>NW_024039196.1:600000-995000 GCF_016077235.1 Cyprinodon tularosa | reverse complement strand
AGTTCACTGTGGAAGTATGTAAAAAAAAAATATCAAGATTATAACAATTTCCTTCTCTTCCCAGAGTTATAGTTTAAGTGACTTGTACTGTAGGCTGTGACCTACGAAACATTTCCTATGCCCTAGTTCAGATGATTAAATTTCTGCATGAACTCAGCAGGCTAAAGTTATAATGAGGCTGTCAGTCCTCCATGCTTTTGGCTTGGGTTTGATTCTCAGCCTGCATTATTCATTGCTTGTCTTCGCCTTCGTTCTCTGTCCCCTTTTTTTGTCCTGAGGCTGTTAGATAAAGTGCATTAATGGCATACAATTGTTACAATATAAAAGACATTTATATTTTATTGAAAAACACTGGTTGTTTTTAATTATCATCAAATTTCACCTAACCTGCTTGAAGTTACATGTCACCTTCGCTGATCTCCTGTGACACTTATTTTTGTCTTCTCATTGAAAATATGCAATACATCTGAAATAAGATTCTGACAGAAAGTGCAGAAGAGGAATCAGATAGATGACGTTGCAAGCAGGCGAAAGGGCAGACAAAGTAAAAGCAAAAACAGAACCTTTAGGGTTTTGATGAGACTGAGTGGTGCAATGACCTGATGATGATTGAGTGGGTAGTCTAGGGAAGATGGACCTGCATTAGAATGAGTACCACAGATGATCCACAGCTCTGTGGGGTCAGTCTGCCAAGAATCAAGAGCTCCACCTACAGACCCCCACAGAGAGAGCAATAGATGCCAAAATATATTTTGCATTTGAAACTATAAATCCACACACTTTTCAACACTCCTTATCTATTTCTAAAACAAAATAAAATGCAAAAGAAATGACAAACTATGAAAAATTATAATGAAATAAAATAAGAAAACTGTTTTAACCTAATTGCATAACTGCTTAAGAATGTGAAATAATACCTCATAAATAATTAACCCTTCATGGCATGGTGTTGTGTAAAATCCCTTTAAAGATATCCTGGAAGTATCAGCCATGCTTTAAACACCATTATTTTAGATGTTGGTGGTTGGCCTGTTTTTTCAGTGTAGGCCTGTTTCCTGTATAGTGAAGGCCCATGAGATGAAATGTGTTATACACAATTTATATAAATAAACTGAATTGAATTGAACTTTAAAGGTCTGAGAATACGTCTGTAACCAATAAATAAGCAGAGATTGGCGCACATATGGCTTTTTTTTCTGAAACCATCCTATTTGGGACAATAGTTGGCTTGGTAACAATTTTTGCAATACGTTAGATAAATACAAAATCTTTCTAGGTGTTCAACTTATGAATTATTCCAAAAAAGTAAAAAAAAATATATATAATCCACTGGACTTTGTTTCCAAGTTTGAAGATGAATCGCTTCCCATTCAGGAAAATTATAGTATTTGATCAAAATAAGACATATCTCTTTCAACAAGGTGGAGAACATCCCATAGTTCCAACAGTGTTGATTACCAAGACAGACAGGTGAAAAAACAGTTAATATATGTCCTCCATGACTATTTCAAGATTTTCTTTCTGAAGAAAGCAGAGGCGTGCACAGACATTTTGGGGGGCAGGTGCTCAGGAGGGGGGGGAGGGCACTTTTTAGCGCACGTGTAACACTTAATTATAAAAAAAATAAACGCATGTTGAATGAAATTTGACTTTTATTTGTAACATTCTCTAAACGTGAGTTTTCAATGGAAAAAAGTCACATCACCAACAGAACAGACTAAAGCATACTTCTTTCATCTGGCTCATCTCCCTGTTTTCCCTCACCCTGCTGCTCTCCCTCATCCTGGTCTTTTTCTGTCTCTGTGTCTTCCCTGAACTCTTCCTCATCTCCTGTCCTGTTATATGTTGATGGTATAGAGCTTCCCTGCTGTGACTGGCTACAATATATTAATAATAACCATCATGACAATAATAATAATAATAATAATGATAATAATAATAGCTTTAACAAATATGCCACATTAGTTTAAATAATGGGCTATTAGGGCAACATGACTGG
Organism: Cyprinodon tularosa; assembly: GCF_016077235.1. NCBI lineage: Eukaryota > Metazoa > Chordata > Actinopteri > Cyprinodontiformes > Cyprinodontidae > Cyprinodon > Cyprinodon tularosa. The sequence goes on along the minus strand of NW_024039196.1, from coordinate 993,001 downwards.
AAGTCTTGTCACGTGGATATGACTTATGGTAGCCTACAAAATAATAGCTATTTTAATACCTGCTGCACGAACCACTTAAAAATAAAATGTGAACAGCTTTTAAGATTTTTCAATATGATTAACCCTCCTTTCTTGGCATTGTGCTGCAATTACTAAATCAATATACAATTAAGACAATAAAGAGACCAAAATGTGTTAATTTATGTTGCCTAACAAAACCTATACAACAGAAAACGTTTGTCTTAACACATAGATTTGTACAGAAGAGGATTAGGGCCACTGAAAAAAATAAAGTTAACTGATTTTTAAATTTTATTTCAGTTTAACATGGGAAAAAAGTCAGAATTCTGACTTTTTTATTGTCAGAATTCTGAGATTAAAGTCAGAATACTGAGCAAAAAGTCAGAATTCTCAGCAAAAAGTCAGAACTATGAGAAAAAAGTTAGAATTATGAGATTAAAGTCAGCATTCTGACTTTTTTCCCATACTAAACTGAAATAAAATTTAAAAATCAGTTAACTTATTTTTTTTTTTTTCAGTGGCCCTAATCCTCTTCCGTAGATTTGCAATTGCAAACTCTACCAAAATTATTTGTAGCCTATGTGGTCGTCCTCACGTTATCTGTCATTGACTCGGGCTACAGTGTAAAACTTTCAGAATCAGAATTAGGTTTATTGCCATTGTTAGTGAAGGAGTTCACAAACTAGGAATTTTTTGTGGTACAATCGTGCAACATGAAACATATAATATGAAACAGGTAAATAAAATAATAAAATATCTAAAAACTGTGGGTATACGTCATGCAATAAAATAGACTAATGTATACACTTAAGATAAAAAATATGGATACAAAATATAAAAAGTAAAATAGCATCTTACAAGGAGACGACTAGTTTATCTGGTGACCAGTCGGCAAAATGCGTGTTTGGTGCTGCTGAATGAGACATTTTAATGCACAACAAAATGATCTGCTTGATCTGTATATTACCTGGCTAATGGGGCACGGGAGAAGCAGCCTGTCAGCGACCGTTCCTGCTATCTGCAAACTGCTATGATGCTGCGCATCTGGCATGCCCTGCGGGCGACCGAGCGAGTTCACGTGACAAAGGAAGAGAGAGAGGCTGGTCGGGTGTGCGCAAGTAGGTCGGTCATTTCGGGTCATTGTTTCAGTCGTTTTTAATGGCTCAGGTTTTCAAAAGATCATTTCAAAACCGACCTCAGTAAAATCTTAATAATAATAATAAAAAAAAACGAGTTTCAAAAGGGCATTTTCTTTGATAGAGGGCAAACTTCCTAGTGCTTTAGCACCACCTAGTGTCTATGTGTGCACGCCCCTGGAAGAAAGTGTTTGTAGAGCAACTAACTTTCTATTAAAATAATAGAAATTGGTTTTGTTATTATACAAACACTTCAAACTAATGCATTTTAGGGCATTAGTTATAATAATAATAATAATTTTAGGGCACATTTTATAATCACCTTTATTAGGCTCTCACAAAGAAAGGTGAAAAAACAAAGGCGAAATTGCCATCCTCATAACTGAGGATGGCCATTTTGATGGTTGCAGCTCAACGGAGGAAAAAGCAATTGTGGAAAAAACAGTCTTAAAGCAGATGATTGGTCATGGCAGAGACAGGAAGTAAGGGAGTATCAAAGAGCTACTGGATGAAAGGCAAGGCTTTATCAGGTCTTATATATATATATATATATATATATATATATATATATATATATATATATATATATATATATATATATATATATACACACTCACCGGCCACTTTATTAGGTACCCCATGCCCATGCTAGTAACGGGTTGGACCCCCTTTTGCCTTCAGAACTGCCTCAATTCTTCGTGGCATAGATTCAACAAGGTGCTGGAAGCATTCCTCAGGGAGTTTGGTCCATATTGACATGATGGCATCACACAGTTGCCGCAGATTTGTCGGCTGCACATCCATGATGCGAATCTCCCGTTCCACCACATCCCAAAGATGCTCTATTGGATTGAGATCTGGTGACTGTGGAGGCCATTTGAGTACAGTGAACTAATTGTCATGTTCAAGAAACCAGTCTGAGATGATTCCAGCTTTATGACATGGCGCATTATCCTGCTGAAAGTAGCCATCAGAAGTTGGGTACATTGTGGTCATAAAGGGATGGACATTGTCAGCAACAATACTCAGGTAGGCTGTGGTGTTGCAACGATGCTCAATTGGTACCAAGGGGCCCAAAGAGTGCCAAGAAAATATTCCCCACACCATGACACCACCACCACCAGCCTGAACCGTTGATACAAGGCAGGATGGATCCATGCTTTCATGTTGTAGACGCCAAATTCTGACCCTACCATCCGAATGTCGCAGCAGAAATCGAGACTCATCAGATCAGGCAACGTTTTTCCAATCTTCTATTGTCCAATTTCAATGAGCTTGTGCAAATTGTAGCCTCAGTTTCCTGTTCTTAGCTGAAAGGAGTGGCACCCGGTGTGGTCTTCTGCTGCTGTAGCCCATCTGCCTCAAAGTTCGACGTACTGTGCGTTCAGAGATGCTCTTCTGCCCACCTTGGTTGTAACGGGTGGTTATTTGAGTCACTGTTGCCCTTCTATCAGCTCCAACCAGTCTGGCCATTCTCCTCTGACCTCTGGCATCAACAAGGCATTTCCGCCCACAGAACTGCCGCTCACTGGATGTTTTTTCTTTTTCGGACCATTCTCTGTAAACCCTAGAGATGGTTGTGCGTGAAAATCCCAGTAGATCAGCAGTTTCTGAAATACTCAGACCAGCCCTTCTGGCACCAACAATCATGCCACGTTCAAAGTCACTCAAATCACCTTTCTTCCCCATACTGATGCTCGGTTTGAACTGCAGGAGATTGTCTTGACCATGTCTACATGCCTAAATGCACTGAGTTGCCGCCATGTGATTGGCTGCTTAGAGATTAAATATTAACGAGCAGTTGGACAGGTGTACCTAATAAAGTGGCCGGTGAGTGTATATATATATATATATATATATATATATATATATATATATATATATATATATATATATATATGTGTATATAGAACTGCACTCTTTTGGACCGATTGTCTAATTTATTTCCAGGGACCTGCTGTAACCATTTTTCAACTTTGGGGGGCACTGCGCCGAGTGCCCCAATGATCACGGGTACCACTGATGCCTTGACCTTCCAGGTTTTCTCCAGCTCTTCTCTGAGCCCCTGGTATTTCTCTAGTTTTTCATGTTTTTTTTTTTTTTTTTTCCTGATGTTACAGTTGGTATTGCTATGTCAACCACAACGGCTTTCCTCTGCTTTTTGTCTATCACCACAATGTCCGGTTGGTTTGCCATTACCATTCGGTTCGTCTGTATCTGGATGTCCCTCAGGATCTTGGCTTGATCATTCTCTACCACCTTTGGAGGTGTTTTCCACTTTGACCTTGGGGTTCCAGCCCATAATCTGCACAGAGGTTCCTGTACACTATTCCAGCCACTTGGTTATGACGCTTAATGTAAGAGAAACAGAGAATCAAGACACGGTTCCAGGAGACCTGCGGAACTTTAAACTGGCTCCAACCAAGATCCAGGCCTACGGGACTTAAAACTAGCTCCCCCTGCACACATAGCCAAAACAGGAACAGAGCAGGCTCAGCGGAGAAGAGCCTGGACACGATCAGGAGACATGAGACAAACACTAAACACACACTAAATCCCTCTCGACACACTGGACCCCCTAAAGCCAGGACATGAACAAAGGACATAACTCAAACTGAAACTAACAAACAAAACAATAGAACAATGATCTGGCCCCGATAGCTGGGCTGAACCAGATATAAAGTAGAAGGAGCAGGTGGATAAGATCAAGGATAATTTGTGAGTGGGGAGGGCTCAGTAGGAGAGGGAAGTGAGTAATTAGATCAGCTACCGGGGCTGAGATCATGACAAAGGGAGCTTAGAAAAAAATAGATTTTTGTGCAATAAATAAATAGATCTTTTACTTTAACCAGAGTCCTGTTTCACACAAGTATCTATACTTTTGCTTATGTAGTCAATATCATTGTGAGGTCTTTTGACACCACTGTTTACTACTATTAGACTAATGTTATCTGAAGTTTCAGACTGTTGGATCCCTTTTGTATAGAGTCCTGTGCATGTCACACATAGAGTTTTCTTAAAATAAGTTGCAAACTTTGGTTAAGCTATTCCAAAAACCGCAATGTTATTCCTGTCAATGAAAAAAATCTTGTAAGTACTTAGCTTCCCCTAAGTCCCTTAAAGTTGCCTTAGTGAGACTTGACTGGTTTCAGGAGTTCTTTTATCATTTCACCAATAACTTGAGACAAAGTTCAGGCCTAAAATCTGAAATTTAGTGGGATGTACTGTAGGTCCAGCTAATTATATATGTGTCTTTGTTTCATGACAATATTTTCATAACTAAGTCTCTTACTCTAAAGAGTAAATTCACAGATATGACCTAGGTTTAAAGAGCAAGTAAAAGTTGCAGGACTCCAAACTTGACCTTAGGATTTGGGTATTTAAAACCATGATTTTGTTTCATGTGAGAAAAAGGTCACTCAATCTATTGCAATTATCGCCCAAAGGCTTAGTTCCTACAGCCCATAAACACAACAATCAACAATGTTTTGGGAGAATTATGTCAGTTTTTCTTTAGAAAGAAATACGCTCTCTCTCTCTGTATTTACTGTATGGTTTTTTTATTCCTTGCACCTAACATTTTAGCTGCCGCATTCAATCTTTTATTTCCTTAACATGTTTTAGGATTGTTTTTTTCTGATGGGCCAAAGATATACTGCATGGATTTCTCATAAATCTTATAAATTAGATTATTGTGGGTCCAAAAAGGCCTGAAGGTCTAGGAAGTGTTTTCAGCAACAATATCTGACTTCAGCTTCTTTAGATTCCTCCAGGCAAACAGTCTCATTCTTCAGAAACCAAATAATTTGCAGTTTTATTGTGGAGTATTACAGAAACCTATTTTTGTTATTTCTTTCACTCCTGTTCATCATTTCAGAATCTACTCTACTTTACAGCCGATTCACCAATTTATCTGTATTATGTTGTTTTTCAAGAATGATTTTGTCAAACCATATATTTGTACCTGTTATTTATCTGTCAATAAATAGCATAGCAAGGTTATACTTCTTTTATTAAAATTCATATTAAAATAAAAGTCGTTCATAACTTTTGAAACAAAATTGAAGGTATGATTTTTCTTTTAAGCAATTAAGTACCAGTTTTACATCTGCTCTCTTTTTGCTGAGAGAATTTCAACACTTTATTAACCAATTTAGCCTTACCTTGGAGCATGCATTATACAGTGAGTTAATTGAAAAACAATTAATATATTAAAACAATACTCATAGTTTTAGATGAATAAATATATCATAGTGTGTTCTTGGTGCTTAGATTTGAATTGTGTTCTTTTTTTGGCTTATATTCTTAAAAACATTTAAATCTCAAACCCTGAAAAAGGTTAGGGACTGCTAATCAGACTTACAACAGTGCACTATTTAAAATCTAGTAGAAGCCAAGGAGTGCTCTCCAAATGTCCAGATAAGGTCATTACTTTTAAAATGCAATTTCACATTGAAAGGATTAAATTTGTGTTAGTCAACATTAAAGCAATGACATCTGTTTTCTTTTCATAATGCTGACAACTACCAAGAGTATTAGTTGACTCAACAAGCATTCGTTATGGTATATTAGAGTCCCAGCTCTTTGTCTGAGGATGTAAAGCTAGATGTGTCCTGAGGGTTGCTGGCAAAGGCTGCAGTTTCTGCTCCATTTCATTCAAGCCTCTGCCTGAAATGTAAAAAAACTACATCTAGCAAGCACTCTCTCTAAGGATGTGTTTTATTCATTACTAATTTACACTGGCATTTTTGAATAATATTATTAAGTTTTTACATATAAGGAAAAAACATGTAAAGATTTAGTTTCCTTCTCTCTCAGAAGATGTATTTAATTTATATGGAAGCAACAAAAAACAAAACCACTGAAACTAATAGCAATTGATATATTTTAGGGTAATTTGTGAAACATTTTATATATCTTATGATTATTGGGCATGAGCCTGAATAAGATTCCCAGGTGTGATAACCTGGTTTAAAAACATAAACTATACAAGCTTAGTGTTTATATGTAAAAAAAGAAACACAACAATTTTTCCTACTGCTGTTTAACTTTCCAAACATTTTTTATCTAACATAATTTTTGCTAGTATTTCATTGGTGATACAATTAAGTCCAACATAACACTCACCCCTGTTAAAAATATAAATTCCCACCCAGCTTTTCTAGGGCTAAAGGTTAGCATGGTGGCAAGGTGGCCTTTAAACCTATAAAACTTTCCATAAATCCTCAAAATACTATAGGGCCAAACAAGCTTAAGCCTGGTATTATCTTAATATAATTTGCCTTTACATTAATTTATCTTCCTTTGAAAGATGTCTATTTCATTTTCTATTAAATCTATAAAATATATTTTTTATTAAATCAAGAAGCCTGTGTGTAAATAGGCTTCTTGATTTAATACAAGTTTTTATAATTATCTAAGTAAAGAACAAATATAAGGCCAACCGGTTGACTGACAAAGTATAGCAATGGGTGATTAAAAGGCAGTAGAGCAGGGGTCTTCAAGGTTTTCCAGGCCAAGGACCCCCAAACTGATGGCCAGATCGAGCGAGGACCCCCTATTTATATATATTACATGAAATTGTGTAATATCAAACTGGTCCTATAGTCAGTCTATTTCATATAGTGTCATGTAACGATAGTAATTTCCCCCTAGGATAATTAAAGCCTGATTCTGATTCCTTGTTGATGGGACAGGTGTTGTGAATGAAACGGTGCCCAGCTTGAAAGAGCTCCTGTGTGCATTGATGACTGAAATATATCTTCTGCCTCCATTTATCTGTTTATTACAGTGTGTTGAATTCATGTTAATGTGTATTTAAAGACATTTCAATTAATTGAAAAAAAAAAAAAATCCAGGGGGGAATATAAAAAAAAGTCTAATCAACCAAAACTTTTGCGACCCCCATGCAGTACCTCTGAGGACCCCCTAGGGGTCGCGGACCCCCTGCTGAAGACCTCCGCAGTAGAGCATAATTCCATGTTTTGCTTGGCTAGAGAGAACTCAAGACTTTTTTCTGGCATCTTTTCAAAGGAATCCTAAACCATAGAAATAACATATGAGGCATTATTACAAGTAAATCTATAACATCTTAGCACTAGCAACTGGTTCATGATTTTGCTAGACATATTTCCTTAGAACCTCCAAGGAAATGGAAAATCTTCATTTTGCTTTCATGTAGATTGGTTAAGAAATGAGCAAAAATTCAATGAAAAATACACTTAATGTTTTATTTGAATTCACTGAGACAACAGCTCTTTTCCCTCTAAAATGTATTTCTTGTTTGTAAGGCAATATGTTTTTTTTTCTTATAATCTGAAGATCTGGCATCCGACTGTGTTGATTACACTTCATGTACAGAAACTGATGTAATTGTAATGTTAAAAACTGATTTTACTGACGAAGTCCACTGACAACATAAAAATATGCAATATATATGTTAAATTAGTAAACATGGGTTCTCTCTTTGGTGTGTTTAAACAAATTATTTTTATAAAACTCTATGAACATAGTGTTAAAACAGCAGAGTCATGTAGTCCTTTTAGGTTCATGTAACATGTCGATATCCTGGAAAGACATGCTGAAGTACAGTTTTACAGGTTCATACTCTGCAGTGAAGAAAATATAATATTTACAACACAACAAATCTAAAGGTATAGTTTTTACACCAGTTTTTACACCATCAGTGTAGCGGACCAGAACACTGATTTAATATTTGCTGTAATTCAACATAAATTTACAAAAGACAGCAATGAGAATTTCACAAAAACATTGTTAAATACTTCATGTTTTATACATCTTTTATAATAATTTACACAGTTTTTTCCCGTCTTATTAACCAACCCAAACCCCAACCCCTACAACAACCCTACAGGTGCATCCCAGTAAATCTGAAAATGGCCAACAAGTCAACAAAAACAGAACCCTGCTAGACGTTTTCAAGACCCTAGTTAAACATGTCCTGAAAGAAAAAGTTGTTTTATTTCTATGTAACCTGGACAAAATTCTCATTCATTCCAAAATCCTCAAAACTCATTAAAGTCAGAACTCTGTAGCTCCATGCCCTCCTGTCAAATCTGAGAAATGCTAATTTCATAAGTCATCAACATTATTTCTCGGTATACAGATCAAATACACAGGGATCCATCTGAGAGCTGTTTCTGAATGGCTAACTCTAACTGATTCCAAACAGCTACAGACTTTTCAGGGTTTTGCTATTCTCTGTTCCAATGCATTCATAACTATAGACCAGTTGCTTCCTCACTGTTTTTTCTCACCTTGTCCAGTATTCATTTCTGTTGGAATTATCAGGCTGACAAGGCTTTTTTAGTTTGTTCTCGTCAGCACCTGTTGTCCATTCCCCCAACCCACACCTTCAGTCCATTGTTGAAGTTGATGTATCTAGCAGGGGGTGAACGCCATTCTAAGCCAAAGATGTTCGGATAGTAAAGCTCACATCTGTATCTTTTTCTCCAGGACTACCTCTAAGGAGGTCTGGAAAGTTTTTGGAGTCAAGCTGGCTCTGGATGAGTGGAGACATTGGTTGGAGGGGGCTACAGAACAATTTCTTGCCCGTCAGAGGACAGAAACTCAGCAGAGACTGAAACCCAGACAGGCGGGGTGGGCTCTCTTCTTTGGATGATTTAACTTTACCCTTTGTTAAAGACGTGGGACAAAGAGCATTAAACCTTATGCCCTGACACTGATTCATGAAACTTTCGATTCAGTGGCCAGTGGAGCAGAGGAATTTATCTTCCCGGACACTACATGACTTTCGCTGACCATGCTGGACCTTAAGAAAGAGGTTAGGGAAGCCACCACAGACCAACCTGTTATCGACTTCCTTTACAAGGTTCGTCCATGTGCTGGATGAGCTGGTTCCTAACAAGACCATACAGGTGGTCCTATTCCAGTTCTTGTGGCCTTATCTCCTCAAGGCTTCAAATATTTTGTATCGGCTGTCACACAAAGGATACCTTTAGGCACAGAAATGGGTGAGATTCTGAGTTGTGGGGTTTTCCCCCTCCACAGTTCATCTTACAAGTTTCTAGAAAGTATTTTGCTCACTTCTGGGGATCACCTTGAGCCTATAATCTGAATTTCAGCCACAAACAGATGGACAGACTCAAAGTGCAAACCAATAGGTTGAGACCTACAGTAGCTATACGTATTATTTGAGTCTGATCTCAACAGCATTGACTGCTGAATGGTTACATTTTGTGCAAAGGTGCTTACAACCCACTAGCACAGACTGCTTCACTCCAACAGCATGTGTGTTCGAGTTGATTAGCGCCTCACCTGGAAACTGTACAAGAGCTTTCGGCTGTGCTTATGGGCGGGGTTAAAAGTCTTGAAAGCTCGACAGGACTACTGAAATTGGACGAGATAGCTGCCATTTTAACCCTGCCCATTGGCACAGACGTAAGCTCTTTTCCATTTTCTAGGTGAGGCGCTGCTCATCTCCAACGCACGTAATATCACAACTCAGCTGTCAATCCTTTTAAAACTGGCCAATAGGAACACAGGCCCGCTCATTACACATTTTTCACATCGAGAGAATATTCCTGAATGTTTGGAAAGCCCAAACTGCCATATATTCAATAAATTTACAAGTGGCAAAATGTAATAATTCAATACGTTTTGTTTTTTTTATTAAATAACTAAATATTTTTCATTTATTTATTATTCATGTTCATCAAGCTTTAAGAAAAAAGTGACATTTTAAGCATGACGTTCTCGATTCATCATGCAATCCGTGTGTTTGTGTGCATATATATATATATATATATATATATATATATATATATATATATATATATATATGTGTGTGTGTGTGGTGTGTGTATACAAACACATTACAAATCAATAATATTGCATACCATCAAAATTACATACCAAAATGTCACATATAGTCCATTGAAGCACTCCCTAAGCACAAAATACCTAGAAAGGGTGGTCCAGGCTGGTCTATTTCTTGTTTGTGTTGTCTAAGTCGAAACTCAGCAGACCCTTCTATATATACATTTTAATGCACTTAATGATTCTCTCTGCTTAAAAGGTTTATCAGGATTTTAGTTAATTTACCAGTTTCATATGTGGATCCTGCTCACAATGCTCAAAGTACAAAAACCTGGTTGAATGGCCACCCAGCTTGATTGCCAAGAAAAACTTACTTGACCTAAATCCCATACAGAACCCATTAAGATATTGTGTAGAACAAGACGAAAGTCGACACATCCCAAAATGCAGATGAGATAAAGGCCACTATGAGCTGACAGCACTCATGCCATGCTGCATTGATGCCCTTAATCATACAAAAAGTGTTTGAACAAAGTAGGCTACTGAATTCAAATACTAGAACAAATGCTATGTTAAAAATGTTTTTTTTGGCCTTCAGTGGTAAATACGTTTTTGAAAGAAAACAAAATGCGGATTTTTATAAGCTATAAGTCACAATATATAGAACCAAATGAGATTATACTTATTCTTATTTACTAAGATGAACCTGATCAAGTTTTGTTATGGAACAGACAAACTAGACATCATTCATAACACTGACAAAAAAAGCAACAACAACAACAATATATTGTTAGGAGAAGTTCATGTGAACTATTAGAAGAAATTCAAAACTCAACACACCCATTTTACAAGTTTAACAATACTCGAAATTATTCAAATGGTGTGATGACATACTTTCTAACAGCAGCAGCATTTTAGGTCATCAACAAATTACATATACTTTTTAAAATACCTTCCAAAAAAATTTATAATTATCATCTGCTTTCAATAGTTCAGCAGTTATATTTTTTTAAGCAGACACCATAGCAAACACATTGCTGTTTGGGTTACTTTGTGGGATAAGCCTTTTGAGATGTAAAAGCTGGCATTACATTGAGAGAAATATGCTGACCTGACCAGGGCGCCTCTTTAGGGAAGTGACTAGTTCCCAATCCATCAGGCTTTCCTTCCTCAGCAGCAGAAGCTTAGTTGTGACACTGATTATGAGAAAGCCACAAGGATTTCATACAGCCAAAAAGAATTTAATCTGCTTTCACTCTGCATGCATGATAAATCCATGCATGCCACTTTGTCCACTATATGCAAATATTGCATAAATGGCTAGGAATCACTTTCACTTCTTAAAGTAATAGATATAATCTTAGATTTAAACATCTAGATTCTAGAATAAAGATGAATTGGGAATGAGGCTTCTGGGGCACCAGACAGGCCCTGAATTTGAATGTTGTTTCTGTGTGCACCCTGGTGTTTGTTTTTGCACAGAAAAGAAAAAATAGTGGCTTGAACAAACACAAAGAATAGATAGGAAAGTACAACCTTTTGAAAAAAGTACCATTACAATATGTAAACCTGCACTGAACAACAAAACAAAATATTCCCTGGAAAAATCCAATCTCAATTCTACATAATTGTTTTTAACCCTTTAAAAAAAGTTAATCAAATGGATGCATTGTGTTCAATTAAAATTCAAGTATTATTGATTGCCCTCTTTTAGCATAATGAGAGAGTGGCCTTCCTACAAGTGTATTAGCTGCCTCTTAAATTCTTGTCTTCTCCTTAATAAACAATAAGCAGTGAGTTAACATCAGAAGGAACATTGAACTGCTATGTTTCAAAAAGGTGACTTGTTGCTGTTGCAAAATTCTCTTGGGATAACTTCAAATCTTTTATCTTAGGCTTTGTACATTTTCATAAAACAATGCAGCTTCTAAAATCCTGAACCAGAACTGCAAATTCTAGTTTCTTGTTGACTTAGAAGTAATTTTCTCTGTCTTATTTGTATTATTGGATTAAAAAGGATGAAGGCTCTTCTGTGGATAAGCATGTGTAAAGGGAATAAAGTTTGTTCCCATGTTCATACAGCTGTAGTCTGTTTGATGCTGTGAAAGCTAATCCTGGTCGGAGATGTGGGGATGGACATGGCTCGAGCCACTCGTACTCGAAGAGTGTGGTTATCCTGCCAGCGGTGCCACCGTTTCCTCACAGCAGAGCGAACCTGTAATGTTCGACAAATGCAATTGATGGCATGATACAGTTTGCATCAACACAATATGTACCTCTCCTCCTTTTTTATGGAGGTTGGCTGAGGACCCAAACGCAGACACAGAGACAGAAGGCAGAGGTGAATCTCCCAAATTTCATGAAGTAACTGAGGAAAAATCCAAAAATACAGAGAACCCAAAAAACCAAAACGTCAGGGAAAACTCACATGGGAAGCCAGAGACGAGTACAAAAACAAAACAACAAAAAAAGGAACCATCACTGAGTGACTGCAGAGGTGGAGCATATAAAAAGGAAAAGTACAAAGGATGGCCTAATGAGATGAATATGGAGAATGTGTGAGTGAAACTAAATAGAAGGAAGCCAAGGGGAAAGGAAACAAGCACAACGGGGCAACAGAGAGTAACTAAAGCCTGCAGCAATATAATGGAAAATAAACCAAAGATCAACAAAACACAATAACGAATAGCTGAAAACTAAAAACTTAAGAGTCCCTAAAGGGGAGAACCATGACATAAATATAGTTTATGCCTATTGTTCATCCAGGGTTATAGGGTCAATGGTTTTCATCTTCAGTAGTCAATGGGGGAAAGGAAAGTATAGCCAAAAGAACATTTTTGTGGAAACAGTGTTTGGAGATGCCCTACAGTCGACACCCAGGTCATCAGGTTTTCATACATCTTAACAGACCTTTCCTCAGAACTCTTGACATTCTTAAGCTTTCCTAAGTGATACTATGTAACTTAAAGAGCAACCTGTAATGTTTAATTATATTTTATTGTCTTAGCAGATTGTGTTAAGTTACAGTACTGTTTTACTAATGGACTCATTAATACTTTTGGCTTGCTCATCTAAGATATTGATAAAAAAGATTTCCTCTTTTACCATTCAGTCTAGTGGACTAGCACTGCACCACAGTGCAGAACACAGATCCCATGGCATAATGTTCTCACCCCCATGCTTCACACTCTATATATTTTAAATATATAGATATATCTGTATATATAGACAGACTGATATATTCTAGAAACAATCAAAATGTATTCCCAAATGATCTCTGTTAAATTTAGACTATAATGATAACAGGCTAAGAAAGGGTGAGCTTCTCAGCTGTTTTCATAATTGGTACCTTACAGTTGTCTGTTTTTAAAGAACTACTCTAATGAATAATACAGTGGTGGTGTTGACCATGTTATCTAATTTTTGTCTTGAAGGAAATCATATAGATTTCTCAAAATGTCCAACTTTTAAGTTTAAATTCAAAACTTCAAAACAAATACACTTTTTAAAAAGTGTAATAGTAACATGAAAATACACATGTATCTACAGATCATTAAAACCTTAACAGTTTATTACCAAATGTTGAAGAATATTAAAGTTAGCAAATAATATTTTAAGAATTATAGTATTTAAAGACAACACTGTTAAAGTAATCTAAATGTTAAATAACGCTGAAAAAGAAAATCTAAAAAAACAAATTCTTGCCTTTTTTGTGTTGCTTTCAAAGGGGTCATAGAATGCAAAACCGAGCACTTGGGCATTCGAACCGACATTGTTCGAATGTAGGGTGAGTTTCGACTACGTGCTGCACTGTAGTCGACCAAAACCCCGGACGGTTTCAAAATTCCCCCCGGACATTTTTCTAGGTATGAAAAGTAGGACATGTCCGGGAAAAGGAGGATGTCTGCTCACCCTACCATATCAATAATTTCGATCTTTCAGTGAGTGATTCCTTGTTGCCATGATTCGTCTTTGCTCAGCAGCTTCATTCTTTGTAAACCAACCAATCAGTGCACAGCTCATCTAAATATTATGAGCATAGCATAAAAACAAGAAAAGCTGTTGTTTCATTCTAGAGCTTTTAACCAGGCTTGTATTAGGGCTCATAGAACAGCAAATATGCCATTTTCAGCCCAACCAATGTTAGACACCCTATTCAGAGACCTTAAAGACCAGCACCAAATACCCTATATAATCATTCTATGACCCCTTTAATATTTTCTAGTACAACAGCTGTTTTACAGCTTCAAATCAGACCCTAGCCAATGTGTTCACTATTCCAATTAACCTAAAGTTTGTCATCTTAAAACTAACTGATGGCTTCCAGACAGGTGCTGGCATTCTATGAATTTGCCTTTTTTTGAAATCCTTTTATGATTGTTGCAGGTATTGAAGGTTTCCCATCATGTTGAAAGAGCAATATTGAAGTATGCCTATTTGACCAAATGACTAAGAACATTAATTGGCATTCATTTCGTTAACGCTGCTGTTGTTAGATCACATTTAAGGAAGGATATAGGCAAAAACATAAAGGAAATGATTAAGATTATAAATAAAAAAACTACAATTTTTGTTTTGTTAAAAAAATATTATTTACTTACCTCTCCATTTAGAAAGCAGTAAAACACTGACACAAAAAATCCCTGTAGAACAAGACACATGATCAAAAATAGCAAAAAATAAGACCCAATTTCTTCAACTGTTCATAAATTAGATTAGACACAATTCACTTGGAAAGGTCAGTACCCTTATGTTCTAGAAGCACATTTTTGAATTATAAAAGTGTCCAAAAATGTTCCTAGGCCATCCTTTCTTATTTCAAAGATAATAAAAATATATACCACAAAAAGTAAAAGCTAAAGGGCAGAAATCAAGCTCACACTGACCAGCTAATCTTGACAGCTGAGAGCACAGAGCATAAGGCGAGGAGGGATGTAAACATTGTAAGCACAGCAAGAGTCTTGACTGAAATGATCCTCCCACCAGAGAGCTCAACAGCGACTCAAAAGCATGATACAACTCTGCTATAAAAACTGATTCACATGTGTAGGTTTTGTACTTTTTAGCTATTGATACTCTATAAGAGAGAATGATTCTTACCTGAAAAGACTGTAAAAAGGAGTTAAAATAGATAAAAACAATTTGTGAGATGTCGTCCTCCCCGGGATTGACAAAGAACAACATGTAGGTGATACCCAGCAGAGGTAATAAGACAAGAGTGGCTTTTACAGCTTTTCTGTGAAGACAATAAATTGACATGAACACTTTTTTTTCTCAGGCAATAAAAATAGAAGGTGGAATATACATTGCACTGTAAATCATATGACACTGTAAGAAAAAAAACTTGTTGTTCCAGTATTACCTCACAATATTAACAGAAATAATACTTTTTTTTTTTTCAAAAGAGGAAACTCCTCATAAGAAGTGACTATCATCTTTAAGCATCTATATTCCATGTTTTATGGTATAAGGACAAACTTTGTTGACATTATCTGGATTTAATGATAGATCAGAAAAAGTTGTGCATAATTCAAGAGGATGTTGATTCATTAAATTCAATTTTTTTCAAACAAAAATCTGACAAAAGTCCTGTACTTTTGTACATCTGAGCTATACTTGGTTAAATAACCTTGCACTGCAGGTGCAAGCCCTTTGGGATCTATGTATCTCTAACAGCTGTGCAGATGTATGGACTGACATTTATTTCCTATTCTTCATTCAAAATAATTTAGACTTGGAAAGATTGAATGAAGAATATCTCCAAACCATTCATGTCAAGTCTTGAAAAAGATTCAAAATTCAGTTTGATTCAGCCATGCTTTATTGATCCAGAAGGGAAATTAATTACATTACATTACATTGTGGTTTTTACTCGTCTTTTGCTTTCTCAATGTTTGTTTGTTTTTCTTGTATTTAGATTAACCTTTCTTAGCATCAACTCTGATGTGTTTCCTTGTCCAATACTACACTAACACCATAATGTTTCACTTTGGAGATGTTGGGTTTAGGGTAATATACAGTCCTGGGGTCCGTTTCACGAAGCAGGTTTAACGAACACTGAGTCTCTGGTTTTACAACGGCTGCTATGGATTAGTTCAATCGACTCCAAGTAAAACCACTCTGAATTTAGTGTGTGCGTAACAAGTAGGAAAAGACATCATCAGCGGAGCACCGATTCGAGGGGTTACCATGACAACAGGCAACAGGAAGTGCATATTTCACCTGACTGGAACTAGAGATTTTAATGCAGAAATACAAAAAATAAAAAAGGAGAATGTGTTTAAAAGACAGAGAAACAGCTCTGCAGCTGCAAAGGAGAGGAAGATGGAGAAGGAGAAGATTACTGCTCGAGTTAATGTGTAAGTTTATTTGAAGTTGGCTATGGCAGGCTTTTTTACATTTATTGAAAGCTCTCTATTGTTCCATTTATAAAACACTAAAATAAGATTCTTCCAGATCTAAATCCCACTCCTAGACTTAACTGTTAAAACCTATTTTCAAAATTACATTTCTGTAGTAGAAATTTAATTTTAGAAAGTAAAAAAAGCAAAATAATACTAGTGAGAATTAAGTTTTATATATCTAGAAATCGTTTACACATTTTAGGTGGCCTTTCTGACATTTATCACCTTGACTGAAAGTATATATATGACATCTGAAATCATTTTTTTTTTTTTTTATAATACAAATGCTGATCAGTAATACTATGACAATAGAGTTCTGAACTTAATTTATAGACATCCAGAATCTTTGTTCTAGATACATAGAATGGCATTTTGTATGAAATGGTCATTTAGCCTAAGTAAAAATGTTTTTTTCAGATATTAGAAATACATATTCTATAAAACTAGTATATTTCAAAAGGGTTTGCCGTAGACCGTTGTTATCATGATAATATTATGGGATTTTCAATGTATCTATCTATGTAAAATCATCTAGCAGGGGGTCTAAAAATGCTCTTCTAATATATAGAACCTGTGCATCATCTCATGGGTTTCTCCTTATGTTTATTCAGTCTTCTTTTATACAGTATAGAGTAAGTGGCTGTTTGCAGCCACACTTCGGATGTTATCATCTCAATAAATGGTTGTCATTAGCGACTATCAGGCCCATAGAATGGCTTCAGATTATGCCAGTAGTCTCATTAGGTTATCATCAAGTGAATCCTAATCCAAACCCTAAAGTAATTCCTTTTCCCCCGCTGAATTAATTAATCTATTTATGTGTAATCTGAAAACAATTTCAGTAGTTCTTCATGTACTCTAAATAAAACATAAAATGATCCACATCTCACTCATATTAAACAAATCAAAAACAAGTAATCCCATATCCTGCCAAATGAGTTGAAGAATCCTCTCCCTATAAACATTTAATTTTCTGTGAAACAGTGCCGATCATTCTTTAATAAGATCTTTGTGAAACGGACATGCAATGTTTGCTTTTAAAACCTAATGCGCGCAATGGACCTAGGGAATGATATTTATATTTTTATGCACAAAACTATGACAAAAATTTTACTAAATCAGGAAATAAAACAGCGTGATTGGCTGTAAGGAGAGTGGAGACAGAGGACACTCTGAGTTCACTGAAGAAAACCTGCTCCTTGCCAGGGTAGCTCTGGGGAGAATGTTACTACCATGACAAAAACAGGGGTTAAGGAAACTCTCTTTGTGAAACTGAAAACTAAGAGATTCCCTGTTTTCATGTCTAGAAAACAGAGCTTTCGGTAAACCTGCTTCGTGAAACAGACCCCTGGTCGCTGTAAAGTGACCCGGGGTGTTGAGGTGGAAATATAGATAAATTTTACTGTATATTATAATTATTCAACACAAAAGCATAATTTTTTTTCATTGTTGGAGACCTTATGTAAGCTTTAAAAGTACTAACTAAAAGAGCAGTGACGTTAATTCAGATTAAAGTTATTTATTCAAAATTTCTAAATATAATTAGATTATAATTAGAAAAAATAGGGGCTGACACTTGAAGGCAGACAGGTAATGCGGATCATGAATTACATATTACTATACCACCCGTTTATCTCCTCAAGGCTTACAATAATAAACTTCTGTCCCAGTCAGCCGGAAAACCTTCAATTTCACTATAAATATTCTGAGCTTTGACACCACAAACACTTTGATACTACAATGTGTTCCCATTGGACGTTAAAAGGAAAAAATGTACATTGATAGCAGGTGTTGAAAACAAGCCTTGGGGTTTTAGCAATCAGACACATGAGAGGGTTTTACACTTATTTCCAGTGGTTAATGGTAGGACTAAATAGAAGAGACTTTTTCTCAAAAAGCACTGTAATTACCCCAACCTCACTCTGATACGGGTCTTAAGCATAACAGACACATCTAATCCAAAACCTTTCTACTGTGATCACAGCATTTACTGCAAAGCATATTGGTTCTTTGAAAGGTGACTGAACCATAAAAACACAGCTGCAAACATAGAAGGCAAGAAGATTAAGTTGGAACAATTATTATGGCAGATTAATTTGATCTTGGTTGTAAAATGACAGCCAATGACTCGTATTATAGACCCCTTTAAACAATAAGTAGACAGGACCTTTTACTTTCTTAGGAGTGCACATCATATTCATTTTTTGTAGCTTTCCACATCGGTTTGTTATAAGAAGCAGTGTAGGATTTAAAAAGGCTATATGGGTCTCTGTCCAGGATGAAACAGCCTGGGGGAAAAATTACGCTTAAAAAATATGTGTACGGGAATGGGGTTTGGATTTTCTCTTTTCTGTTCGGGTTAGGGCATTAACGAGATGTGATTTTTCCAAGTCCACTATTTGACAGTAAAAGTCAAAGTCGAGTCGATGCTTCCGTCTATGACGACATTGTATTAAGTCAGGGCAAAAATACTTACAATACGTCTTGCTGTAGTGACAGTCTTGGCTATATCAGGTAGGTCTAATCCAGCTTTTGTTGCTAACTGTAGTGTGCTTTCTAATAAGCCCATAGAATAAACTCATAAGAGATCAGTTTTGCATGTTGTAGCACACTGCCATGCAAGTCCACACCTACTGCGGGGTTTTTCAACTTTTTGGTGAATGTCCAACTATAGATTCTGCACCATAGGGCATCTTGGACTGCTGCTGGCTGGGACTCGTTTTTTGCAGGTGCTCTCCTCTGCAGCATATTACCTATCAATCAGAGCTGTATAAGGCAAGCCAGTTTCCAGTCACTTTTTGCATGGGTGTTAACCAGTGACGTGCGGTCAGGGGAGGCAGGTGAGGCAGTGCCTCACCAGCCATCATGGAAAGAAAGAAAATATATAATCATAAAGTAATTTAAATTGTTATATTCATCCGGTGGTTTGTACTAAAAAATATTCATTTTTCATGTAGCTTCACCAATTTCGATTTTTATTTGTTCAAAATCGCTGAATTTTCTTATTTTCCCATTCAAATGCTTGGAAGCGATGCCGGTGAGGCAGCAGCGAGCTCTGCCTCACCTTGGATTGCGCAACCCCTGGCTCTGCGCTGGCTGCAAAGCGGAGAGAGCATGTTGCTGTACGGCGTCAATAAAATGGTTTAAACAAATG
Source organism: Cyprinodon tularosa (assembly GCF_016077235.1). Taxonomy (NCBI): domain Eukaryota; kingdom Metazoa; phylum Chordata; class Actinopteri; order Cyprinodontiformes; family Cyprinodontidae; genus Cyprinodon; species Cyprinodon tularosa. The sequence goes on along the minus strand of NW_024039196.1, from coordinate 973,487 downwards.
TAATATGTGAACTTATTTCTAATAATTTGGCTTATGTATATAATGTACAGAGCTTTTTGTCACCAACTGTGTTTGTGTAACGTGTTTCGTATAATGAGCGATTATAAACGGCAGAGAACAAGTTCGAGGTGAGGCAGGCAGTTCTCTTGCCTCATGGCAGGGGGTGCTCAAGAGACTGAAAACATAAGGCAGGAACAGGACGGATCAAGGAAGGCTTTCTTCCCTGGCAGTGATCTCCATTGAGACAGAGAGACTTTTAAAACTGAAGGAAGATAAGGAGGACTTCTATTCATTTATAAGTAAAGGTAAGACAGTAATAACATTTATTTTGTTTTGTTTTTTAAGGAAATGTGTGTTTTGTGAGCTACAGTTTGTACGTATGTGTAAGGATGCAGAAGTGAAACATAACCTGTAAACTGCTGTCAATCTATGCATCTATTTGCAAATCTGATTCTGATGACGTCAGTGCCTCACCAGCTATGAACCTCACCGCACGTCACTGGTGTTAACCAGTAATAGTAAATGTCAAGACATCTTCTGAGCCTGATAAAGCCTCTTCTTGTGTCCCTAGTAACTCTTGTGTTTCTGCATTCCAGTGTTCACCTGTGACTGTACCTGAGATACATCTCTCCTTTGAAACTTAGCTCATCCTCATTGACCTATGGTGTACAACTCTGGATGTGATTATTTGCCGACTGAAAGTAATTTCTGCAAATGGGTCAGAAGCAGTGACACCTTCTGAGACTGTTATAGCCTCCTCTTGTGTCCACAGTAACTCTTATGTTTCTGCATTCCAAGGTTTACCTGTGACTGCTACTGAGAAATATCTCTCCAGTGAAACTAACCTCATCCCTTAACTATGTTGTAAAACTCTGGAAGTGATTATTTGCCTACTGAGAGTTATTTCTGCAAGTGGGTTAGAACCCTTAACAAAACCATGTCAGAACAACCAGGCCAAACTGACCCAGCTCACACTTTCGAGAGAACTCTCTCTAATCAGATAACCATAATTCAGACTCATGATGTTGTTTTCCATTTTCTCTCAGGCCAACAAGCGGCTACAAATCAAGCTTTGGAACAGATTCTGTATTATGAACTACTTCTGCAAAAAATACCACTAATAATGTTAATCCACAGGAGTCACCATCTCATCTGAGTAATGCCTTAATACTAAGGTTCTCAGGTGATGTGCAAAATTGCACAGGTTTTCTCTTAAAGTTCTAACTATTTGCTAGGTTTGCTGAGTGGCGGAGCATCGAAATGGGCGGAGAAACAGCAGTGAGTTAAAGCCTGGTCTTTTTACAGCCTCTTCTCCTGTATTCAGTCTGCCATTCCTTCTAGCTCACCTCTATGATACAACATATCTATTGATCCTATATATCTGAGTAATTTCTTTACGAGTATTTAGACCTCAAACAGTTGTTTAAGAGTAAAGCATGTTTTCTCCATCTCTATATTCTATGGACCTCCTACCTGGAGGTCTACTACCTACCAGCCCTCTGTACAACAGCAGTTGCCAGGAAATCGAATCCATAGAGAAATATTTTAAGGGATCCCTTGCAGCTGGCATTATCTTATTATCTTCCTGAGCTCTGGGGGTGGGCTTCTTCTTCATTTGTGTAGATCAATGAGAACCTCATCTTCTCCAGAGATCTTGCAGACCACAAAAAACATGTCAATTTTTTTTCTCCAGCACCTCCTCTAGAACTGACTCTAGGCTGAAGTGAAGAACTGTAAGCTTCACCAACAATCAGTGACCTTTCTAGTATACATCTTTGTACATGTGGTTCCAACAAAGATAAAAGTCACAGAATTTTTCCTGGTTTTTCCAGTTCTATCATCAGAAACTACAGCCAGATTACAACTCCTTCAACATCTGGAAAGTGTCCTTGGTCCTTGGAAAATCGGACAGACCAGTGAAAAAAACAAAACTAAACAAATTAAATAAATAGAACTGTACATTTTGGTGAAGCTCTTTTTCTGTATACATTTAATAAACATTGTTCAGTTTGACTCAATAAATAAGTATTTTCTGCTAAAAAATTTTGTCTGAAATGTTGGACAATGTTAACCTGATGTGAAAATTCAGATTAACATATTCAGTGTACCCATGGTAATACCAAGGCCTGACTGATGAGTTTACAGAGATATCGGCAGAGCCAATGTTGAGTTTACTGCTCAGTTGCCACTGTGTGACAGGAATATGAGTTTGTTAAGTAGAGCGGGTTAATGCGATCTGGTCATTTTGAATTTAGGATTAAATGCTAAGTGTGAATACTTGCCTATAAAAGTGTCTACTTGTCAGAAGTCTGAATGTTTTAGATGTAACATGCCAAAATACATTTTTCATAACCACAAATGAAATACAGATTTTGTGTACACACATCAGAAGAAGTACATAACACAAGCATACACAAAGTGTTTTTACCTGTACTGAATTGTTTCTGATGTGGTTGAAGCTCTTAGCTTGGTCATGAGAATTCTTACTATGTTGAAGAGGAAAACAAAGTTTATCTGGAAAGACAGAGAAAAGCATAGTTGAGCTCTGCGGTAATGACTTGCAGTGGAGAACGCGGATGACAATTATCTGGTGAGAACAGACAGCTCAGTGAGCTCTTGGTAAGCTTACTGAGCTGTCTGCAAGCTTTGGCGCACAGAACAGCACAAGTCAAAGCACAACTCAAAATACGATATGGAGAGGCACAATACATCAGAGGAACAGAGGTAGTTGTGGTGATACGGCATGATTGTAAGGGGTTGTGCACGATGACAAGTTCTATGTAATTTCACCTGAAAAAGCAAATATAATTTCATAGATCCAAAATCAGGATTCTACACAAAATTATTCTTTTAATCACTTTTGAAATGGTTTAATTCTTAAAAAATGTCACTATTGAATTTAAGCCTTAGACAGAAAGCCATAAAAATTTTGAAACTGCAATATAAAATTATTGCACATAATCTAGGCAAAACTATTTTAGCCAGATGTTTGGACTGATGTATAACTCTTGCATTTAAAATTCAGGTAAGTCATTTGAAAATGTGTTACTCTGACAAGAAGACATCTTTAAGTCATGGCTTTTAATACAGAAAGGCAATACCGAACTATCTGGCCATTTAATGATTTGAATTGCTTGGCATTCAAGCCTCTAACACCCTATAATTTTATGTAGTACCAGATTGTTTCTGTCAAAAAATGTTTACATTGTCATCAAAAGACTAGGAAGCATATTATGATACGACTGCTTAATGTCTTATGGTAGACAGCTACAGTTGGCATTTATGATTGCTTTATGACTCACTCAAAATCACTTCATAGCTTCTTCATATAAAATAATCTTTTCAATGATGATGATAGAAATGGGACAAGAAATGGATGTTAGAGTAACAGCACTGGTCAGAACATATAGAGAAGCTCAATATACCTGAACACTTGACATAACAGTCACTTACTGTATAGGCAAATATATATTAAAATAATGCCTTTAGCACTATGTGGGAATTGATTTGTTATGAATTATAGTGGTTTTCTTCCAACTCCAAAGAAAAACAGTCCTTTAAAGTGAAGCTGCCTCTTCTTGTCTGAATGCCACCCATTACAAGACGTTGCCATATTTAATTTTTCTACAGTTCTGTATAATATTTTCACTTTTGAATATGAAAATCAATAAAATCCCAGTGAATCACCATCCCAACCAAATTGGAAATTTTAAAATTACAAATACATATGAATACAAAAAATGCCCTCTAATAGCTGATTGTCACACTGATTTGTACAAGTGTAAAAGTTAAACACACATATATGGTTATATTTAAAGCCACTAACCAGAAGCACAAAAATAACTGGTCCCTGAAAAATATAGTCCATGTATTTTCCAGGTTCTTTACCAAACCAGCATCTGTTGATAGGAAAAAGAGAAAGAATGAATTGTATATTTAAAGAATACTAAAATTGATAGATTTCAACAAAGATACTTACTTTTCATTTTCATAATACAGTTTTCCAATAGCCCAAGCCACAATTATAGGACAAGGAATGCCTAGAATAAAGGCAAGAAAGGTGATTGAGGCAATATAATTTTTTTTATGTTTGGTTATAATTTTAAAATTATATAAAACAACAAAAAAAGAAATCAGTGGTCACCACTCAGTAATTTCAAAGAGGGGCAGGAAAACAAAAAACAACTAAAAAAATGGTCAGGAACATCAGGTAATGGTGACAAGGACTAACAGCCAATACAAGACAATATATCCCCTATAATTGTTTTCCTAAAGAGTTACACTTAAACTACACTTTATAGCTGTTAAACTCCACAGTCAAAAACCACATAAATGAAAACTAAAACTAATTTTCTCATACACAATCATGTAAATGATGGGTCCAAAGTATACTACAAAATTATATACTGAGGGTGCTTTGACAAAGCCAATATCTAAGAACGATTTCTGACATAAAACTGTCTCGTCAAAAGATTTTTCCAGTATTTTGTTTGATTCCCCCTATTGCAGAAATGGTAATCAAATAAAACATTTACACAAATCTGTCAAGTGAGTTGAGAATGGCCCTCTAAATAATCATCAAATATTCAAAGACTCACCAAATGAGCTTGAACATTAACTGCTTCTTGTATTTGTCTCATAGAAGAAAAAGAGGTTTTGCAACAATTTTTATTTTTTTTTGTAAGCTCAGTCCAGACAGAAGAAAGACTTAAAATAAATTAGTTTTGAAATCAGTAAGGTTAGTTGAAAAGGTTCTGTGAACATAAGTTGTTAAGTCTTACCATAGATTATCAGCTGGATTTACGTCTGAAATTTAACTATGGTCATTTTTTCTAACACATGTTCCGAAGTTTAGGTGACCTGCTAGAAGGGGAACTTCTGCCCTGATTGAAAGATTCCTCAGCAAGCCCTAACAAGTTTTCTACCAGTATTGTTTATAGCGTAGCATAGCTTTATACCGTCACTGTTTCGATTGTTCATTGTGACAACCAGTTAACGGAACTTTTTATGGAGTTTTATTCAACAATGGCTTTGCCTTTTCTGTTTTTCCTTAAAGGCAATATCTGTGAAGTTAAAAACTTACAGTTTTTATGTTACATTAGAATCTCAAAGTCTACTCTTGAAGATACAGGTAGTCAGTGAAAGGATTTCAGAATTGGGTTGATTTGCTCCACTTTATTGGTTTTAGCTAGGATCCTACATGTGACTTTTGTCACCCCTAATGTAAAGTTAAACACTGACACAAAAGGTGCGCTGACCCTTCAAGTTGTATTTAATTCAGTCAAGTATTATACCAGAGTCTGATCCAGTTTTCTAGGCACAGTACTAAGAGGTAGTGATTAACAGTCTCAAATGCTGCCATGAGGTCCAGTAAGTGGAGGATTAAGATAGGCCTGTATTTCTGCAGTGGTAGCTTATCAAATATGCTCTTTTTCATACATATCAAAGCTTGTGGTTTTGACGTGAAAGACTCTGAAAAAATGTCTCTAAGTCTCTATTTTGAACGAGTAGAAATAGGTTGAATCAAAAATATCTAACCCTTCTCTCTCTCTCACACACACACACACACACACACACACACACACACACACACACACACACACACACACACACACACACACACACAAACACTTGTTCAATATCTATCCATTTTGGAACTTGTCATATGTTCATGTTAGTTACTGAATGTATGCCTAACCCTGCCATTTACCCAAACTATTACCATTATAATTCTAAACCAAACCTTAACCTGAAGTAAATTCAAACCATACCTCTAAACTGATTGACTATGAATAAATAAAAGGGTCGGCCTTTGGTCCCCAAAAGGAATGTTAGTCCTCGGGGAGTTAGTAAATATACACTCACCGGCCACTTTATTAGGTACCCCATGCTAGTAATGGGTTGGAACCCCTTTTGCCTTCAGAACTGCCTCAATTCTTCGTGGCATAGATTCAACAAGGTTCTGGAAGCATTCCTCAGGGAGTTTGGTCCATATTGACATGATGGCATCACACAGTTGCCGCAGATTTGTCGGCTGCACATCCATGATGCCAATCTCCCGTTCCACAACATCCCAAAGATGCTCTATTGGATTGAGATCTGGTGACTATGGAGGCCATTTGAGTACAGTGAACTCATTGTCATGTTCAAGAAACCAGTCTGAGATGATTCCAGCTTTATGACATGGCGCATTATCCTGCTGAAAGTAGCCATCGGAAGTTGGGTACATTTTGGTCATAAAGGGATGGACATGGTCAGCTACAATACTCAGGTAGGCTGTGGCGTTGCAACAATGCTCAATTGGTACCAAGGGGCCCAAAGAGTGCCAAGAAAATATTCCCCACACCATGACACCACCACCACCAGCCTGAACCGTTGACACAAGGCAGGATGGATCCATGCTTTCATGTTGTAGACGCCAAATTCTGACCCTACCATCCGAATGTCGCAGCAGAAATCGAGACTCATCAGACCAGGCAACGTTTTTCCAATCTTCTATTGTCCAATTTCAATGAGCTTGTGCAAATTGTAGCCTCAGTTTCCTGTTCTTAGCTGAAAGGAGTGGCACCCGGTGTGGTCTTTTGCTGCTGGAGCCCATCTGCCTCAAAGTTCGACGTACTGTGCATTCAGAGATGCTCTTCTGCCCACCTGGGTTGTAACGGGTGGTTATTTGAGTCACTGTTGCCCTTCTATCAGCTCGAACCAGTCTGGCCATTCTCCTCTGACCTCTGGCATCAACAAGGCATTTCCGCCCACAGAACTGCCGCACACTGGATGTTTTTTCTTTTTCGGACCATTCTCTGTAAACCCTAGAGATGGTTGTGCGTGAAAATCCCAGTAGATCAGCAGTTTCTGAAATACTCAGACCAGCCCTTCTGGCACCAACAATCATGCCACGTTCGAAGTCACTCAAATCACCTTTCTTCCCCATACTGATGCTCGGTTTAATCTGCTGGAGATTGTCTTGACCATGTCTACATGCCTAAATGCACTGAGTTGCCGCCATGTGATTGGCTGCTTAGAAATGAAGTGTTAACGAGCAGTTGGACAGGTGTACCTAATAAAGTGGCCGGTGAGTGTACGAAAAGCTGTGATAAATGAAACAAGTACACACATGTTATGTCACATTATCCCTGTGGGGACTTCCATACTTGTCACATTCATTTCAATGGCCTAACCCTTACCCTTTTCCTAACCCTAACCATTGCCAACACACATCTAAACCTAAACTCCATTAAAACCATAGTCCTGAACCAAACCCTGACGCCAATAAGAGAATTGGTCCTCATGAGGAGCAGTTGTTTGTTCCCACAAGTACCTATAACTCCCCCAAATGTAGCATATTTCTGGGTGATTCTCCATACAAGGTAACTGAAACAACGTCTAAAAATAACACACACATAACACACACACACACACACACACAAGCCCAACCGGCCCACAGTATGGCTAAGAGATTATTTCCGTCTTGGTTCATTTATTTTGTATGTAAGATGTAGGATAGACTGGGAAAAAGAAGTCGTTGAAGTGTGAACAACTCTACTTGCATGAGTGTTGAAGCAGAAGCATTAGTCAGCTGCATACACATGAGTAGTCACACCAGGAGGTATGCTTCAGCTGCATTAACTCCAAGCATATTATTTTTGTACATTCCTGTCAGACTGTGGCTTATTACATGCATCAATTCTCTGTCCTAGATCAATTAACTTTATGTTGACACTGTAAATATGGATAAGATCTGATGACGCGTCTACCACATGATGCAGGGCAAGGTAAAAGTGAGGTGGATTTCTCTACCTCATTTTTAAGGTAGAAAAAGCAAATAAAAGTTATTTCTTGGCTTGGAAACATCATACTTGTGAATATTGACTAGGAAATCACCTAATAAGTCATCCTACGGCAGCTTCCACTGCAGCATACAGCAGTGATGCTCACTTGAAATTCCTTGACATTTATGACCATTTAAAGATCATTCTTGGATAACACCAAAAAGATAGTTTTGCTCAGATGATGTCCAAAAAAAAAATTTTTGAGGATACATATAGATTTAATATATCTTTTTACAATACTCCAAATTTGAGATAATGAACTCTCTTAAATAACCTTTTGTTTTGCAGATTCACACAGAATCTCTGGACTTGTTTCACCAGTATTATCAATGGTAAAAAAAAAAAAAAAGAAAATTTATTCCCTCCTCCATTTTCGTGGCTTTGTCACTGATATGAATTGACCCTATAGTGCATGCAACACTATTAACAACTCAGGGTTGGGGCAGATTCTGTTCTAAGCATTGCAGGACTTTGATGCCATCTATTGGTTTTAATCTGGTCATTCTTCACCATTAGATTAAGGGTTCTTGGAAGCCACAGTTCAAAACATTATTTTGCGTAGCCTCGCCTGTGTATTCCTGTAAGTTGACAATCTTTATATTCTATTTGGATCCGTTTTCATGGTCCTCAATCCTGCTGATTTCATCTTTCAGCTCTACCACGGCGTGCTCAAGTTTGGCTTGTAGCTCTGTCACTGTGTCCTCTGTTTAGAATATCCTTTGTTCCGTGTCCTCAGCTGTTTGCTCAATCATCTTCATGTTTTCCCACAACAAATATAGCAGCTTAACTATTTGGTAGGGTTTTGTTTCAAAGCTGGAGCTGAATTTATCAAAGACCCAGTTCTTATCTTATCGACAAGGCTATCTATGACCTCTCTCGCTAACCTTATGTCAGCCTTGCTAGCTTCTTGGTTCAATTGAATTATTTGGTTTTTCACTCGCTGTCTGGTGTCTTTTCGCAGAGTTCAAAGAGTGACAGCTCTCCTAGATATGTGCTAATTTGCATTAATGTACTTTAAATATATAAAGACAACATTGATAGCCCCAGAGCTCAGCTCCTGCACTCCTATTAACACCCATATAAACCTGTATTTTAATTAACTGTGTTTTAATCTGTGTCAAATTAAAATATACTGTAAAAAAAAAACAAAAAAAAACATAAACCTTGCTATGCTTTGCCATATGTATGGCATTAAATCAGGAGCATACTTACACCAACCAATGAAAAGGAAGACCCACTTTCTCAACTTATCAGTAGAATAAGTCATTACAATAGCAGTGTGAAGATAGCATCCTTCAACAAACATCCAGAAGAAGTTGGTCACAACAAAATAGTTGTATATTGTTGTAATTAATCGACACCAAGGCTGAAAAAGAGAGATGCAGGTTAGCCAAAAGAAATAGGGTAATAATCTTATTTCATACTGGAATAGTTTTCACTTGCCAAAACTATTGATTACATGTTATTAAGCTCTTTTCCACTGTGATTACTACTAAAAACAGTGTACTTACCTCATTACTCTCATGGATGTTGTGATCAATCAACTGAAGCAAAAACCACATAACGTTCCTCAGTATGAAGGTAGTAATCAAATTCCAATGGATGATGTTTCGAAGACATCGTATGCTCCTATACCATAAACCAAATGGAGATGTTTCAATTATATTTTTTAATAAAGTTAATTCATAAAGTCCCTATATAGCCACATGTGTGTGATTTTTGGCATATATGTGTCAGGATCAGTCAGCATCCTTGCTGCCGAGTGTGTTTCTGCATGTGAGCCAAACATATTAAGCCAAACATGACAATATGTGGGTAAGAATGGCTAATATGAAATCCCAATAGTGACAAAGTGAAAGAAAAAGGCTCAAATTCCTCTCAATGTTATGTGAACTCAAATCAAAATAGGCGCTTCACACTGATTCTCAAAAGCAAGACATCTTATATTTCAGGACCCAAATGAGCTAATAATGTCACCCTTTAGGAAAGATCTAGGCATTTTAGCACCCTACATTAAGTTTACTAGATGAAATGGACTGGTCTGTAGTGGCCAATAAAAAAAATCTGAAGTTTTAATATGGCTATATGTTAATGCTGTTCACAAATTAAAAAATAATGATTTTGTCTTAAAAAAGTCGTTATTTTTTGCTAAACTGGTTCATTTGTTGTTTTTTAGAAAATGATGTCTTTTGTTATTGTTGGACTAAATATGCATAAAATATTGCAAATTAAGGATTGCATTTCTAAAATATAATAGTTTGCATTAGCAAAATGTAAACTATAACATTACATACAGTGGGGAAAAAAAGTATTTAGTCAGCCACCAATAGTGCAAGTTCTCCCACTCAAAAAGATGAGAGAGGCCGGTAATTTTCATCATAGATATACCTCAACTATGAGAGACAAAATGAGAAAAAAAAAATCCAGAAAATCACATTGTCTGATTTTTAAAGAATTTATTTGCAAAATATGGTGGAACATAAGTATTTGGTCAGTTACAAACAAGCAAGATTTCTGGCTCTCACAGACCTGTAACTTCTTCTGTAAGAGGCTCCTCTGTCCTCCACTCGTTACCTTCATTAATGGCACCTGTTTGAACCCGTTATCAGTATAAAAGACACCTGTCCACAACCTCAAACAGTCACACTCTAAACTCCACCATGGCCAAAACTAGAGAGCTGTCAAAGGACACCCGAAACAAAATTATAGACCTGCACCAGGCTGGGAAGTCTGAATCTGCAATAGGTAAACAGCTTGGTGTGAAGAAATCAACTGTGGGATCAATTATTAGAAAATGGAAAACATAAAAGACCACTGATAATCTTCCTCGATCTGGGGCTCGACGCAAGATCTCACCCCGTGGGGTCAAAATGATCACAAGAACGGTGAGTAAAAATCCCAGAACCACACGGGGGGACCTAGTGAATGACCTGCAGAGAGCTGGGACCAAAGTAACAAAGACTACCATCAGTAACACACTACGCCGCCAGGGACTCAAATCCTGCAGTGCCAGACGTGTCCCCCTGCTTAAGCCAGTACATGTCGAGGCCCGTCTCAAGTTTGCTAGAGAGCATTTGGATGATCCAGACGATGACTGGGAGAATATCATATGGTCAGATGAAACCAAAATAGAACTTTTTGGTAAAAACTCTACTCGTCGTGTTTGGAGGAGAGAGAATGCTGAGTTGCATCCAAAGAACACCATACCTACAGGGAAGTATGGGGGTGGAAACATCATGCTTTGGGGCTGTTTTTCTGCTAAGGGACCAGGACGACTGATCCGTGTGAAGGAAAGAATCAATGGGGCCATGTATCGTCAAATTTTGAGTGAAAACCTCCTTCCATCAGCAAGGGCATTGAAGATGAAACGTGGCTGGGTCTTTCAGCATGACATTGATCCCAAACACACCGCCCGGGTAACGAAGGAGTGGCTTCGTAAGAAGCATTTCAAGGTCCTGGAGTGGCCTAGCCAGTCTCCAGATCTCAACCCCATAGAAAATCTTTGGAGGGAGTTGAAAGTCCGTGTTGCCCAGCGACAGCCCCAGAACATCACTGCTCTAGAGGAGATCTGCATGGAGGAATGGGCCGAAATACCAGCAACAGTGTGTGAAAACCTTGTGAAGACTTACAGAAAACGTTTGATCTCTGTCATTGCCAACAAAGGGTATATAACAAAGTATTGAGATGAACTTTTGTTATTGACCAAATACTTATTTTCCACCATATTTTGCAAATAAATTCTTTAAAAATCAGACAATGTGATTTTATGGATTTCTTTTTCTCATTTTGTCTCTCATAGTTGAGGTATATCTATGATGAAAATTACTGGCCTCTCTCATCTTTTTAAGTGGGAGAACTTGCACTATTGGTCGCTGACTAAATACTTTTTTGCCCCACTGTATTACATGGAACATTGTAATACGTTACTGAGGTTCAGTGACTGACTAGAAGCAAAACAAAACCATAAGCAGATTTTATTATCAGCACATTGATATATGGAATTATTGACTTAACAATTGCCTGGCAGTCATTGAAAATCATAGTCATATGAACCTCTGGGAAAAATAGCTGCCCACCCTGATTTACAATAAAGTAAACAACATTATGTCAGGCATGCATTGAGCAGATATGTGATGAAAGGATCACAGTGTAAGTGGGACTAGTGCAACAAATACTCCACTCGCAGTTCACATAAATTATCACTGACTACCCATGGCTGAGATGAATGAGAGAAATCATCTATCCAAGTATTTGTTGTGGATGGACTGAAAAGGAGGAAGCTAAAATCCATTGCTTTCTAACCCCTTGAATAATTTGCTTATAAGAGTTATAGAAACAGAAAATGTTTTGGTGTGCTTGTTATAAAACTATTTCAATTTGGTATCAGCAAAGTGGTCCTCACAGAGTCATTGTAAAATATAATCATAGCCCATGTGCTTGATTACATTGGTTCATACCTTAGAGGAAAAAAAATAATGTTTTTTTATTTAAAATACAACTTTAAACTCTTTAAAACACAGGTTGTTGTAACTTAAAGCTATGTAAGATTTAACACACTACCTATTTGTGGTATATATAGCATAGTGCTCACACTTTAAACCCAAAATATTGCTGCTGTGATTAAGTACAGTATGTTTATTTTATTTAATCTAGCTCTTACAGCAGCATCTAGGACTGACATTTTAGAAAGTAGACTTAAAAAAAAACCTCTGCTGCCTGTCTTAATGGAGACAGCAGCAGAGATTTTTTTTCTGACATGAGCAAGTTAATGACAAGCAGAATTAGGATGCAACATTAGTTTCACTGATTATCTTCAATCTGATCTGATGCATAGAGTATAGGTCCCATTTTAGATTATTTTTGTACTTGCCTTAAGCATAAGAAGAGAACAAAGGCCACAATAAGAGCTCCCACAGAGATACAGTGGCCTAGGTAGTTGATGATCAGGGCTATCTTGTAATGCATGGGATATTTTCTCTGAAAAGAAACCCATATGTTAGTTATTATGTCTTACAGCTAGATCTGAAAGAGTAAACAAAACACTACAAATGAGGCCCTTAATCATGCATATGTGAGAAACAAATATATTTTATATCTGTAGTCCTTTAGATTTTGGTTTTTAATCTATTAACAGCTTCAAAAATAGTTGAGCAGATTGTTGCTCAGCTGTCTGTCTGTCTGTCTATCTATCTATCTATCTATCTATCTATCTATCTATCTATCTATCTATCTATCTATCTATCTATCTATCTATCTATCTATCTATCTATCTATCTATCTATCTATCTATCTATCTATCTATCTATCTATCTATCTAGTCCAGATGATTTATTTATATATATATATATATATATGTGTGTGTGTGTGTGTGTGTGTGTGTGTGTGTGTGTGTGTGTGTGTGTGTGTGTGTGTGTGTGTGTGTGTGTGTGTGTGTGTGTGTATGTGTGCGTTGCTAATACCAATACCAGTTTTTTCCAGTGCAAAAACAATGTCCCATACAAACTTCAGATGTATGGCTAAACATTATTTTTAAAAATAAAGCAACCTCCGGAAATAGAGTGTGGAGATATCAGAGGTAATTAGATTGAATGCTCAGTAACTAGAAACATTACCACTCAAAGCTTTTGTTAGTTTAAGATGGGCACTGCAACATTTGTGCATTTGTGATTAGTGCATTGTTAAAAAAATGCGTTTCAATGAGCATTTCTATGTAAGCAGAAGTATTTTTCTCCTCTGTTAAATAGTCACTAGTGATGCTAATCAGTATGTTATAAGAATTAGCAAGGGTAGAATTTTTTTTTTGAATGTGAACACACTAACCTTCTCTTCCAAAATAGGCTCGCAGTTGGAGTAATTGATCTTGAATGCCCATGTGCCGTTATCCATGCATTCTCTGTAAGCACTTCCTGAAAAACAAGAGCAACATGTTTAAATGAAAATGTATTAACTAAAAGCACCATTGCCAGGATTTTTTCAAGAGAGTTTACATCTAAAAGGACATAACATTAAAGGTGAAATGGAGTAGAGCTAAAGGGAAAAATCTTTGAGCACCAAACAACTGACAACTTACACACTTTTTCTCTGCTTGGAAACGTATAACTGTCATCACAGGCAAAAATATACTGCTGATATGATGTTGGTTCCTTCCCATCTCCACTTGCATACCTACTTTACTATACATTATCTAAATTTCACTTTATGCCTCATTTACTTTACCTTGGAGGGAGAAAAATAAAGTTATTTTACATCTTCTCTCTATGTATTGAATGTTAATCCACAAAAATAGAAAAACATATTTCTATGCTTCATCCAAAATCTCATGCACTTTTTAGACCTCAGCAAATCAAACACATGGCTCCAAATAGGACCAACCTTTTATGGCTGACCTGTAAAAAAGGGAAAGTATTCAAGTAAAAAACTGCAATCTTAGAATTCTGCCCCCTTGAATTAAGGGTTCCCGATCAAGACTTTTTTTTTTTAAGTTATCAATATCTGTATCCTTGACAAGGTTTAATCTGATTTTGGTTGTAAGGTTTCACTAGCCACATGTCCAACAACCCATTTTGCAAGACCAATAGCTAGTGGCAGTTTCTGATATGAGCAACTTTGTCATATAGGGCAGCATACACTTAAGATCTTCCCACCTTCCCCTCACATTAATCTTCAAACACTATATTATATTAAGGTTGAGAATTACATAAGCCTCAGCCTGATTTTTTGAACATTGCTAAAACCTACACTGCAAAGGTATCATATTGTGTATACCATGCATGCTTACCAGTGGTGTAAAATAAACATAATTGTGACCCAGTTGTTACAGCAATACACAATAGCATCACTCTACTTCACACTTAATTATGCAGATGGTTTAGTAATCTGGACATATGCAGAATAATCTGGACACATACAGAATATTTGAACCTGAAAAGTATGTCCTCATTAAATGTTCTGTTAATAAATAAGAGATAGCTTGAGGATGTTTGTAAAACATTGAGATTCAGTCCCAGATAGTCAGTTAATCTGTAAATACGTAATCTCCCTGCAAAAATTAAGAAGGGATATGGCATCATAGAACAATAATATCCCAGGTCATGATGTAGGAGAACACTGACTTCAATCCCAATGATTTCAGTATACACACACTTATCAAAACAAGAAAATATATAGTCACACATATATTTACAAAAAATCCCTTACTGTAACTTCCCTGCCAACAGCCCCATATAACATGGATTTTAAAACTGTAGTATACATAAGAAAGAGAAAAGATAACAGCTTTACAAAGCAGTTTTCCTAATATTCACAATCATCTTCAAAATTAAAGAGAGACACTGTATTCCAACTCCTGTCTTTTTGTCATGTCAGTTGTTCTAGGGTTTTCAGGGCTGGCCTGGTAAAGCTGCAAAAGCAGTGTAACAATGGTCTAAAATGAACAGAAATCAAAACAATATATCAAGTTTATGTATCAGATCAACTTTTTCTGTAAATGTTTTCTGCACACTTTTAACTGGAACTGCTTCTAGGACTATTTTAAGCTAAGATTGAAAAGTCAAATTAGAAAAAAAGAATAACCATGCCTTAGTTTGGCCAGATCTAGTGCTAGGCATTACTGTACATATACCATATATAATCTATCATATGTAATGATAGAGTTCAATGTATCACTTTCCTTAAATGAAGATTTAAAAAAAAAACATGAATAATTATGCTTTATGGATGAAATGCATTTTTTTCCAGATCTAACCTATGTGAGAGCAGGAAAATTACTGAAAAAGGGCCCAGTGCTCTCCCTATTCCTCAGTAATCCTACTGCATGCATGCATGCATGTCTGTGTTTTTTAAAAAATGTTTTTATGGATGCACCTGTGTGTCTAACATGCGTTAACCTTACCGACTGTTGCGTAAGACCCTTACTCAATTTAAAAGTTTATGGGGAGGTGCTTTACAGGCCAGGTAAAAAAAAAGAAAAATGTGATTTCTTCAAAGCTTTGTTCAAAGTTGAGTTCTACTATCTGTGTGAGGCTTGCAGTGAATACCAAATGAGCAACACCGTTTTTTATTCATGGCAAGGCTATGCAAAGCCTCTTACCGTCACTTCCTTGTATATCTTTAATAACCAGGTTTTCATAATCAACTCTTACCTCAACATTTTATTTTGAAATTGCTCAGAGAACTTTTAGTGAGCCCTCCTTATCTCCCTTTCACTAAACAACATTAGAGCAGCTCAGAAGAAAAATAAGAACATCAATAAGTATCTAAAGGAATTTTTTTAAATCATTCCACGATAAAGCTAGATGGTCTAGTCTCCAACTGAGGTTTTCTATATTTTAACATTAGTTCTCTTAACATTAACCAAAATCATATTATTTTTCGAGTATATTGATCATTGAAGTGCTGTTATGTATACCTAAATCAACAAAGGGATAAATGAATAATCTCTTTTACATGTTTTTTCTACTTGTGATGAATAGTTTGAACAAATGTGTCATGCTTTTTGGCAATGATGGCTGACTTGATTTCTCATTTCATTCACCTTTCTACCCTGTTTCTCATTGCTGCTCATCTGATCCACCTCCTCCTGCTTTCATTTGAACCCCTTGGTCCCAGCCATAAGTGCCATATTATTCTTTAGCATTTGGTGTAGAGAGTTTTTGAGCGTTACTTATGTTCCGTTTGCCTGATCGTGACCTGTTTCTGTATTCTGACCTTTTAGCCTGCCAGCCCCTTTTCTGATCTGTCTGCCTGACCTGTCTTAGGACTCCTGTTGCATTCTATTGTGGACTGAACCTGGATCTGCCTATTGACGTCACCCTTCGGATTATCCTGCCTTCCTTTACCTGGTTGGATCTGACCTTCTGCCAGTTCTGCAGCCTTCTAGTGGGCAAAGACTAAACTGTAAAACCAGGGTAGAGACTCACACGTTCATAATCATCCTTTGTCAGATTATTGTGGTCACTAGCCTGTGTTTCTCTCCTATAGAAGTTCCTGTCTTAGACACCCTAGCCACTGCTACTGCAGATCCTGTTTATTTTAATAAACATTTTTTGAGTTATCCCACTGTCTGTCTTTCCTTGAATCCTGGGTCCCTCTGTTCTGAGTCATGACAAAATCTGAGCTCATATTCGTCTGGAAGATCACCTGGGCAGTCAGTTAATTAATGAGAACCAATCCACATTCACAGTGACTCCTCTGAAGGTCAATGTACGGCTATGTGTTTTCTGTCCTTCAATGCCAAAATACAGAATAAAGGTATTTTTTGCTCCACTCCACTCTAGTCTGGAATTCTGCCAGATCAAGATCCACAATTATGGATTTTTTTCCCTGTATCAAACAGGAAAAAGTACGTCAAGAAGATCCAGCAAGTAAAAGTAAAATAGAGAAACAATCAATTAATAGGGACTAAAAATTTGAGCATCATTTCCATATATTCCCCCAAAAAATAACCTTTGATGTAATTATTAGAAGTAAACTATATGCTCTCCAACATACAATGAAGCAGATTTGTCATCTTGTTAGAAAAATGTATTTTGAAAGGTTTAATTATTTTATCAGATACAGTTGAAACAACTTCCAAAGAAGCTCTTTCTTGCAACTTTAAGAGCAACTTTTTATTGCATGAGGGAATGCAGATTATGAAAGTTGACAGCAAACCAATTTTGTAGGATTCTAGAACTGCCCGCATTTTGGATGGAGATGTTGGGTTTAATTGAAATCATACTGAAATAAGAGCTAATTTCCAAATTGTGCTCCTATGAATTAACAAATATCACACATGCTCTCTTTGAGCTCCAAGGAACTCAAAGCTGTGCAAGATGGCCTGAACCATGGAGGCTGTAGTTGTTTCTTAGCTGAGGTGGTAACGAAGGGTGTAGGATTACAGCTTTCAGAGACCTGTTAACAATAAATAAATATGAGTAAGCCAGGAAAAATAACTTTTGGACTGAAATATATACAGAAAAATCCGCTTATAGTGGTCACGGATATAGTAATCAACAGCTTATATAGATCAAAAGGCTTGGGACAGAATAATTTCTATACAAATACTGTTTAAATAATTTGTTTATAGTAATCAAGAAATCCGCTTATAGTGTACATTTTTGGCCATTTTATGAGTGTAAAAATAATCTCAAAATTACGTGTACATCTAGGAGGTACAAGAGCGCTTTGGTGCGGGTACCAGTTCTGCGTGCAGCATGGGGGGTGGATGAAGAAGAGGAGACTGTTGTCCCTTCCAGACCTAAGATGAGGAATGCAGTCTGCATATCAAAGGCTGGTCTCCTGCATGTTGGTTTAAAACATTTTGACCTTTTACATCGTTTTGAAAAAAAAGTGAACTCAGCGTTGGACATCACTCTGATCCAGGGAACCATGGATAAATATGTTAAGTGATTTCTTAATGCGGCACAGCAGATCCACAGCACAAAACATAGGTAGGCTAGCTTTAATTTTCTGTTGCCTATTCAGTTATCTTCTATGTTGTTGTTCTATGAAACCGTTTGTTTCAAACTTTATTTTCAGACTTGTTAAAAAAAATGCACCAGGTGCACAGCAGAGCCCACGCACAGAATAAGTTACATAGGCCTACTATTGGATATTATGTCCACACACTGTGCAGTACTGTGCTGTGATTAAGCATTTGTTTCAAACTTTATTTACAGACTTGTTAAAAAAAAGTGCAACAGCGGTACAGCAGTACATAATAAATTACGTAGGCTGCCATTGTTATGTCTGCGCACAGCGCAGTATACTGTAATTGAACTTGCATGGTACTGTAATAAAATACAATAAATGCGGAAGCTATCTGTTTAATTTCATTTTTCTAATTGAAAAACCACACCAATGGTTGATATTAGATTATATTCTGCATAAAAAAATAAGTGACATAACGGTAAATTCAGTTTTAGTAATCAACCACTTATAGTATTCAAATTGGCTCTGGACCAATGTGACCACTATAAGCGGATTCAACTGTATAACATTATGAGAGGTTTTTTCATTTGAGAACAGAGACTGACCTCTTGTAGCTTACTAAGAATTTTAAATAACAATTGTAAACATAGTCACGTTGATCACATATTGCTTTGCGCTTCTACTTTTGTTTCTGTAATAATGTTTGCATTACTACAAAGACAGACAAAAGCACTTGAATAACTGATGATCTAGAAGACAGCTTAAAGTAATAGGTATTAAACATTTTCTGAGGAGGTACGACAAAAGACAGAATCAATCTCGGGTCTAGACAGTGATGGCTGGACAAACAATGTTTAAACAAATTTTAAGATAAAACAATTAACCTCTTTTTCTTTCTAATCCCGAACATCAATACTTTCAAAAGGGCTCAGACTCAGACTTCAATTCCTGCACTGGAGGGATAAGTTCTCATTATGTGGGGCTGCTGTGAAACATATTGTGGTGTAACCTCATTGATTCTGCTCAGACATATAGTATATATATATATTTTTTATTTATTTTAACATATAAATTTGACAAAAATTGCCATATATAAAATTTCCACATCCTTTATTTATTCATGTCAAAATTGTAGCCTGAGTCTCTCACAGACAGATCTTGAACTGGCATGTCAAATTAAAACTCTCATCCCATTGTTCAACATATATGTACAGTGCAATGTGGTCTCCCACCACTTAAGATGGTACTTTAAGTGCCTTCAGTTTTGGTCGATTTTGGCTTCCCCCAGTAAACGCTGTATTGTTTGCCTAAAAGAAGACATGAGGAACATTGTGGTAAAGATCATAGCAGGATAAAATCTGGATCTCCCATACACTTACAGCCGGATTGAGATACAATACTGTTACCAGTTGCTATTTGAAAAATGAATAATGATGAACCTTGAAACACATAAATATAATGTTATGTTTGATAACTTCATAGTAAAAAGAGGTATAGATCCCAGCAGAAAGGTGCCATGTTGCCTGAATATCAACCCTGCACAATTTGCACAAATATACAGGCTCTCAGTGAAATTTAGCCACATTCACTTCCGACTTTATAACAAATTGGGTAAGGGGAAATGACCTATGCCATAAAGTAGTCTGCACATTTGTAGTTGATTTGTAAGGAAGAGTTACTGCCACCCTCTTCAAAGTTGTAAGTCGATGTATCATTACCAAAGTTATGAAAATATTTTATGAAGGTTGAAAAGTTTGTTTAAAGCACACCACACATGAATCACTTCCTCACATACTTTGGAGAAGAAAGAAGCTTTTATTCACCTTTCATGTAAGAGAAGCTGAGAAGGTGGAAATGTTACCCATGTGAATGCCATAAACTTAATATCTAGACCACGTTATAATTTTTGCACGTTATAAACACAATAACATCACTACTCTTGTAGAGTATAAATGTAAATGTATCCTAAACTTCACCCTGGGCAGGTCACCAGTCCATTGCAGGGGAGCACAGAGACATTTAAACACGCCCCTACCTTTGGATAACTTAGAGATGCTATTCAACCTACTGTAACAGTATTGTTTTTGGACTGTGGGGGAGAACATGAAACTCCATGAAAGTTTGCATGTTCTGGTCTGGCAATCAAACTCTGTAAGGCAACAGTGCTACAACCTGTACCAATGTGCAGCCTGATATTGTGTTACAATATGAATAAGGTACATCAAAGAAGTGCTTAAAACAGTCCTTTTGTGAGATTGAAAACAGAACATGTTTCATGCCTGTAAAGCTGACATGAAACATCCATCTGCAAAATAAAGATTGTGAATTTATTGACAATTTTATGCTATTAGTATCCCATTTTTGTATAATTCAGGTGTCATCCTCATTTCCTAACTACAGTCATAAAAATAAACATTGTAGCTGTTTGAGGAAATAAACCCAAGAAAAAGCATTATGCACTCAGCAGGGTTCTTGCATGGCTTAAAATGATAATTGTTTGCAACGCTGAAGGTAAAGCCCAGCAAGTAAGACAACAGGTGTTTCCTGCCAATGCTAGGATTTAACATATTTACAAATACAACATTTTGTTTCCAAATTCCCAAATACTCTAGCTTGTAGTCATCTGCCAACAGAGTTAAAAGTGAAATGCCCCTCCATGTTTTTCTAAGCAAATACCACACTGTGCTTGTGAAAGAAAGAGGGATGCTGCACACACTGAGCTTAGGAACCAGGTTGTGAGGATTGCTTCTGTCTATTTCACTGAGGCATGACTAATTCAAAGCAAGGATGCAGGAAAAGCACATTTCTGACAAACCATCTGTGCTTTGTACACTAACACAATCAACACTTTTTTATTTTTAAAACGTGTTAAATTCACATGCTTAAAATAACCATCCACAGACTCAATCTCTTTTACATTTAGGAGGTAAAAGGCTATTTTTTTATTTTTTGAAGTACTAACTGTGCTGCAAAAAATCCAAAATAGCCAAAAGGAAAAATTTGCAAACGTACATTAGAGGAATAACAACCAATGATCAACCAATGCAGAATCTACCAAGAAAGCCAAGCTTGTTTCTTTTTTCTTTTTTTTTATGAATTAATATCCTGCTAATAAGAATCATATGGGATAAAATGGGATAAAATGTCTTTAATGGAGGGAAGAGGAGCCCCAATCATCTTCTCTGCTGTTCTTACCACTCTTCTCACCTTCTTCCAGTCTGAGGCGCTGCAGCCTCCACACCATACAGTGAGACAGCTGGTCTGAACGCTCTCTATGGTGCTGCTGTAGAGGGTGGCGAGGATGTGTGGGGGCAGCTGGGCTCTCCTCATCCTCTGCAAGAAGTATATATGCTTTTGTGCCCTATATATGCTTTTGTACCCAGTGAGGTGTGGTGTTAACAGTTGAGGGTGTCTGTGATGTGCACCCCCAGGAATTTGGTGCAGTTGACCGCCTCTACAGCTGAGCTTCTTCCTGAAATTCAAGATGATCTGCTTTGTCTTCTCCACATTCAGGATCAAGCTGTTATCTTTGCACCAATCCACCAGCTGCTCCACCTCCTCTCTGTAGTTCTGGTCGTTTTCGTCACTGATGAGGACCACCACCATGGCGGTGAACCTGGGGACGCAGTCATGTGCCATCAGGGTGAACAGCAGGGGGCTCAGGACGCAGCCCTGAGGGAAGCCTATGCTTTGGGTGATGACATCAGAGGTGTTCTGTCTGACCCGGACTGACTGAGGTCTGTTGGTGAGGAAGTCTAGCAGCCAATTGCAGAGGGTTGTATCTAAGCCCAGCTGTTCCAGTTTGCCCATGAGATGCTCTGGGATGATGGTGTTGAAAGCTGAACTAAAGTCCAGGAACAGCATCCGCACGTGGGTGTTCTTCTCCTCCAGGTGTGCCAGGCTCAGGTAGAGAGCAGCAGAGATGGCGTCCTTAGTGGAGCAGTTCCGTCGGTAGGCAAACTGGAAAGGGTCGAATGATGGTGGTAGAATGGAGACAATGTGTTCTTTAACCAGCCTTTAACCAGCCTTTAACCAGCCTTACTTCATAATAATTGGAGTCAGTGCAACAGGCCAGTAATCATTTAGTGAGGTGACCTGAGGCTTGTTTGTGACTGGAATGATGGTGGCAGACTTGAAGCATGCAGGCACTATGGATCATTCTAACGAGGTGTTAAAAATTTCTGTGAGGACACCAGCCAGCTGATCTGCAAACTCGTTGTATGCCCAACCAGGTATGTTATCAGGCCCTGGGGCCTTCCTTGGGTTGACTCTCTTCAGAGTTTTCCTCACTTCAGCTACGTCTAGGTTTAGCCTCTCCTCCCCCTGGTGTTTAACAGCTCTCACTGCTGGAGTGCTGTTTAGTGCCTCAAA
Organism: Cyprinodon tularosa; assembly: GCF_016077235.1. Taxonomy (NCBI): domain Eukaryota; kingdom Metazoa; phylum Chordata; class Actinopteri; order Cyprinodontiformes; family Cyprinodontidae; genus Cyprinodon; species Cyprinodon tularosa. The sequence goes on along the minus strand of NW_024039196.1, from coordinate 950,877 downwards.
CCTTCCAAAGAAGTTGTTAAGTTTATTTAGGAAGTCAGTGTTTTCTGCATCCAACGGAAGGGGGGGGGGGGTCTCTGATGCATAAAATATTCTATTTTATGCATCAGATACTTGATTTTATCTGTGTAAAATAGTCGTTATTGTGTCAGTTTTTGTTGTAAAGACAACAAGTAATTAACTATGAATAAAGGTTAATCAAATACAATAAGACATGAACAAGTTTTACATGACCACTGCTGTACAAGTGAAGGGTTGGTGGAAGAACAAAGGGGACAGAAGGACATAAATGTAGGTTGACAAAGAGATAAACTAATTTATTAACTTAAACAAAACAAAAGTCGCTGCTAGGCAAGAAGTCATAAAAACATGAACAGGACAGGAAAGAAACAGTTACAAATCTTGACATGGGATTCTATGAGAACAGACTCAGGGTGTAAATTTGGGTAAACATGAAACTGAAATAGCACAAAGCTGCAGGAGGAGCTAATATAACAACTAACATTATAGAAACAGAACAAAAAACATCTTAATAAATTACCATGTGAAATATCTCACTTTCAACTTTGTTTAATTTCCTGTCAAAAATTTTCTTACAGTGTAATCATAATAAATGTGAAATCGTGCACTTGGGGCAGGGGATTGGTAGGTAGGAGATCCTCCACACAATTAAGACAATTATATACTAAAGAAATATTGGTGTTTAAAGACAATTTGAATAATATTATCTGGTGCAGATCTCTGCAGCACTTTTTTAGACTCTCCGTTGGAGATTAATTTTCTTTTCTGTGATATCTCTGACTTACTTTAACTTTAGAGAAGCACTTTAAAGACATTTTCTACTGCTGTACTTTTCTACTTGAACTTTTTATGTACACACAGCTTTAATTGTGGTGCTAAGGGGTAGCTATCCTAGGGCTAGCTTAGCAGGTACTAGGCTATTTGCTCTGTCTCTACTGATGTTTTCCAGGCTATTGCTGAATGTGTGTCTTAATGTCCGACCTAATCGCTATATAGGGCACTATACAGTGGTTACGCCATTTTAGATGATTGTACGACGTCTAGTCCTGTAGATGAAAAAGTAATGGACTCGAAATTTCCCACAAAGTTGTGATGATCCATGGTCACTAGATGAGCAGATATATCCAGAATGCTTTGCGATACAAAGCATCATGGGATATGTTTTAGCAGCGGCCTGCTGTGTCTACCCAACAGCTGCAACAAATAACAAAGATAGTGCATGCACTGTGCGGGTAGGCACAGTCAGAGTTCACTATACAGTCCACTCTATAGTCCCCGCTTTATATAGTGATTGAGGGATATAGGGGTTAGGGTGGACACACTATATTTCTGGATCTCCTACCTTCTGCACTCTGTTTTAGATGTTCAGTTATTCCACCAATTTCTTTAGTGATACTGGGATCTGGAAAAAGTGCAGATATCTGCAGTGTTAGAGTCCTGGGAGTAAGAGTGAGAGTCCCAGCTCCACGCTATTGAATATCCAAGAGTTAGAAGAGGCCATAATACATACCCATCCCACTCAGTGATACACCAGCTAAGAAGCAGAACCTTGTAATTGGCAACTCCGTGGAGAGAAACATGGGGGACAGAATGAGCGACATTAAATCTACCTAAAAATGCTTGCTACAGATAAGGTTAAAGTGGAGTAAGATTGCTTACTAACTTATGGCCAATAGTAGTCTAGCTCCCCTTGTGGCCACAACTGCAGCAGCACTGCTTCAAAAGTCAAGAAACAGTCAGCTGGCCACTCTCCTGTGTGTTCTTCATCATCATCATTATCTTCAACATCACCATCATAGTTTCACAGCTAAAAACAAAGTGCTGAACACCGCCGAGGCAGGCCGGACTGCACCAATCGGTGCGGAAGACCGGCAATAAGACTCGAGTGAAGAGCCACAGCCTACTGGCTTTCTCTGCCCGCATTTTGCTTCTACTAAACATCTAAAATAATAAAGATATCTTACTGTATACTAGCAGCAAAGTGGTAATTTACCAATCTAATAATAAAGTTGAGAAAAGAGAATCGGTTTTGCATCCGGCTACATCTTTCAGCCTGCACCGATGAAACAAACGTCTTGTTTTTCAACTTGTTTTTCCATGAGAACGATTCCTTTTATATTTTCTCTTTTTAGCCTTCTCAGAAGGTTTAAACTTTTCCTTGCCTCATCCATGAGCAGCAGCTGAGCAAGTCAAAAAATAATAGAGCAAAAGCCTTAGCTCAATGACTATACAAGAGCCAATGGCTATAAAGCGAAGCATTCTTCCAGGTCACATGACCTGGCCAACGACTGTGCATCATCTACTAACTTACGTAGTCGGTATTTCAAGAGTGGAGCCCCATTCATAGCATTGACAGTATCAAGCACTGGATATTGGCCTGAGAAATTATTTTGACTAACTCACATGCATCAACTGTTTAGGTCCAAAAGTCTGTGGTGTGCCTTTAATGACATAACAATCATATTGATTAAGAATATTAAAATAATCTTAAGCCAGCTCCTACATGTCTGTCTTTAACAAGGTCTTAAAAATGCAAATCTACTAGGTCGTTGTAATACTTAAAGGAAGACGGTTCAAGAGTTACAGCACAGCCACAGAAAATGCTTGGTACCCTCTAGTTTTCAGCCAAGAACTTCTCACAACCAGACTCATATTATGTGCCAACAGATGCTCAGAACAATAGACAGGGATTAACTTTGGCATTTGCTGTTGCTGACTGTAAGCCAGGGCAGCGAATCCAAAACAGGAGTTATGTGTTCACATTTTTTTGTGCCTGTAAGTAAACAAACCTGCATGTGATGAGTGGAGGTCTGAATGAGCCAACATGACAAAGAATTGCAGTAATCCACATGACATGCAATGAAGCCATAAAAGGAACTCTCTAGATCAACATAAAGCAGAATGTGCTTCACTTTACTAACCAAATGTAACTGGAAAAGCCAGATTTAAACAATGCACTTATCTTCTTATGAAATTTGAATGAGCTGTCCAAAACCACAACAAGGTGTCTAGCAGAATGATGGCAGTACCTACTTAGCATGCCCGAAACAGCGACATCAAATGGATTTCCATACAACTATTTCAGTTTTAGAGTCATTTAGAACAAGGCAATTTTCTTCAGACTTAAAATAGAATTTGGACATTTCCATTATTTAAATGCAGGTGCATTTCCAGATGATCCTTAAAACAATGAAATGTAATTGTATCCCTTCTCAATATTCCCCAATTCTTAATCTTTCCCAATGCTGCCACTTGGGGAAATAAATAAATTAAACAGTAACAAGTCCAAGAAACAAACAAATTAGTGAGGCCACATCAGATGTATAGAGTCTGAGATACAAAGGAAAGGATCATCCTACCAGATAAAATATAAACCACTGTAAGGCAGTACCTTTGATGGCAGGATGATGGCAGGGGATTGCCACAGCCTGCATTCTGGGTCCCTGAACAAGACCCTTATCCCCACACTGCTCTCTGGGTGCCGCACAGTTGAGCCCACTGCTCCCTACGGGGCAGAGGTGTATTTCTCCAGTGTGAGATTAATAGAGTTTAACTGTTATTATTATAAGGATGGCTCTCAAGATATGAAAGCAAGATTTATGAATGACGGTAACAAATAAGGCTGTTTAATCTAAAAACACTAAAACAATAGAGCTGCAAAAATCGATAGCTAACAAAAAATCATTAAAACTGTTTCTATGCTGTGGCATAGCTGAAGGCCAGATAATAGGCCTATTTTGCATCCAAATAAATCAGAGGCTCACTTTTCAATTTCGAAATAAGTCTATTTGTGAAAACTTAAAGGAATAGTACACCCAAAACATGATTAGCCATCAATTTCTACTCACCCCCATGCTGAACAACACTCTGGAGTACTTTTTTGATATCTCAAATGCATCTGGAGATCTGGGAGGCTTCTTGCTGTCTGCTGACATTCAAATAATGGAGGTCTATGGTGACCGAGACAGAAAGATCCATAAAAGTCCACAAAAAACGTGTCAATATTCCTCCATACTGCTCGTCCAATGTATTCCAAGTGTCCTGAGTGGGTAGCATCCAGAATTTACTCGAAACGAAGTCATTTAGAATGTTTTTAGAGCATAAACAGTAGTGTATAGGATTTCCTGAAAGCGCGCACATGCGCGCTCATGACGCTACGGAAGCCGGCAGACCAAACCAGATGAAATTGCGCATTCAGCGTCTGCTCTGCCAATAAGGCAAGCGTAGAAGAAGAAATGTGCTGTTTACCTGTGCAAAGAAAGAAACAACGAAAGAAAAATGTCTGAGGACTTCAGTGTTGAGGAAGAGCATGAGTTCTTTGCCGAGCTGAATGCGCTGGTTTGGTCTGCCGGCTTCCGTAGCGTCGTGAGCGTGCATGTGCGCGCTTTCAGGAAATCCTATACACTACTGTTTATGCTCTAAAAACATTCTAAATGACTTCGTTTCGAGTAAATTCTGGATGCTACCCACTCAGGACACTTGGAATACATTGGACGAGCAGTATAGAGGAATATTGACACGTTTTTTGTGGACTTTTATGGACCTTTCTGTCTCTGTCACCATAGACCTCCATTATTTGAATGTCAGCAGACAGCAAGAAGCCTCCCAGATCTCCAGATGCATTTGAGATATCAAAAAAGTACTCCAGAGTGTTGTTCAGCATGGGGGTGAGTAGAAAATGAAGGCTAATCATGTTTTGGGTGTACTATTCCTTTAAGGTTTGCCATTTTAACGAATGGCTGAACAGCACCATGGTAAAGAAGGCTTGGGACATGCCCTGGGGACAACAAGGAATTTATCATTCTCAATAGATAAAGTCCAAACAGTCCACAAACATTTTTAAGCAAATTCGATGGTAGATGATCCACAATCAAATAACAGTATTGTTTCCATTTTTTTCCTCTTTCTTCTTTTATCACTAACTGTAACAGAGTAATGGATCATCCAAATCAATAGAGAAATTCATGAGAACCCACCCATGGTTATATGTCCTTGTAACCATCAATGGGAGCTGACATTGTTCTATTTCATCCCTACTGACCGCCAGAGGCAGAGCTTAAAGCACATGTTGTGCCATATGCTATGATCATGGTTTTTGGACATTGGGAACCAGTGTCCATATTTCATCTTGACATTATGACCAGAGGAGAACACGCAGCTTTGGTAAATACCAGCTGGGGGATCCTTGCGGCCCTTCATTTTCGGCAAAGGCCTCAACAGGACCTCCCACAGAGGTGTGACTTGCCAGCCTCCCTCTCTGTGGGAACAGACAAAACCACAGAGAAAAACAGATTCTTTCTCTAGCCTCCTACTCTCTTTCTCTCCTCTCCCTTGCCCATGAAGCCGGGGTCCGCTCCGGCAGGATCTCCGTCGAAATGGAGATCCGAGGCCAAGGGGGAACTTGATCTCCAGAATCATCAAGGATAGGTCAGAACCTTTTAGAACCAAACTGCTGCAAAACAGACTTTTGCAACACATTTCAGACTAGTTTCAGAACTTATAGAGCCAGAACGGATGAGAAAGCCTGCCTTGATGTCAGGGACTGAGACAAAGAGGACCCCTGTTGCGAGCCACTGGGACAGAGTGACAGACTGCCTTGCTGTGGCCTGCCTGCTAAACTCCAGTTGGATGGAAACTCAACCTTTCCAAATGGACATGGACAAAAAGGTTTGCAGGTCTGGTATGAATAGGGACCGAACAAACAATGTCTTTTGATGATGAGTAAGAACAAGGCTAACAGGATGGACTGTATGCTATGCTATGCTATAGAGAAACATGTTGAGCAGTTGTTGTTGAAGCTTGGACAAGCTTTATTTTAAAAAGGGTCTAAACACTGATATCACATTAGTGTTCATGTGTTCCTCATATGGTCATTACATTTCGATTACCAAGTATGACCAAGAAAAATTTAGTGGAATCCTGATATCTATTCGCTGCTGGCTATTTCAAAGAGGGTAAAAAATCATTAACTAAAGGTTATTGGTTCTTGATTAAGCAAACTATTTAATAAAACATTATTTGGCCAAATAATGTTTTATTAACCTCATGGATTTGCATTGTGAATTGGTCTGAAAATATTCAAATTTCTCTAAATTAGTGAAAAGCTAATTTGATCATATCCCAAATTCTCCAGGCAATGATAGCTTAGTCCCTTTATATCTTCTCGCATGCAGGTTGAACAGGTGGTAAGACGCTGATGATTGCTTCCTGCTGGTAGCCTCGAGACTTAGGTTGAAGCTGCAAGGAACATCTCTCCCTCCATAGGCTGTGCAAGCTCCTCATAAATACAACTTGCTTTCTTCATCTTGTAAGTTTTCTTCTTCTTATCAACAGGAACAGGGACGCATTCGCCCAGCGCTCGAATCCCTGTTGCTGTTGCTTCGGCGTTAGCCAATTCCAATGAGGTTTTTACCTAGCAGTCAGGGGCTTGTTTTTGTTTTGCTTTTTTACTCTACAGCTGTTTCGGACTTCCCCATATTTGCTATTAACAGCCGTTTTCTGGCTTACTTTTTGTTTACTGTGCAGCCGCTTCTGGTTCCCTACATTTGCTGATAGCAGCCGTTTATTAGGGCTTGCTTTTTTTGTTTACTGTGCCGACGTGGTGGCATTTTCTGCTTGACTGGGTTTCCTGGCCTGTTCACTCATCGGCTTAAGTGTCAAAAGTGGCTATTTCATCTCGACCTGACCTAGCCCTGTGAGCATGAGATGTTGGATGCACCATGTTGCAGAGCTTGTTTGGCCCCTCTCCGGTTGGAGGACAGACATGATCACCTGAAAGAGGCCTTGACCGATGCTGCCTGCCCTAATTGTTCTGCCCTGCCCTTGTCCCTGCATAATGCTCATCTTGCTGTCCTTCAAGGTGCCAGCCAGCCTGTGAAACGCATGGCTCCTAAGGCTATGGACCCTTCACGGAAGAGGCCCAAGAGGAGCTCCAGAGATTCAGAGGACATGTCTGGGCAAGTGGCCTATCTGGCTTCTGAGCTGGACCCGAGAAAGTGCTGCTCGAGTCCATTATGGGCGAGCGTGGCGCTAGCCTGACTGGAGACCCTGACCACGGGCAGAGCGTCTGTTTGGGACTTTCTGCTTTGGACTATGATGCTATATCTCTCGTAGCATCTGGCACTGATATTCGGGATCATTTTGATCTGGCTCGCATCTTTCGGAAGCCAGCTCGCATATCTCTTCCGACTCTCAGTCAGAAGAGGATGGTGCGATAGTGGCCGCTCTGAGAACCGCTCTTGCTCGGTTACAGCTGGATGATCAGCAAGGACCTTACCAGCTGTCTCACTGTGTGGTGCGGAGGCTTCAGCATCTCAGGCTGGAAGAAGGGGAGAAGAGTGGTGAGAACAGCAGAGCGGATCATCATGGCTCTTCTTCCCTCCATAAAAGACATTTCATCCCAGCACTGCATGTCGAGTATAAAATACCCCTCACACCACCACCCTGCTGCCCTCTGGGAAGAGACTTTGAAGCATCCGATGCAGGTCCAACAGATTCCAGGACAGTTTCTTTCCCACTGCCATTGGACTGCTGAATGTTGTATAAAATGAAGTTATAAAAGAACCCCATAAATGTTGGAAACTGTAATTCATATACAGTTGTATGTTTATATTTATCACTGCTGCTTACCTTTTTTTTTTATCACTGCTGCGCTTTAAAAAATGAAAATGTCTTATATATAGAGCTGCACTGACCGTAATTTATTTTTTCTGTGTGGACGCTTTACTAGTCATTTAAATTTAAATATTTATCTTACACCTCTAAAAAATATATATATATAGATATATTTCAAAATATTTAAAATTTTAATTTAAAACTAAATTATAAAAAAATATATATATGTGTTATCATAGTTATATAAACAGACTAATAAAAATAATTTAACTTTATTGATTACAGTCATTTAGTTTGATAGCCTGTGACATACTGGAGAACTGTCCAGGGTGTACCCTGCATCTCGCCCATAGACTACCAGAGATGGCTGGATGGATGGATGGTTTGATAGCAAGATTGTGTGAGATCTGCTCCTATCTACTGTAATTATTAATAACAATTTTTAAGGCAAAGCAAACATAAAGACAGACTTTCAGTTCAAAGATGAATATAAATAACATACTTACCTGTAATGTTTAACATTTACTTTGGAATATCACTGAAAATATTGCACACTCTAGCTTTAAAGTTTAGAAGGGTAAAAATCAGTTAGATATCTACTAAACTAAATCAAATGTTCTGTAATAAGAGTCTCCTGTAAAATCGATGCACATTCATGGCTTCTATAAAGGGTGCAGCCCCAGGGAAGAAACTGCTTTTAAGACATCCTTTTCTGTGTCACACACAGACACTGTAGAAATGTTTCTGGAATATTTCTGCTGGTAAAATTACTTTTCCACCTCTACAGTAGATGCTTCTGATACACTGAATAATTGGTACTGGAACATGAAAAAATTATGTTTTAACTAAATCAGCCAAGAAGCCTATTTTATGCCTGAGTGCCATGATGCTCCTCCAACATCTGACAATTATTCCAGTTGGAGATGCTGCTACCCAGAGCACATAGAGGGCGCGGTGCTGTGTGTGTATGATGGGGAGGGCATCTGCTAAAAAAGCAACAGCTAACCTCAACTGAGTGTATCATGTCAAGTCCTATATTATTGTAATGGCTTTGACCTCAAGAGCTGCTCACTCAAGCAGAAGCTGGAACAATATGATCTCTTTATTTTACATCCAAGATATATACAGCTTGAAAACATGTTTTCACAGAGAACATTCGTTCAGTGTTTATAGATGGTGAAATGTTACTTGCTAAGATATCGGGAGTCTGCAAAAGTGCAATAAATTGAAACAATGTTTGTTGTTGCGTTCAATACAAATATGTTCTTATTCTAATAAAATTCTTGGAACGATAACATTAATGGATTGTGAGTATACAGAAGTGACTCATACAAAATACTCTTATGAAGAAGAGCAGATGTTTGAAATTTCTTGATTCTGTATTTTTGTAAATTTCAGAGCGAGTTTTCTCTTCAACAGATTAATTTAAATTGAATGGCCTAAAAGTTCTACAACAGTCACCCCACCCATCCTTCTGCCAGGGAACCAATAGACAACTCCCCCTCCCCACAACATTTACATGATGTTGCTGTTTTTAGTTGTACAAGCTGTATGGTTATTATTTTTCCATGAAATATTCCTAACTCCTACTTTTTAAAACCATCTTAAATGTTTTATGCATCTCTGCCTTTTTAAAACATTTAAGACATTTTCTTAAACACCTCCATTCGCCATAACCTTGTTCCCAACTCCTCTTAGTGTGACCAATAAGTGCCCTCTGATATTGAAAGGCATCACTAGCAGGGACTAACCGTTGAAATATATATTATAAATGTACATCCTCTCCTACAGTATGTGCAGGGTAGAATGGGTGTGTAGATATGAATCGGATAGGATGTATGGTTTGTCTTTTTAACAGAGACGTTGTCCTCCTACATCCTAATCCCATATTTCCTTTGCATCCATCTACTCTCTACAGTCTCGCACAGTCTGGTGCAGGCAGGGTAGTGGCATGTAGAGTATATGGCCACCTTCCAAGTTTGACCTAATTCTATTTTTACTGTTACTCCCTCACTCTGTGACATTGGGAATGAAAATGTCAGGAAACCAGAATGTAGGACCCAGTATTCAGGCGAGACAGACAGTGGGAAAGTTAAAAGCATTTATTAAACAGAAACCCAGAAAACGCTGAGATGTGGAGCTGTGGATCTGTGGCAGCTAGGGGGATGAGGTGAGGCACCACCCATCACTGATACTCTGGTTGAGGGAGAAACACAGGTAAGTGACCACGATAATCTGACGGAAGATGATTATCTGTGTGAGTCACTTACCTGGTTTAACAGTTCAGTCCATCTTCTTAAATAAGGCAAGATCCAGCAGATGGACTGCAAATGAGGTGTGGCGGGAGAAGCCAGAGCGTCCCCGATGCAGCACCCCCAGTGAGCAGGCAGGAGTCAAAGCCAAGTTAGGGAAATAGCCCAGAACACTCCGCAACCCAGCCAAGGGTTCGATCCGAACAGGAACATACAGGTCCAGGATTGCAGTAATCCACAAAGCATTCAGGCAGGCTCAGGATTTCCATGAGTCCCACAGAGAATTCAGGCAGACACACTCGGACGGAAACAGGCAGGCTCAGCAGTTGAGAAACATGACACGATACCAGGGAAACTGCGGAACTTTAAACTAGCTAATCCACTCAGCCAAAACAAGAACAAAGAATGCTGAGTGCATAAGAGCCAGGACTGGGGACTGTAGAAAGTCCTGTTCCAACTAGAAACAGATTACACTCATCCCAACGATCACAGATACAAAAATTTTGACAGTCAAAAGGATCATCAGCTCATCTCATAAACTGAATTTGCACCATCTGCACTTTATGTAAACACTACATACTACATTTCTATGTATACATCTTGCTTCTCAGGGTTTCTTTCCACAATTTTTTGTTTTTCTCCGATGGGTTTCCTTTTCCTGTTTTATATTTTCTAAGGGTATCTTTTGAGTGTTTTAGACATTCAAAATATTTTTTTCCTGTTTATTATTTTTGCCTTCTAAGCTGGATGTTCCAATACTGTCTGGTTGGCTAGAGGTTTGAAGAGGATATATTGGTATATTAGATAACTTCCACGGTAGGGTGGAGGTTTTTGATGACCCAAAGGCAGAGATAAGGAGGCAGAGTTGAGCCTTGCAGATTTAATAGGTAACTGAGGCAGAAAAACAAAAATACCAAGAACCAAAATACAGATAACCAAAATGTCAGGGAGAACCCACGTGGGGCACCAGAGATTAAGAAGAAACAAAACAAACCAGCATTAAGTGACTGCAGAGGTAGTGTAAATATGGGAGACTGAACCAAGGTAGGCTAATCAACAGACTGGGAGCAGGTGTGGGCGGGACCAACTAAGAGGAAGCCATGGGGAAAGGAAAACCAGCACAAGGGCACAAGACACAGAACACAAATAAACTTAAAAATAAACCCAAGCAGAGCGCAGAACCCTGACAATAGCACTGGTAAGGAGTGCCCGGCATCTATCCTTTGTTTATCTCAACCAGCATCACCTTTTTGTAAAGATCCTTGCAGCAGATGCCAATACTTTCAGGACTTTTAGGGGTGAATTGTGTTTTACTTTTATCCGGGCTTTATTCTGTTTATTTTAGTCAATAAGGTAAGTTGTTGTTATCTGGTTTACGTATTTTCAAAAAGCTTTCTTGTTCTGCAGGAAGCAGAAACAGTGGTAAAGAATGCATCATTTAAAACAGAACCAAATTTTGAGTTAACACAACATACGGCTGGGCGATATAGAAAAAAAGCTTATCGATAAAAAAAAATGCATATTGATCGATATCGATAATTATTGAAAAGATTTGAAACCATATTTTATGTGCAGCTCTGCCTGGACTTTTTATAATATTGCTAAATGATTTAATTTTAATAAAAACACAAACACAGACTTCGAATTAAATCTTTATTTAACCAACTTTTTTAACCATAACAGAATTGTTTTAAAGAAAAATAACTTAAAGCTACAGTGTGTAATAATTCCAGGGATATACAGCCAGAAATGTAATATATTATACATAACTATGTTATTTATCATCATCTACGAGCTCAGCCTCTTAACCTTAATATTTGCGTTGCCTTAGAATTCGTTATTTATAATTACATAGGAGCGGGTCTCGCAGCCATGGAGGCAGACATCTTTGCGCTACGGCAGCGCAGGGCCAACAAACTAGCGATTGCGAGATCGCCCATTACGCTCGAAAGTAACTACGGCAAGTTGAGAGAGATGAACTGAGACGGTACTGAACAATAGATGGCAGTATTAAAATTATCTATGTAAACAAACCTCATCACTTGAGAAGTTAGGTGATGCGGACGTTGTGGAAGACATTTTGTCCCGTAACGCTCGCCGTACTGTTGGGGGGGAAAAGCGGTGGGGGGGAGATGTTCATGTTGCTGCGGTCTGCAGTCTGGACGTTAGATGTCGCTAAAAATTACACACTGTAGCTTTAAGAGACCTGAGTTATGTTATTAAATACTGACAAAGACTAAACTAAAGTGACCAGAAAAGTGACCAAAATAAATATAACAAATAAATAAATGCCCCCCCACCGCCGCCGCCGCCCCCGTTTCCTGCTTTAACCTGAGTTATTACTTTGAAGTTTCTGGCCCCTCAGCATTTTTATCTCAATTGTTAGAACTACGTGGGAAACTGCCCAGAACTGAAAATATATACAGGTGCTGGTCATAAAATTAGAATATCATGAAAAAGTAGATTGATTTCAGTAATTCCATTTAAAAAGTGAAACTTGTATATTATATTCATACATTACATACAAACTCATATATTTCAGATGTTTATTTTGTTTAATTTTGATGATTACAAATGACAACAAATGAAAATCTCAAATTCATCATATCAGAAAATTAGAATATTACTGAAGACCAATAAAAACAAAGGATTTATAGAAATGTTGGCCAACTGAAAAGTATGAACATGAAAAGTATGAGCATGTACAGCACTCAGTATTTAGTTGGGCCTCCTTTGGCCTGTATTACTGCAGCAATGCGGCGTGGCATGGAGTCGATCAGTCTGTGGCACTGCTCAGGTGTTATGATAGCCCAGGTTGCTCTAATAGTGGCTTTTAGCTCTTCTGAATTGTTGGGTCTGGTGTATTGCATCTTCTTCTTCACAATACCCTATAGATTTTCTATGGGGTTAAGGTCAGGAGAGTTTGCTGGCCAATTAAGAACAGGGATACCATGGTCCTTCAACCAGGTACTGGTAGCTTTGGCACTGTGTGCAGGTGTCAAGTCCTGTTGGAAAAGGAAATCTGCATCTCCAAAAAGTTGGTCAGCTGCAGGAAGCATGAAGTGCTCTAAAACTTCCTGGTATGTGGCTGCGTTGACCCTGGACCTCAGAAAACACAATGGACCAACACCAGCAGATGACATGGCACCCCAAACCATCACTGACTGTGGAAACTTTACACTGGACTTCAAGCAACGTGGATGAAGTGCCTCTCTTCTTTTCCTCCAGACTCTGGGACCTTGATTTCCAAAGGAAATGCAAAATTTACTTTCATCAGAGAACATGACTTTGGACCACTCACCAGCAGTCCAGTCCTGTTTCTCTTTAGCCCAGGCAAGACGCTTCTGACGCTGTCTGTGGTTCAAGAGTGGCTTGACACAAGGAATGCGACAGCAGAAACCCATGTCTTTCATACGTCTGTGTGTGGTGGTTCTTGAAGCACTCACTCCAGCTGCAGTCCACTCTTTGTGAATCTCCCCCACATTTTTGAATGGGTTTTGTTTCACAATCCTCTCCAGGGTGCGGTTATCTCTCTTGCTTGTACACTTTTTTCGACCACATCTTTTCCTTCCCTTCGCCTCTCTATTAATGTGCTTGGACACTGAGCTCTGTGAACAGCCAGCCTCTTTAGCGATGACCTTTTTTGTCTTGCCCTCCTTGTGCAAGGTATCGATGGTCGTCTTTTGGACAACTGTCAAGTCAGCAGTCTTCCCCATGATTGTGTAGCCTATAGAACTAGACTGAAAGACCATTTAAAGGCTTTTGCAGGGGGTTTGAGTTAATTAGCTGATTAGAGTGTGGCACCAGGGGCCATCAATTTTGAACCTTTTCACAATATTCTAATTTTCTGATATGATGAATTTGAGATTTTCATTTGTTGTCATTTGTAATCATCAAAATTAAACAAAATAAACATCTGAAATATATGAGTTTGTATGTAATGTATGAATATAATATACAAGTTTCACTTTTTAAATGGAATTACTGAAATCAATCTACTTTTTCATGATATTCTAATTTTATGACCAGCACCTGTATATATTTTCCGAAGATTCCTCGGAGGAGAGCCGCGCCGGGGCCTATACAGCTCGTACTCCTGCGGCTGTGAGCGGCTGAGATGATAAAAAAAAGTTGGTTTCGTTATCAGACTGGTTTTCACTGGTTCCCGACACATTTTCCAGATGACTGTGGTTTGTTTTTGGTCCGACTTGTGTTACGTCCACCAAAGACACAACATATTTGAGGACACGAGACAAAAGATGAGGGTTAAAAAAAAGATTTTTATTTAATCAATTCTCTCCGATTTAGTTTCTTCAGCTTCTTCAGTTTTTCTGCAAGAGAAAAAGAGTTAAAGGCCCTCAAATCCCGTGCCCCAAAAAGTAAAAATAGAAACCCAAAGTAACAACAGAAAGTTGGACCTGGCAGGCCGATCAAACAGAATAAAACGGTACAGCAGGGGGCCAACCCTATACAGGGCCGTCGAAGCCCCTACTAGTACCGGACTAAAGGCCAAAAATAACCTAAACAAAAGAAAAATCGAAAACAGGACAACCGGTCCCGCCAGGCCAAAAACCTCAAGAAAAAAGCAAGAAACAGTTAACAAAAATACCGCATGGCAGGCTGGAACGTCCGCTGCAGGCCGCAGCGACAAGACAAGTGCGCACCGCGCACGATGGAACAAGTGGAAGCAGGTGGAAAAGCGGCGTCCAAGCGAAGTTGGAAAGGAACGCCCCAACATGCTGAAAGCCAGCCTATTTATAGGCGGACGACAGCACCACAGATTAACGTAATTAACTCGCAAAAAGAATCCCAAAATATATTAACAAAAGATCCTTCAACTAAAGTCTGTAAGAAAACAAAGAAAAGAAATAGACAGAAATCCTAATGTGCCCGAAGCACATAACACCCCCACCCAAAGACTCTGAATGGGGTCTGAAGTAAAACTCAACCCATTCAGAGAAAAAAAGGAAAGCGGGACTAGAGTCATGAGAGTGCGTCGGCCACTACATTGTCTTCTCTTCTCACAATAAAAATACGTTAAAAGCTTTCACATCCAAGACATGATCCAATGCGCTCCCAACGCCACCGAGCGCAGCAACCACATCCGATCCACCAACTCCAGTCTGCATTCTTCCAAAAACAGCTCCTGCTCCATCAAAGCCAGCTGTCCGAATTCGATCTGAAGTTCCTTTAAACGAAACGGGTCAGCTGCAAGTGAGGTTTTATTCGGCGATTCATCAAGACTCTGTGTTAAAACTGCAGCAGGAAAAATATCCTTTGTGCACTAACCAAAGACAACTAATGCGGCTTCTCACCAAACTCATCCAAGTCAAACACCATGTTCGAACCCTGGAATCACGCCACACAAACTGTCAAGCACACACACAAAGCCACAAAAACACCAGAGCCAAATCGTCCAATCCACAATAACCTCAAAATGCTCGGCTATTAACAGCAACAGATCCTTTGTGCATTTATGCAAAGTGTCCAACGTGGGCCCTCGAACAAACTCATCCAGGTCAAACTCCATGTCTACCGCTGAAATCAAGCCAAACAAACAGATCCATTGCATTTACGCAAAGTATCCAATGTAGGCTGTCGAGCAAACTCATCCAGGTCAGACTCCATGTCTACCCCTGGAATCAAGCCACACCAAATCAGGAACACATCTGCACAAACAAAGCTACAGCACCACCAGAACCGAATGCTCTAACTAATCAGCGCAACGCACGTCAGCTGCGCAAAAACACACACAAACCCAGCACAACCGCCAATAAACAAGAATCAACCGTAGGACACGACCTGTCTCTAAAGGCACACTATGTTTAAACAAGCCCCCATAAATATGTTACGTCCTCCAAGGACACAACATATCGGAGGGACACGAAAGGCAAACTTTGTTTAGACAAGCCCCCATAAATATGTTACGTCCACCAAGGACACAACATTTTCGGGGACACGAAAGGCAAACTTTGTTTAGACAAGCCCCCATAAATATGTTACGTCCACCAAAGACACAACATATTTGAGGACACGAGACAAAAGATGAGGGTTAAAAAAAAGATTTTTATTTAATCAATTCTCTCCGATTTAGTTTCTTCAGCTTCTTCAGTTTTTCTGCAAGAGAAAAAGAGTTAAAGGCCCTCAAATCCCGTGCCCCAAAAAGTAA
The DNA here is from genome assembly GCF_016077235.1 of Cyprinodon tularosa. Classification (NCBI taxonomy): domain Eukaryota; kingdom Metazoa; phylum Chordata; class Actinopteri; order Cyprinodontiformes; family Cyprinodontidae; genus Cyprinodon; species Cyprinodon tularosa. The sequence continues at coordinate 934,824 of NW_024039196.1, read as the reverse complement.
AAATAGAAACCCAAAGTAACAACAGAAAGTTGGACCTGGCAGGCCGATCAAACAGAATATATCGGTACAGCAGGGGGCCAACCCTATACAGGGCCGTCGAAGCCCCTACTAGTACCGGACTAAAGGCCAAAAATAACCTAAACAAAAGAAAAATCGAAAACAGGACAACCGGTCCCGCCAGGCCAAAAACCTCAAGAAAAAAGCAAGAAACAGTTAACAAAAATACCGCATGGCAGGCTGGAACGTCCGCTGCAGGCCGCAGCGACAAGACAAGTGCGCACCGCGCACGATGGAACAAGTGGAAGCAGGTGGAAAAGCGGCGTCCAAGCGAAGTTGGAAAGGAACGCCCCAACATGCTGAAAGCCAGCCTATTTATAGGCGGACGACAGCACCACAAATTAACGTAATTAACTCGCAAAAAGAATCCCAAAATATATTAACAAAAGATCCTTCAACTAAAGTCTGTAAGAAAACAAAGAAAAGAAATAGACAGAAATCCTAATGTGCCCGAAGCACATAACACTTGCCATGACCGAAATACTGCCAGACTGCCGAACTACAAAAACCTTTCTTTGAAACAATTTCCTCCGCCTCTCCTTGCTGCACAGCTTCATGTGCTCTGTGTTGTGGTTTGAGAGGGCGGCGCTTGGTGACGGCGTGCCTGGGTCCGCGATTGTGATTGGTTGGGAGCAAGCAGTGACTAGCATAAACCTATATGCTAGGCTACAATGAGAAGGAAGGAAAACTGCGTTTCTTTTTTATCGAACTTTTATCGACCCTCTTTTTTTCTATTGCGCCACACGTCTATCGATCGATATATATCGTTATTGAATTATCGCCCAGCCCTAACACAACATACCTCTGAAGACAAAGGAAGCGAAAGTCACTCTAGTACAGCAATTCAAAACAGATACCCAAATACATCACTGTGAAGTAATGTCTAATCATCCAAATTATGCTCTGAGTCACCGCCAGCCCTAAGGAGCCAGGAGAATCACACGAATTTGACTCAGCACTCAATGTCTGAGATCACAATTTGAAAAAACTCTAAATTAAAACAAGATCAATCTCCCCTGCATCAAAGGTCTCTACTATTTTAAACATAACCATCTTCCTGATAGACCAGGCTCACCAGGCACATATGGCATTCACAATCAACAAATGTAATCCTTGGCCAAGATATTGAGCTTTTTGATCCAGATCACACAGACTCAAACGTAAATGTTTATCGCCAGGAAGTAAAGCAGTGTCTTATAGACGTGCCTCTTTCTTCCTTTTATGAGAAATTTAAGCTAATTTGGAAAACAACAGCTAGGAGATACATTCATTTCATTAAATCTCCTCCAAAAATCTGAAAAAATGATTCAGGTTGTTGTCAAATCTTCAGAGTAAAATGTTCTGCTTACAGAGATCAGTTACTATCAACTGTAAAAGGTTTACTTTTAGGGCTGCACTACTTCAGGTCTTAAAGAAAAACAGATGTTTAAGGTATTTTTCATTCAACCTATGTAAAAGTGTGTGATATGATTTAACAATGCATTGCATGACAGAGAACCTCCCCATGCAAGAGATTCAAAGATGTGCTCTGCTTGTTTGGGAATACGGAGATGCAAATTCAGTTTGCCATTGAATCAGCAGAATAAAAGGGTTTCAGCCAGAGGATTGATGGCTGGGGAGAACAGAACCCCCAGATAAACAACATGAAACTTACCATAGTGCAAAACATGACACTTGGAAAGGGGTTGTGGTCATTCCAGAGATATAATAACAAAGGAAAACTAAAAAGATATGCAAAATAGTTCTCACAGAGTGAACTACTTCAATTCCAAGTTGATGGTGAAACATATCATAACCCCACCAACATAATGTTCCAGTATATATTAAGTATCCATGATACTTTAAAGTACACTTTTGTTAAAAAAATATATCTTGAGGCTTATTTTAGGACTGAATTTAATGTAGATATGTTTGTAACTGATCAAAAGTCTATTTTTTATATTATCCTAAATTCTTCTATACAAAAACCTTTTTTAACAAATACATAATGAAATATATATGGGGTTAATTTAATTTAAAATCTGTTTGTCACTGATTCAAAAAAGTAATCAGTGTCCTTTTTTAGCTTTTTAATAAGATTTTTTTTTTTATTATTTTGAAGTATGCTTTCGACCCAACTTTGTTATTATCAGTTGTCATTGCTGTTTTCATCTGCTGAATATCTGCAATGTTTATATCTGTTTTTTGATTAAACATAACCTTAAATAACTTACCAAGGAACACAAAATTTATTTTTGGATCAAGTAGCAAAAAGGACAACCCAGATAACTGTATCCTTCCCTCTAAAAGTCAGATAAGAGATTGCTGTGAAAAGAGATTGTGTAGTTTCACAGTGCTTTATTTATTTAGCAGATAATATTAATTTGCCTTTAAGAGGGTATGAGCAATATCCATCGAAGCACTAATAAAGCCAAAGGCAGAGAAGTTTTAGTCACAGCTGTGACTCTTAGTCTTCTGTTTTTTTCGCACCATGTCCCATCACGTAACTGAAACTGCAAGGGCAAACACTTACTTCCCTGTGTGCTGTCAGAAATGTGTCGCTCACAGCTATTTTGAAGACAGTTGGCAAGAGCATTGGAACAGAGGGCCATGTGCTAAGTATGGCCCTAAGTGAAACTATTGTAAGCTAAATATGAATCATAGTGTAGCTGGCTAATGAGGATACATTATCTAACTTAATGTAATAAAACAGCATGTTGTTACATTTCATAAACACTTTGCTCAACCCAAAAGTAGTGCAGGGCAAACAACAAAACAATAAGAGTAAGAAGTAAAAGTAAAGAAAAAAAAGTAAATAAATAAACTTGTGTAACAAAAAGGAAACATTTATACATTTATTATATGTATTTATTTTTATACTGAGGAGCAAGTGTTGTTTTGGTATGTTGATTTTTTCCAATACAAACAAATTGAAGTTTCTTTGCCACTGCTGAATTATATCACTGAGTGTAGTCAACTTGTTTGAATCAAAGTCAATATTCTGTGTTGTATCATAAAAAGCATTTGAAGGTGTGTGCTTTAAAAAACAAAAGAAAGAATTTCAGTGGAATCTAAATATAATACAGATCACTACACATAAATTGTGAGTGGTGGCCTTTTGGTTAGAGCATTGGGCTTGGAATCCTGAGGTTGTGAGTTTGACACCCACTGCCATTCTGGGTCTCTGAGCAAGACCCTTAACCCCTGGACGCTGCACAGTGGCAGCCCACTGCTCCCCAAATGGGATGGATTAAATGCAGAGTTAATTTCTCCATTGTAAGGTCAATAAAGTTCAATTTGTTTTTCTATTTATTTTCCAAAAAAAAAAAGAAAAGATAACATGATAACATAACTTGATAACATGTACAAACACACTGATAGTGGTGTGCTGGATAGAGGATACAGATTCACTTGAGCAGGCTGAGTCTTGATGCAGCCCTACAAATGGCATGGCTTCAGAGGGTGAAGTATCTTACCCAAGGGCACAATGACTGAAAGAGATGGAGCAGGTGCCCAAACTGTCAACCCACTTGTTATAAGACAACCTCCAACCTCCTGAGCAATTGTTTCCCCCAGTTCTTTGAGGGATAATCAAAATGTATCATCAGTTTTACAAATAAATGGTAAACTGCTCTGAAAACCTTACCAGGATAGAATTTACAATACCTTCAGACTGCAAAATCATTTTTTTAATCCTGATCTCAAAATAGAAAATTGATGCCTCGTTATAAAGACCCTACATATATACTCTGATGTATTAATGACTCTGTTGTCATTAATGTATAAAAAAAATAACGAATAACAGTTGATTACGATGCCAAAATCCATATAGCATGCATCCCTAGAAGTACAATTTCAATTCCATCCATCCATTCTGAAAATATGAATATGCTGCATTTTAACAAAGTTTCAAGATATGTAGAAGCTCTGCAGTCTGATTCTATCTGTAAAATAAGAAAACATTTCAACCTGTAACTGGGAGTCGTGGTCCTCTGAGAAGCCAACATTTTATAGTAAAGAAGAACACAACTTTTAAACAGTTTTCTCAAGCTCCTTGCATTAAAATACTAACTTGTATAAACTTACAATCTGTTGCCATTTTAGCTGCAAAAGCTCTGTTTGTCTAACAAACAGATTTTTCAGTGGCAACTCTACTTTATTTAACCAACCCATCTCCTTTCTTTTACTCAAACATATATAGAAGTAGTTGCAGGTTAATATTCACTTGAGTGCTACTGTGTTTCTCTCCCCCAACCACGTAGCTACTCTGTACGCAGTGAAATGCGACCACAAATCAGATTTCTCAAAGCGACAGATCCGATAATGTTACACCATAAGGCGGGACACATGAGCAGCAAGAGAGAGGAAAAAAAAACATGGACTCAAAACGCTCTTAACACAGATAGCTGCACTCAACCCCAGTTATAGTTGGCTAAAGTAAATCAGCGGAAAGGGGGAAAAAAGCAGAAATTATTGATGGGGACATGTCCACACCGTTCCTTCAGAAAGTTATGCCTGTAAACTGAGAATCTATGGAATTGCATTTGGTGCAAATGCAACAATTAGAATGATAATGCCTCGACCAAAATGCAATTGAGATTCTATGGAAAGACATGAAAATGTGTGTTTACAGCTATCCATCAGATTGAAAGAATTTGAGAATTTTCCAAGGAGGAAGAAGCAAAAATAAAGTCAAGACATGCACAGCTGGTAGAAACATACAGTAGTAATCATTCAAAATGGCCTTTCCCAGTCAAACACCAGCCGAATGGCAGCCAACTTCCAGCCAATGGCGTGCCCCCTTCCTTCTACTGGGTGTCCATTTTTTTCTACTCTGACTCCACCGTTTCACTGAATTACAGGGTCTGACCAGGAGAAAGTGCTTCTCTTTAGATCTTAGTTTTCAACAATCATGACAGAAAGAATATTTTAGTACAAAGATTGATGTTTAAAAAAGGAATCTTAGGCCCCATCAATGAAAATGGGGAAATTTTGAATGGCTACCACTGTATACCCAAAAAGATTAAAATTGTAGCCAAAAGAAGGTAATAGCTTGACAAGTGGGGCAACAAAAGCTTGTTAGATTAGATTTTTTAAACACAGGAATCCTTTTTATTTTATTTATTTTGGATTTGGTCTGACACAGAAAATTACAACATTGTTCTTCAGATTATCAATACTTTTGCAATGATCTTTATCTGATCTGATTCAGAAAGGCAGACAAGTCTCTTCTATCAAAAGCTATCACCAGACAACACAGGACAACACACAAAATCCAAAAAGACAAGAGTTCCCTTTTTTCAGTAAAATTGTCTACCTAAATGTCTGTATGATTTAGAATTTTCTGTCACGCTCTGTAGAGCACTGTGTCATGTCCTCCTTCTCTGCCAGTTGTAAACAGAGCCAGAGGAGGCTGGTGCTGATTGGCCCCCACCGGGGAGTTTGTGTGCAGCGACTAGTGAAATGTTGGTTACATGTTTGACCTGAATTTGCCAAAGGACCAACCTCTTACCATGCCTAAATGTGAAAGGGTGTATCAAAGGTTTCAAAAGGTTACATTCACAGCAGGAAGAGCATTTTATACACAGCTGTGGGGCAGATACTTTGTTTCAAAAAAATTTATAGAAAGGATGGGTGCATAATTCTCTCAAGAAGAAAGCAGTTTTAGCAAACATGCATGGTGCAAATATAAAATATATGAATGTTTCTATTCCAATAAATGCTTAGATGATTAAATAGTTTCTAAACAATTGTAAGTTTGGGGTAAATATTGTATTCGATATTCCCAATGGCTTTGAATTTAGAAGATTAACAAATATTGCAAAAATTGCAGGCTTCCATACCAATTACATATTAAGTTAGAGCACTACCAATTTACCTGGATGTATATTTAGCTGGGACTCAGTTCACGGAGTGTAATAGAAACTCTAAACAAGGTTGCAGTATGTCTCTATAACAATGGCTAATGAATGTGGTTTATCTAAGGGGGAAAAAAACTTTTTCACATAATGACTTGTATTTGAAAAAAAAAAATACATTGAAAAAAAGGTTATATTGGTGTAGCCTTTGTGTGCCTCCCTGCTGAAACATACTAGAATCAGATGGATAAACTCCTGCACCATGTCAGTCAACTTTAAAAAGATCTGGTTATGCCTTTGATTAGGAGGTTGAATCAATGCTGATCTAATGATGTATGTGTTATCCCTATGTAGAGGCATGTTTCAGGAGTGAATCCATTCTAGAAATGCCAAAAGTATGATTGGGGCAAAAATAGCAAAGCAAAACCTCAGAGGACACAAGTGACTATAGCTGGAGTTCAAATATCTAAACATAATGTCTTTTGACGTTGAGTCAACAAATCAAGGACTGGATGTTGGTGTGACATAGAGCGAAGATCACAGTGAAGAACTGGCTTTTTTCAATAAAAATGAAAATTAAAAAAAAATTACGTTGTCATAAGATGGTGTAAAGAATGGTCTTTAGAGGTTTGTCAGAGGCTTTTAAAAATGCTGTTTTAATTTAGCCCTTAAAAGGACTGCTAAATCACTCATCATTTGCAATCCTCCTGCAGCTCCAGAGCCGGTCGTTGCTTGCCCGGCTTTGGTGTTCTTTCTGCCTGGCCTTTTGCTTGATCTCCAGAACTCTTTCTCACTCTACCTCTGTTGTTTGGATGATCTGTTCACAATACTGGAAAGCAGTTTGAGATCATAATCCAGCAGTACTATCTGTGGTCGAACAGGCAGATCTGGTGAACTCAGGGACACCAGCGCTGTTGTTTGGCTTTCCACGTTAAATACAGCAAAGTGACTGACTGTAAGATCCAGGTCCACCAGTATTGAGTTAAAACCATTAAGTGATTGCTTTATTGTAATAATTTATTTTCGATAATTAGCTTAACAAACAGTTTAGGTATAAAATTTGAATACATTTTTCTTGTCTCCAAGTTTCCCTCAAAATATGAAAATGATACCTGATCCAAAAATTATGGTATGTTTTTTGAAAAAATAAGGACATGCTGCAGTAAAATTTTAGGATCCAACCCTGTCCAAGATTTGAAGATTTACAACATTACATAATTGGAAGTACCAGATGGTAGATTTATCCAATATGTTCTAAAGTAAAAAGGGAGGGAAGATAAAAAAAAGTGTGTTTAACATTAAATTTGGTCAAATAAAACTTTGCTAGAGTACAGTGCAATTCATCTAGATTTTAGAGCTGTGTGGTATGGATCTATACATTACAGGAGGTAATTTTCGAGGGTGGGTAAATACACATTTTATTGAATTAACCCTGAACAGTTCACAGCAGCATTATCTAGCTGGTGGACAAATCCTTGATTTGTAGTTTTATTATTATTATTAAGATTATTATTTTCTGCCATTAGGCTATAAAATGAAGCTCTAGCGAAAGTTCAATTGAAGAAACTCTGACTTACCTCCATCAATCAGAAGCCGATCCGTCTCTGAAGCGAGCCAATCAGCTTCGAACTACTCCACCACGAAGCCCAATCAGCGTCCTGCTTCCACTTTATAAACTCCCTCAAATCTCACCACAGCCGCTACCCTGCAATCGCTGTCGGATTTCGATTCAGACGACAATTCAATTTTCCCCGCTCGGAGAAGCTCCCGTCTAGCCGCTCTCACCATCTCCCTCGCCTTCCGCTTCAATCCGCTCCGATTCCTGGCCGCAAAAGACATGCAAGTCCTCTGCTCCCCTCGCCAGGCGCAGAAGGCCTCCCGGATCTGTCCCAGCAGCAGTCACCGCTACGCCCGCTCCTTCTCATCGTTTCGATGCAGCCTTGGACCTCTTCAGCTTCCTGATTCATAGCAGCTCCCCCGTCTAGTCCTTCTGGCGTTTAACAGCTCTCAGCCTCCCTCCGCTCCACCGGACTCTCTCACTCAATCCTTCGACGCTGTCCGCACGCTCCAAACGTGGGAATCCCTGCACTGCCACGTCATCCCTGCCGCTGTCTGCTCAGACGGACCTCCCCCTCCCCTCATTCACATTAGGGAACGCCCGCCGGGCCAGCCTTAGGGTAAGACGTATTCAACCATGTTTTCATTCATAATTTTCTATCTATTTGAGTTTGCTGTTATGCTTCGTCTGCCTCTATCAGGCATACTTATATTAACACACATGCTGATATTTTCACTAGCCTCGTTCTAAATTATTCAGGGGAATATTTTAGTCTCTTATTCTTCCCTCCCCTGAAGTCGATCAGCAGGTCGCATCAGCAGGTGACGTCACAGTTTTCCTTAAATCATCCGATCTCCGTCTACCAGAGATCTTCTATTGGCCAATTTTTTTTTTTTTTTGGCCGCATTCAGCATCTATCGTGATTACTCAGAGCTTCTGCAGTAGGGCCATCCGATCAGTCTGTCCCTGCCTGTCCCTGCCGTGCACGCTTTATATATCGTACCTCAGTCTTAGCAGCCCGTCATCTTACCACCCCTTATTAGTACTTCTGATTATCGTTCTGTCTTCTTCTTCTTCTTTAAAAAAATAAAAATAAATAAATAAAATATAAACAAAACCGATGTTCTCCATCAGTCATTTCTAAATGCCAATTGCGCTCCTTGCTAGGTCAGCTAATTTGCCATGCGCTTATTTCTCAAGGTCGCGCTTTCATTCCCAGTTGCTTGATCCGGCAATTTCCGTCCCTCTCCTTGGTCAGATTACTGAACGTAGGCTGCCGTTCGGATCCTATGGTCTGACTGCTTCTAAATTGGAACAAAATTTCTTTTCTATGTCGGCATTATCTATCTACTGCCATGCTTCAAAAATTTTACGGATGCTGCATCCGTAGGTTTTGGAGGGTTCTTCAGGACAGGTGGTTCACGGGTTCATGGCCTCTTTTATTCACACCCATTATGCTTGTGTGAGGTCTAATCCTAGCTAGCTTGCATCGTGGGGCTTGGGAAGGAATCGCGTCCGCCCACTGCGATAACTTCGTAGTAGTTGAAGCCACTAATAAGTCACTCCTCCTCCCAGTCTCTCATGCCTTCATCAGAAGCATCACTGGCAGCAGTCACTAACGTTTCATCATCTCGGCGCGTCATGTTCAGGCATTCAAGCACTTTTATCCGCCCACTCATGGTTCCTTCACCACCTCAGGATACTCTTAGAATCACGTGGCCTTCCCTCTAGTAGGTAATCTGGGCATTCGTTCTGGACCGAGCAGCTGCATTGCAGCTACTCGCGGGGTTCTGAGGCTTCCCTCAGCTCTGGGCCGATGGTTCACCAGCCTATACCTCATTCATCCGCCCAGAACTCTCACCAATTCTCTCAGCTCAGTGCTCTCTCTGCCTCTAGGTAACTCTATTACAAATACTGGTGGTGGTTCAACTCATTTTCATAATTTTCTGACCTAATCACGACCATCCTCTAACTCATTTTCTACTCCCACTCCTTATCAGTTTTCTTCATTATTCCCTGCTTCATGCAGTCTTCCATGCTGTCTCCTTGCTATTCATGCTATCTTCATTCTGGCTCGCATTCATGCAATCTCACCTTTATGACGGGCATTTATATGCATTCTCCTGTGTGTCACATCACGTCTGGTCTGTGTCTCGTCATGCATCCTTGACACCATTTAGCATGCATTCCCTAATGCATCAATTCTTCATATATGTTACCATCGCAAGATTCATTATCAGACTCATCTGCAAGAATCATTATCAGACTCATCTGCAAGATTCATTATCAGACTCATCCGCAAGATTCATTATCAGACTCATTATCAGACTCATCCGCAAGATTCATTCCCTAATCCCACATGCTCCCTATCTGTGTCTCGTCGTGTCTCGTCATGCATCCCTTACGCCATTTTGCTTGCATTTCCAATGCATCAATATGCACCATGTCTGCGTCTCGTCATGTCTGTATCCCGTCATGTTATATGTTCTATATGGACTCATCCGCAAGATTCATTATCAGACTCATCCGCAAGATTCATTATCAGACTCATCCGCAAGATTCATTCCCTATGCATCACATGCTCCCTATCTGTGTCTCGTCGTGTCTCGTCATGCATCCCTTACGCCATTTTGCTTGCATTTCCAATGCATCAATATGCACCATGTCTGCGTCTTGTCATGTCTGTATCCCGTCATGTTATATGTTCTATATGGACTCATCCGCAAGATTCATTATCAGACTCATCCGCAAGATTCATTATCAGACTCATCCGCAAGATTAATTCCCTATGCATCACATGCTCCCTATCTGTGTCTCGTAGTGTCTCGTCATGCATCCCTTACGCCATTTTGCTTGCATTTCCAATGCATCAATATGCACCATGTCTGCGTCTCGTCATGTCTGTATCCCGTCATGTTATATGTTCTATATGGACTCATCCGCAAGATTCATTATCAGACTCATCCGCAAGATTCATTATCAGACTCATCCGCAAGATTCATCATCATCATAATGGGATGCGTAGTCGTCATCATCATCATCATCATCATCATCATCCGCAGGATTCATCATCATCATCCGCAGGATTCATCATCATCGTCATCATCATCGTCATGGGTTCATCATCATCATCATCATCATCGTCATGGGTTCATCATCGTCATCATCATCATGGGATCATCATCATCATCATCATGGGATCATCATCATCATCATCATGGGATCATCATCATCATCATCATCATCATGGGATCATCATCATCATCATCATCATGGGATCATCATCATCATCATCATCATGGGATCATCATCATCATCATGGGTAAATCATCATCATCATCATAGGTAAATCATCATCAGTAAGTTCTCGGCGTCAACCGTGGTCGCCATCCTCATCAACAACCTGGCTCGGTAAGTTGTTCGCAAACCTTCTCAGCATTTCATTACACATTCTTTATTCTGTCCCTAGCGTATGCCCTACGAGCATACGGACTCTCCGGCCTCGACCTCGGCTTTTTGGGGGAACATCCCTATTCACATTCATCTACTCATGCATGTTAAAGCATAATTCAGCATGAATGTTCCTGCCGAGGTCTGAGCGCCAAAGACTATACTTTCTTATCAATAAATTCTTCTAATTATCTTTTCTCTGTGTGAGTTTTTCAGATTGAAATGAAGCTCTAGCGAAAGTTCAATTGAAGAAACTCTGACTTACCTTCATCAATCAGAAGCCGATCCGTCTCTGAAGCGAGCCAATCAGCTTCGAACTACTCCACCACGAAGCCCAATCAGCGTCCTGCTTCCACTTTATAAACTCCCTCAAATCTCACCACAGCCGCTATCCTGCAATCGCTGTCGGATCTCGATTCAGACGACAATTCACCCACCTCCATCCCCTTCTCCGCCATCGCAGCTGAATCGTCCTCCATGACACGACTTCACCTCAACCTCATCAGAGAGTATTAATCCCAGTTGTCACCATCCCTCGCCTCATCGCATTGGTCCGGCAGAAGACCACCATGTTGAGCCCGGTTCTGCCAGAGGTTTCTTCAGAAGTTTTTCCTCTCCACTGTCGCTTCATGCTTGCTCATCATGGACACTTCACGGTGCCTGCATCACCGAGCAGGACCTCTATATCCCGAGTCTGAGTGAAGCCCCAGCGTCAGCTCCCTCAGTCTTCTAGTCCCACAATTCTGCCCAGCAGATCACCTTGTCCACCAGCTCGGATTAAACCACCACCGGTTTCAGGCCCGGGGGGAACATCCCTATTCACATTCATCTACTCATGCATGTTAAAGCATAATTCAGCATGAATGTTCCTGCCGAGGTCTGAGCGCCAAAGACTATACTTTCTTATCAATAAATTCTTCTAATTATCTTTTCTCTCTGTGTGAGTTTTTCAGATTGAATTAGAGATGGTCCATCTTTAGGCACAGCATTGTAGCATCTTAAAATCAATGTTAGCCAAATGACTGGCAAAAGTACTCACCTTAGATTAGGTTTACATTTTGACTCCTAAAAGCTCAAGCTGACACCGCAGATTGTGCTTTCAGGATGATAACGCAGTTTTATTTTTTTCATCACATAGTTTTTATCGTGTACACTGAAGAGTGTAGTTTGGGTCCTACCTGCTGAGAGCACATTTGTCCTTATTTTCCCTACATAGCTTGTAACAAATTGTAAACGGGAGATCCTTTATTCGGGTTGAAGAATTTTTATGCTTCCTTTATTTTTAAAAACCATGTAGGCGACCATTTTCCTTCCACTTCTGAGTTATAGATTGCTTTGTGTTCATGAAACCCAAATAATGTCAAAAAGCATTGATGTTTGTAATTATGAAATTGAATAACTGCAAAATATTTTAATAGATTGAATGCATTTTTAAGACTACTATATGTTTTCTAAAACCAGGGTCCTTTTATTTGCCCCCCTTAGTTTTGAAGATCAAAGCTATCTTTGTTCAGTAATCTCTCATTTCCGTCTTATGTTTGCTCCTGACATTGAGGTAGGGCTGCATGCGCTCATCTTCTCTGTATAAAGATAAAGGTTCACTGTCCTCTCAGAGTCTAAGATTGCAGAGTTGTACTGATAAGTCTCAGACTTTATTAATCCTGATAAGAAAATCAATACATTTCTAATGCAGAACAAGCAATTGGACCACTACCCTATGTTGACCAAGAGGAACGTATTTTGTGGACAGAAAGCAACACAGCTATGTACTGTATTTTTCAATTTTCTGGTTAAAAACTTGAAAGATGTAAATATATAATCACTTACATGGGTTTGGATAAACAGAGTTATCACAAAATAAAGCTTAAATTAAAATAACTACAACATATGTAGATATTATAATTTGTATATAGCCCAGGGCTTGACAGAAGGCACATTATTGTAACAAAGTACAAACAAAAGTGTCCTTAAATCACACGCGCAAGTCTTCTCTAATGCTTCTATTGTGTAAAACAAAGAATTACATAAATACCCAGGAAAAAAAAAAACTTGGCACTGTGAGGTTTAAAAATGCATAAAGCTCTTAAGACACTCTAGAATGGCATTAATATTCATTTTAACTTGCAGAAATAGTAAAGAATTCATAACAAACCTACCTGACTGGTTCTGAATAAAATGTGCCCACTAATTATTGTAAAAGAGCTGACATGTTTTGTCGAGTCTGAGCTTATATTTGTGACCAGCAAATCTTTGCCCTGTACGAATTGAAAGTTCAACCACTAAGACTTCAAAGCACAAGGGATTGTACTGATGTCATGAGAGTAGGTCAACCTTTTTTTGCATTAAATATTCACATCTGGGACTAACAAGGAGAATTTGAAGGAGAATTTGCTCTTCTTCCCCTTTTACATTGTGGTCACTATGCCTATTGTGTTGGCATTTGGCAAACAAAAATGTCATCAAACCGTAGACTTTTAAAAAATGATGTTCAACTGTCTCATAGGGCAGACTCTGATTGCATGTAGTAAAGCATTGTTTTAATTAACACCTGCTCTTGGGATATTAGGTCCCAATTCTATTCTTAGCCTGACCTATTTTGTCATTTTAAATTCTCTCTGGCTGCAAATGAGATCCATTGTGACCCAGCAGGATCTAAACGTTGTTTCTGGAGTCCTCTCACTTTGTTGTAAAACATAGAGGCACCCTGTAGTTAGGTATCAGCTGGGCAATTAGAAGTTTTATAAAGGTTTCTGCTGTTGGGCATGTACAATTTCATATTAATAAAGTTCTATAGAGTGCTTGCATTGCCAGCAGTAACTTTGACATTCAGATGAGTTTATTGCTGCATGTTTGTAGTATATCCAAACCTATCCAATGTTCCCTCATTTTTGACATTTTCATAAAATGTTAAATATTTCATATTATCAGCAGCTATAATGCAATAGATATTATGTTGAGACATAAACTCTGTGTCAATAGACTGTGACAGAAAAGTTGGCATGACCATACCTGGCTTCTTCTGCTATTGCGCCAGACTTCAATGTCCCTCCCTACAGTTAATGGCCCCTTAGTCCAGAAATTCACGGCAAATAAAATATTGATCAGTCCAAAGCCAGTTAATAGTTGCAATTCTTTTGAACACATATCGGATATCTCATCAATCCAGCTTTCCCATCAGGTTATTTCTATTTTATTGATATCATAGTACATATGAATACAGTTACAGTAATCAAGTGATTGCATTGCTGATGACATCATTGTGCAGAACACACACAGCAGCTAGTCATGATTAATACATGTGTTAAATCTTTCCCTTTTTTCTGTCATGGCGTCATGGTGAGGCAGGAAGGGGCTTCACTACCGCACTCAGTCTGTCCCGCCCCCCTCACTGAAAATCTAATATTCCACTTTTCTTATTTTTTTCAGCCTATAATTTGTTGGAGGAATTTATTTATTACTCCAAATTAAACAGTAATTTTACTTCAAATAAATTTTATTTAAATGGAAATAAATTACTGTTCCCTAAATTCCTCAAGCAGATGATATGTTGTCAGATGCCAGTGCTTCATACCACCACATGAGGAAGAAACAACAAATCAAGTATAAGCTGATATACTTAAATTTAGAAAGATGGTCATTTGCAAATGGCTAAAAAAGACAGAAGCTCCAAAGTCAGTATCCACACTAGCTAGCAGCACAGGGAGCACCAGAGAGACCTAGAAGCACCTAAAGAGCTTGTTCTGAGGAAGATTCCTGCAGTGAGGAGAGTGAACTGCCTGCCAGCTAGGGTTGTAAATAATAATCGTTTTGTATCGATGCATCGATCCAAAAGCCGACGATCCGATAGATCGTCACGTCCGCAAGATAATCGATTCATGTTTTTTTTTCCTCCGGTCTATTTTTACCCATTCACTCCTGGACGTAATTCTCCTTCCGTGCTGCGGTGGCACTAAAGCTATTTTGCCCTCCTACCTCACTCCTGGTTATACTCTTACAGCAGTGTGATGCAGTGAGCTTGACACAGACATTTTTAAATTATGCTCAATATTGAAGCGTGGTCTGTGCTACACGCTGTGGGTCTAGATACGGCCGAGGCGGCGAGGAAGTGGGGACGAGTTTAGTCCGACGACGAAGGGACATGAGGGCAAAAAGAGCGGAGATCCAGGTGGAAAAAGGGTCCCAGCGTTCTCGTGCACCTCGCTCTTCTAACGGGTCAAACTTCACGAGTTGTTTTCCGCAATTTCGGTCATAAAAAGAAAACAAGCCGGCCTCCTGTCTGCGGCACTGTTTGCGGTCAGCTACAATTTGGGAGAGGAGCAGCAGAGCGTCTCTCAAGGGGGCGGGGACGTCGACACTCTGGAGCCGAGGTATTTCATTGAACTCATTGCACTGAAATAGTGCAGTATTTTTGCAGTATTTTTTGATGCAACTTTTCTTATTTGCTGTTGTTTCTAAAAAAAAAATGCATAATGATATTACAGCTTTCATTGATTTATTTCAAACTTGAAACTTTGTTTAGCCTTTAAGGTGTAAAAAAAAAAAATTATAATAAAAAAAAAATTAACCAATTAATCGATTAATCAAATCGAATCGTGGTGTATTCTTCAGTATCTAAAATAATCTAATCGTTGGGTCAGGAAATCGATACTGAATCGAATCGCCATGATGGATGTGATTTACACCCCTATTGCCAGCCCACTTGAACCCTCATTCTGTGAGCAGGGATGACCATCAGTGGAGAGCTTGCTATCGCAGAAACACTTTGGAGTTGACAAGGCAGTTAGTGTCAGGCAGTTTCCGAAAAAAAAAAAAACAGCATATTAATGATCGTAAACTATAGTTTTTGGCCATTGGTACAAGGGGGAGAGACTGGCTTGTTTAATCGCAACAAGCGGATTTGGCATTTTGTTTTATTGCAGGAACTTTGGAGGGAGAGACACTGTTTTCACAATAACTGGGTATTCCAAAAGGAAGTATGCAAATGATTAAGGGATTTAGCAGAGTAACAGCAAAGAGCACCAAGCATGAAAGAAGAGGAAAAGCGATGTAGCACAGGCATTAAAATTTCAACAAATGTTAGTAAGTGTCAGCAGTTGTTGACATGATGGAATTTTCTATCTCAAACAATCTGCCATTGAGGGGTAAAATGGATTTAGTAGATAGCTGACATAAAGCATGCGGCAGATTTTTTCTCTCACTGCTACTAACACACTAAGTCAAAACCAAGAGCTTGAGGACACTTTCTGGAATATTTTCCAAAAATGAATCTTACACATGACGTGATACTCAAAGTCACATCATTGAACTGAGGAGCACGATCGTAATACAGATCCAAATGGGGCGAATTGTTAAAGATGTCGGAGAGTCGCAATTATGCTCAATGTGGATGTAACTTAAAGTCTGACAGGCAGAGAAATGTATCAATAGTTGTGCATTATGTGGAAAAGAACAACAAAATACAAGCAAGATTGTTATCGATGTAGACAACTGACGGTGATGCCCAGTTACTCAATAATCTTCTGCTTGATTAAGTGTAAAAAGTTCGACTGAATGCAAACAAAATTCTTATTCAGAGTTATGAAAGGGCAAGCGTCAAGTCGGTGTGAGAAAGGGACATACAAAAATATTAAGAATAAGTTTAAGAGAGAAGTGCCTCATATCCATTATTTTATTGAATTTGGTGATTGCGTATGCTACTTTTCAAGAGAGACATTAGGAGTTTTTTCAACATCTTTAATTCCCTTTATACATTTCTGAAAAGCCCACTGCAGCTGTACAGTACAAAAGAGATAACCTTAAAAGGCTGGTAGGAAAGCGATGGACTGGACACCGTTCTGAAGTCAAACACAGCATAGGCGGACTTCCTGAATGCTCCTCCAAAATAACAGAAGCAGGCCAGCAAGACACTACACAATTATGTAGTGAGTGGAAGCTATGGCAAGTGTGAAGTGGACCTTGACCTTGAGTGCATGCCTCTTTTTTTTGGGCATTATTTTCTATATTCTTGGTGAAATGGGCACATGTTTCAGTGAACATAATGGAAAATCCATTGCAGCTTTAGACCAAGTAAGAATTTTCTAGAGGCCAACCAAATAAAACCACTTCTTGATCTAACAAAGGCTGAAGTAGTTGAGTCATAGACCGCCATTACAGCACTATGGAGTACCAGAGGAGCTTGGAGTTGGCAAGGCAGCTTGGTCTCAGGCAGTTTCCGCAGAAACAACAGCAAGATAATGATTGTAAAATATGCTTTTTGACTAATGGTACAAGGAGGCCAGTTTGTATATGCACAACCAGCAGCTGCAGCATTTTTGCTATTATTTTCTCTGTTCTAAGTAAAATGGATGAGCATCTCAGTATTATATCTTCAGCACAGGGGTCATAACATAGGCCAGGACCAGTTCTACAAAGGAAATGGCCCATGTAGGCCCCAGTCTAGAGCCGCCTATGTATTTTTCTTAAATAATCGCACTTTAATAAATAACCTTACAAGGGTTTTTTATTTTATATTGCTCTGTCAAGCTTAACTTTTAGATTTTTTTTTCATTTTATATATAGTCTTGTGTGTGTAAGTCCTTTTTTATCTTATCTAATCCCATTCGAGACTACAATCTCTTCGTCCATTATCTACCAGGGTAACAGCGTCAGAGCAAATTACTTAAAAAAGCTCAACTAATGAAGAAGGCCGCCTCTGCTCTTGGAACTCCTCTAGAATTTCTGGAGAGTATTTCACACAACAGAAGTCTTCATAAAGTGAAGAAGATCATAGAAAACAGTAAGCACCCTCTTTAGAGATTTTTGTTTTTTTATATTAAAGTGTAACAAAGACAGAACGATACAGAACATCCTCTCTGCCTACTTCTTTTTCACATCTATAACTCAATAAAAAAAATAATTTAAAAAAACATATGGGTTACTGCAACATTTAATTTACCTTTGGAATTATTACAGTATTTTTGATTTAAATTGTATTGAATTAAATAAGATGGATCTTGAAAGTCTCATTAACACCAGTATTTGATGTATTTTGGAAGCAGGTGTAATGCCTATTCCCAATGCTATTCCACCTAAATACACATAATAAATAGACTAATTTGTTTTCAATCCTTTGTGTAAATGGTCAATATCTTGTGTGATTTTTTCGTCAATACTATCATTAGAAATATTGATGTTTTCCCTGCTGTTCTTGACAGACCCACATTATTTTCAAGGAAAATGTGTGCAAAAGTGGGCTGACAGACAAATCGTAATGTAAGGACCTTTTTCCAGATAAGGCTTTGTATTTGACAGCTTTACACGGCTGAGGGTCTCAGAGGGCTGGAGTTTGTCCAAAATGCCATTCAGCTCATGGAGGATTACACTCTGGTGATGCAAACAGCACACGGAAAGGCCAAATCCAACCGACAGGGTCAATACAAGAACTGCCTGGCTGTGAAGAAGCTTTATTTTTAAATCCCCTTAACAATAAGACACAACAAATTTTCACCCAATATCTTCATATTTAATTTTTGTATCTGTTGCAAGCTGATGAACCAAACCCAAATTTTTTTTGTGAAACTCAGCAGGGGTACCTACAGCTGTTAGTGAATTTATAATTCCAGAGCAGTGCCTGCCTAGCATCTGTCTTTTTGAAGCTCACTTTGTGTGTGTGTGTGTGTGTGTGTGTGTGTTTGTGTGTGTGGGTGTGTGTATGATCATGCTTTTAATACCTTGTGGAGACAATTTCAGAGGAATATGCTACATTTAGGGGGGACTTATAGGTACTTGTGGGG
Source organism: Cyprinodon tularosa (assembly GCF_016077235.1). Taxonomy (NCBI): domain Eukaryota; kingdom Metazoa; phylum Chordata; class Actinopteri; order Cyprinodontiformes; family Cyprinodontidae; genus Cyprinodon; species Cyprinodon tularosa. The sequence continues at coordinate 916,150 of NW_024039196.1, read as the reverse complement.
ACCAACAACTGTTCCCCATGAGGAAATGTTCTCTTCTTGGGGTTAGTTTTAGGACTAAGGTATGAACTGAGTTTAGGTTAGGTTTAGGGTTAGCCATGTGTTGGTAATGTTTAGGGTTGTCACGATACTAAACTTTTCAACTTGATACCGATACTAAGGAAAATATTCGATACTCGATACCATTTTTCCACACGGATAAAAACAAAGACTCCAAAATTCTACAGAAATATTTGCATTAATAAATAAAATACAATAAACAATAAGAACAATATTTTGAAGTTGTATGCTGTGCACAATATTAAGCATATAATATTTAGCTTGATAAAAAACTTATAAAATTAAAATTAAGTGTTTCTTCCTTGGCTATGCTTTGCACACATAACAATGACACTAGCAAAACCTGTTAAGAAACAAAAATTATTCTCAGCAGCTGCACCTGTTACAAAAAAAAGTCTGAAACTGAAAAGTGCACAGAATTATTCAATCACACAGTGTTCAGAAAGTGCATTTTCCTCTATTCTGCACTTTAGATAAATGACTGTTAAGGTGCCACTGGTGGTAGCACTGTATCGATACTTTAAAAAACGAGTATTGTATCCGGATACAAGGTTTCAGTATCGATACTTTTTTGATTATCGATACTTTTGACAACCCTAGTAGAAACGAGTTGGAAATGAATGGAAGTCAATTGGAAAGTCTCCTAAAGGATAGTGTGAAAAAACATGTATGTATATTGGTACTTGTTTGTTATAAACCTTGTTTTACCCCTTGTATGTATAAATTTTACCCATTTATAATAATTTTTAGTATATATACCCACCCTCTGAGGACAAACAGGCCTTATCGAGACCGAGAGCTGGTCCTGATGTGGCAGACCGCCTGCCAACGGTAAAGAGTATGTTTAGAGATACAGTATGGTGTGAGTTACTGTAGATTTAGGTAAAGGTTAGGGTTAGGGATATAATGATGACATTTACGGTGAGGGTAAATGTCGGGATTATGCATAAACAGACTAATTAAAATGAATGTATGTCAATGTAGAGTGTTGATATAGATAGACATACAGTGGGTGCTGGACTGTTAACTCTCACCCATTGGGTGTGAGACTCCCGCATCTCAGTGTCTTCACACACTCTCACTCCATATTGCAATTTTCCACACTAAGAAATGGCGTACATTAAAGCTCAACTCCATTCCACTTATTTGTGTTATAAAAAATGTATAATTAAAAAAAAATATATAGTGATAAAAATCCAGTCCGCGTTGTCAACACAACCTTAGTGCTAACAAACAAGGACATCCCAGGTTTATAACCTGTCCATATTTTTGCACCAGCCCACCTATTCACTGTGGCGAGAGCAGCGGTGCTGAAAGACCTACGCCAGATATTAAAAAATACCGGGATTTCTGAGCAGCTATTAGGAGGTACGTCATTTGAACTTTTATCTTATCTTTATGTTATCTGGACTAAGATAATTCACTTTGTAAATTTATAAAGATTTTAACCAATCTAGTACTTGAGTAAATATGAATAAAATATACTGCAGCTAGCTTAAATTATCAATGGAGTATAAGTGTAGCATCACATCTAATTGACATCAAATGCTTTGTTTTCTCTTTAACTAGTGCTTTTTTAGTGAGCTTTACTCCTTGTTTGCTATAGTTTTGCCACCTGATTTAGTACCAGTTTTAGTCCATGTTTTATTCACAAGTTAATTATTGCTCAGTCTGGTTGAATAATCTACCGTTGGAATTTAGTACTAATTAAACCAACATAAATATTAAAATGGTTAAACCTTTCAGGTTTGACTCACAAACCCTTAGGAGGTCAACAAAAAAGAAAAATAACCATTTATTTTATTTTACAAAAGTTCAGCCACAAAAGAAAAGACCTACCAGATAAGACACAGAGAGGATGTGCAGAACAACTCAGTTATCCAGGATAGATAGAAGAGGAACCAGGAGGAGAACACAGACCAGAAAGGATAATGAGGAGGAACCATGGGGATGTTCTTATTTTGTTTTGTTACTTATCTTATTCATGTATCCTTATTTTGGTCCACTGAATATGTTTAAAAACCTTATTTCCATCATACCTTCCAAAATTAAGCATTCAGAGAAGTTCTGTCTTTTGAAACACTTAATCGGATTAATCTTGATTAATCAATTATTGAAATATTTGTCAACTAATTTAATTATTATTAATCAATGGTTAACTTGAATATAGAGACTCTAAAACATTTCTTTAGCTGACAGAGCAAGCCACCTTTGGTAGCAATTATACCAAAATTGTAAAACAAATAGGTAAACATTTTGTATTTAAAATTAAAAAAAACTTTTTTATCTATCATTTTGCTCTACTGATAACTCCTCAAATTGAAAATTTTAGCTTCATCTGGTTTAATTTCATAAAAAAATCTTCTTTAGGAACCTTTGGCTGTCGGATTATCAATTGATTATTCGAAAGAATAATCGACGGGTTAAACTATCTGCAAAATAGTCGTTAGCAGCAGCCATAGAATCTACAGCCTCCTAGTAGGTCTGAATTGTTTAGCTGTCTCGTCAATTGTAAGAAAAACTTAAAAGATTTAAAATGTTTAAATTCTTAGCCTATTACCACATATTCATACACAGTGTAGTTTTCATTGCAGTGGTTCCTGTATTAGTGCCAGTAATCCAGTAATAACTTATTACTTGCCAATCGTTTATTTTACTTATTAATTATATATATTAATTAATTATATAGACTAATTAATAAACAAAGTTGTGAAATTGTTGGTTTACAGTATATTTAAGATGCAAGTATTTTTAATAGGGCCCATTCTTCTTTACTTCAGTTCTCTAAAAATCGCCAGAATATAGAAAATAATGTATGTTTTGTGAAATATGTTCCACATAGTGTAACTACAGATAACTTATTGTTACTCAGTCAAATTTACTGTGCTATAAAAATTCCACATTTAGACACTTTTTTCAGTTAGGTCCTCTGAAAATCTACAAACTGTCCTATCCTCATAGCCTTGAAATCTAACTATGACAAAAGTTGCCTGTCCAAACTATTTCAAAAATCTCACTCCAAGGTTTCGTGAAAAGTTGGCAGCCCTATGGGTCTATGTATGTTTGTGTGTAATACAGCAAAGACCCATATCCAAACAGGACTGCTCTGAGACTAAGTCAGCTAAGATGGATTAAAATGGGTTGTGCAGAGCAGGCTACCATGTTAAATAAGGTCAAGGGTCACAGACCATATGAACTCTCAAAACAGTTGAAAAAAGAGGTGTTTCCATGGGAAAGCAGTTTCCTTGGAAAGAGTTTCCATTATGCTCTCCAGATAATGATTGCCTATATAATAATAATAATAAAGGCTCTGTTTACATAAGAAGGTGTCCATGCATTTACCAAACTTTGCATTTTATCTCTTACCTTTAATATATAAATCATATGTCATGCAGGCAGAACCAACATATTTTTCTCATCTACTTCACATAAACAATAATTGGGAAGATAAATTATGTTTTTACCGTTATGTTCTTGCATTCTTTTCATAAACTTTAATTAGATATGTTGATGCTTGCTGTGAAATCATCAAAAAATCATTATGCTTATAAACAAACAGAACTGAAATGTCTGCAATAATCAAATAAGAATGTAATACTACACTTGAGAAATTTAGAATAGAAGCTCAAGAGGAAAGTATCCGGATGTATAAACAAATCAAACAGCTGGAGTATAATTTGGGTTAATCGGGCAAAATATGATCACATAGGCACATAAAAAAATGGTACAAATTAAGTTATGTGACACTACAACTGTTTGCCTGAGGCAAGCAGAGAACCGTGACATTTGTTGAGCGCAAAAAAAGACCTCAAAGCTGAAATACTTAATAGCTCTGAATCGCACTGCAACACACTGTGATCATGTAATATGGATAAGAGATGGGTTTCTTTCAAATGCATCACTTTTCTATTCCAGGCAAATAAAGTTTCATGCAAATCCTTAATACACTTAAAACTTTTATTGCAATTCGTTAAGTTAGAAACACAAATTTTAATATTTTAAGTTGCTTAAGTTTGATTAGGAAGCACAAACAAGTGCAATTATAAATCAAAAGGAAAATCTTTTTAAACAATGAACATTCATTTAGATATTATTGTCATGTTAAAACGTTCTTACCATTAAAAGTATTATCACAATATAGAATGAATGCGCCGATACATCTGCAAACCACACTTTACTTCAGTTGCAGGTGCAAGTGAAAAATTCTATTCTACAGTGAAGTTTTCTCATTATTTCCTCCAAAGTAGCTCAAATTTGGAAGTTGGGCATCCGTGAATATCTGTTTTCCACCTTTTATTTTGTAAGTCATGAATATTCTAAAGATTAAAAAATGTCAAATTCATTTTCCCATAAATCCAGACCAGCTTCTATTTATATACTACCTAAGAAGCATGGCATAATGCAGTCACACAAATGTTAAGGTTTTATATTCAATCACTGCTAAATAACCTAATTTTACATTTTACAGTAAAATTGTGGTGTAAAAAAATATACTCTAAAATTTTAACTTATAACAATAAAAAAAATACAGGAAGCCAGTGTTCAAAACAAATAACTCACTTTGAAGTATATAGCTACTTGAACAAATAAATTACAAACATTAAATTTGGAAATTATATTTTTAATATAATCGGGACATAACTGGAGTAAAATTTTCAGCATAATATTATGAATTATATTTCCTAACATTGAAATTCTGAAATATATATTTCATACATTATGTAATACATATATAAAATATATAACATAATAATGAAAAGAAAACAATTTTTAAATTGACAATTTATTTCAAGGATATTAATTATTGTTAAAGAGTAAGCTTTTATTTCGTAATGATGTTTTTCCCCCATGATTCCCTACTGTTGTGTCTGACCCTTTGCTTAACACACAACCCTGCTAGACTTTCAAATTAAGACTCCAGGGACTTTACAAAATAATAGCTTCTACATTATACACATACATTAATTGATCCAAATCGCTCAACATTATAAGCCAAACTCCACCATTTTGTTTATATTAGACTCTAGCGACCTTTTCAAAGCACAACTCACTGCAAATTTTTAAGTTATAGTCTCCCACTTATACTCCAATAAAGCATCTATTCACCTAATAACAGGCAAAACCAGTGATTTGGAAATTGATTCTATATCACTGCTGCTAACAGCTATAACACCTGAATGCACATTTCTAAATAAAGCGCTTCCATTTCCTCTGTAATAAAGCTTATCTAATAAGAAGGAAAAAGAGATTCAACAACTGTAAATGGATTCCATATCTCTTCAGAGGCTATCCATATGCTAAAGACACAGCCATGTTAGACCTTCAAAATAAGACTACTGGTCCTCTAAAAAATACCAGCCTATATAAATATATATACTCAGCAATTTAATGCACTATAGGGATCTTTATCATTTACTCAGCCGCGACTAGGTCTGGCAATGCCAGTCACCAGTAGGTGTGGCGACGCCAACCGCAACTAGCTGTTGCGACATCAATTGCCCACTAAGTGTGGCGACACTAGCCGCCAACAGGTGTTGTGAAGCCAGTCCCTAGGAGGTGAGGTCATGCAAGTCGCCATCAACCATGAACAAGCAATTTGACACCTGGTATGGTGATATGTTGATATATGCATGTAAGGTGAACCCAACTAACTCCATTAAGTCGTTGGTGCCAGTACAAATATAGGTAGGTAATATAATTCACAATAATGAGCCTATAATTTCATTTTTTGCAATATAATTAATGTATTAATGGTACATTTGCTATCATATTCTATTGTTAATTTATTTTCAATATTGCACAGTAGAATAGCTTAAACTCTTTCCCCACTGGCCGAAAAACCCATCTAAAACCTGGGAGCAATCGGCTTTTAGTGGCAGTGGGAACAGCTCACTGATGCGTGTCTACCTGGGTCAAAATTCGGTAAGTATATTAGCCAGTTTCACACTACTATTTAGCGTTGATCCGTTGCTGCTTATTATGACGCGCTGAGCAGCTAACTTTGTGCCCGTTGATCGCGTGTAAACGTGATTACAAAAATCTCCTTGTAGTACAAAAGTTGTTCCAGCCAGATGAACCATTTGTGAAGAAAATAATTTATTCCACGATGCATGGCAACAGGGAAAACAATGACTCTGCCATAGCTGTCAAAAACATGTATGCCCTTCAACAGCCGTCAAGTACCTGTCACCTCTTGGTTTATATACTGAAGCCGACAGGCCCATCTAGTGATCACAAAAAAAAGAAACAAAAATACACATAATTGGCTCCAATAGTAAGCAAACCACCTGTCGCCTCAGCTCTGATCAGCAACGTACGGACACCAACACACCGCGTCAGTTGCTTCTGATCTAACAAGCCGAAACAACTTGGTTTACATTTGGTAATCATGGCACAGCACTGAAAAGAGGGATTCGGATGGATAAAAGACAGAAACAATAAACAGTACTGACTACACTGTAGTTATTTATTTCTGTTGCACTGTTGACATCCTATCCATCCATCCATCTATTTTCCTTCGCGCTTATCCCTGCTGGGGTCGCTAAGGGTGCTGGTGCCTTTCTCCAGCTGTCAATGGGAGAGAGGCCAGTCTATGAGGTGCCCCCAGGGACATAAATCAGAATTAACTTGCATATACACATATTAAATTACACTCTTGCATATAATATACTGAAAACCTCACACAAACACTAGTAAAAAGCTCTCACATAAACTAGTGAAAACATTGTCCTCTTATATAATCTACTCAAAAGCTCTCATACAAAGTAGTGAGAACTGTTCATATAAACTGGTGAAAAGCTTTACCTTTCATACACACTACTAGAAAGCTTTCATATACACTATTAAAAAGCTCTCATATACACTACTACAACGCTCTCATATACACTATTAGAAAGCTCTCATATACACTATTAGAACGCTCTCATATACACTATTAGAACGCTCTCATAAACACTATTAGAACGCTCTCATATACACTATTAGAACGCTCTCATTAACACTATTAGAACGCTCTCATATACACTATTAGAAAGCTCTCATATACACTATTAGAACGCTCTCATATACACTATTAGAAAGCTCTCATATACACTATTAGAACGCTCTCATATACACTATTAGAACGCTCTCATAAACACTATTAGAACGCTCTCATATACACTATTAGAACGCTCTCATTAACACTATTAGAACGCTCTCATATACACTATTAGAAAGCTCTCATATACACTATTAGAACACTCTCATAAACACTATTAGAACGCTCTCATATACACTATTAGAACGCTCTCATTAACACTATTAGAACGCTCTCATATACACTATTAGAACGCTCTCATAAACACTATTAGAACGCTCTCATAAACACTATTAGAACGCTCTCATAAACACTATTAGAACGCTCTCATAAACACTATTAGAACGCTCTCATAAACACTATTAGAACGCTCTCATATACACTATTAGAATGCTCTCATATACACTATTAGAACGCTCTCATATACACTATTAGAAAGCTCTCATAAACACTATTAGAACGCTCTCATATACACTATTAGAAAGCTCTCATATACACTACTAGAACGCTCTCATAAACACTATTAGAACGCTCTCATAAACACTATTAGAACGCTCTCATATACACTATTAGAACGCTCTCATACACGCTACTAGAAAGCTTTCATACACACTATTAGAAAGCTAAAATATATGGTCCCCCTCCTTTAATTTAGGCAAACATTGCTCAAATATCACCGAATCCAGATGGTTTGTTGTTGATGAAGAGAGGAATAAACACAGTTTAAGATTTGCAGCTAAATTAATTTGTTTCTATATTATGGAACTGCTATCAGGCACTTCCCATCATCTTATATCAGTAATAAAAAATTATAAATACAAATTTGGTATTTGGTGACTTGACTTTTATTTCTGTCAGGCTGAAGTGAAAAAACTTGGAAAGAGACTGATTCTCTTGGCGTTTAAAATAACAACACAAAACAGCATAAGAAAACCGCATTTATTTTTTTTATTTTACAATTTTGTAAACAACAGCGGCTGATTAAACTAAATTTCTCACCTTGTATAATTTTACGACTTTTTATTTAACCAAGAAATGATCCGAAAGGCCTGGGAAATGATCAGATCCGCTTATGTGGCTTCAACGCGCGGCGCGCTCCCGACACAGGTGGAACAGATTTTCACATGGGAACAGAATTTCGCACAACACCGGAAAAGGATCTCTGTTGAAGCAAAAACATAAAAAATAAAGTCGAGTAATGCCCATGCTTCTGTGAGTTGTTTAGCGGATAGCTGAGCATGAATCAATAATTTTATTTGATACAATTTCGGCCGGAGATAGCACAAAATGTACGGAGCTAGCCAGAATGACATCCGTTTAAAACAACTTCCGGTGTAATGACGGTCCTTCCTGTTTCACTGAAACGCCTTCCGTTTCAACTGAAACACCTTCCGTTTCAACTGAAATCCGCTAATAGCTTTTCAGTAGTGTGTATGAGAGCTTTCTAGTAGCGTGTATGAGAGCGTTCTAATAGTGTATATGAGAGCGTTCTAATAGTGTTTATGAGAGCGTTCTAGTAGTGTATATGAGAGCTTTCTAATAGTGTATATGAGAGCGTTCTAATAGTGTATATGAGAGCGTTCTAATAGTGTTTATGAGAGCGTTCTAATAGTGTTTATGAGAGCGTTCTAGTAGTGTATATGAGAGCTTTCTAATAGTGTATATGAGAGCGTTCTAATAGTGTTTATGAGAGCGTTCTAATAGTGTTTATGAGAGCGTTCTAATAGTGTATATGAGAGCATTCTAATAGTGTATATGAGAGCGTTCTAATAGTGTTTATGAGAGCGTTCTAATAGTGTTTATGAGAGCGTTCTAATAGTGTATATGAGAGCGTTCTAATAGTGTATATGAGAGCGTTCTAATAGTGTATATGAGAGCTTTCTAATAGTGTTTATGAGAGCGTTCTAATAGTGTTTATGAGAGCGTTCTAGTAGTGTATATGAGAGCTTTCTAATAGTGTATATGAGAGCGTTCTAATAGTGTTTATGAGAGCGTTCTAATAGTGTTTATGAGAGCGTTCTAATAGTGTATATGAGAGCATTCTAATGGTGTATATGAGAGCGTTCTAATAGTGTTTATGAGAGCGTTCTAATAGTTTATATGAGAGCGTTCTAATAGTGTATATGAGAGCGTTCTAATAGTGTATATGAGAGCTTTCTAATAGTGTTTATGAGAGCTTTCTAATAGTGTATATGAGAGCTTTCTAATAGTGTATATGAGAGCTTTCTAATAGTGTTTATGAGAGCGTTCTAATAGTGTATATGAGAGCTTTCTAATAGTGTATATGAGAGCGTTCTAATAGTGTATATGAGAGCTTTCTAATAGTGTTTATGAGAGCGTTCTAATAGTGTATATGAGAGCTTTCTATTAGTGTTTATGAGAGCGTTCTAATAGTGTATATGAGAGCTTTCTAATAGTGTATATGAGAGCGTTCTAGTAGTGTATATGAGAGCTTTTTAATAGTGTATATGAAAGCTTTCTAGTAGTGTGTATGAAAGGTAAAGCTTTTCACCAGTTTATATGAACAGTTCTCACTACTTTGTATGAGAGCTTTTGAGTAGATTATATAAGAGGTCAATGTTTTCACTAGTTTATGTGAGAGCTTTTTACTAGTGTTTGTGTGAGGTTTTCAGTATATTATATGGAAGAGTGTAATTTAATATGTGTATATGCAAGTTAATTCTGATTTATGTCCCTGGGGGCACCTCATACCAGTCTATCGCAGGTCAACACAAACACAAACAGGGCAAACAACCATTATTGCACACAGTCACACCTAAGGAGAATTTAGAGAAGCCAACTAACCCAACGGTCATGTTTTTGGATTGTGGGAGGGAGCCAAAGTACCCGGAGAGAACCCATCCATGCACAGGGAGAACATGCCCGCAGAAAGACTCGAACCCAGAACGCAGAATCGAACCCGGGATATTCTTGCTGCAAGGAAGCACTGCTACCCACTGCACAGCCCTGTGCAGCATTAAAATGTAAAAATACTCGGAAAATTTGAAATTCTTTTAGCAAGTTATTGTATGGAGCTGTAAAATATAAAAACTCTAAATAGATCTTTACTCTTCAACTACAGTTCCTTCTCATCATTGCACACTTATGTAAACATGTAGCTAGAGCCCATGTTGATAAAAGCCACAAAAACAACCCAAAGCATCTTTGCTTGGGCTTACAGGCTGTGCTGAATAAAATAAAGCCAGCCTCAGACTCAAAGATCACGTTTTTGGAGCAATATAAAAGTGTTAACAATTCCTAAAGCTGTATCAACAGCTTCATTGGTCTAAGCATTGGTACAAAAGTTCCATTAAATGACAGTGTCGGTGCGCCTACAAATCCCATTTGCTGATTGTGTTTACAAACATGCAAATAAGAAAACTCACTTGATATTTTTTACTTTTTTTGCCTCTGTAATGTACACATACAGAGGCAAAAAAGTAATCCGGGGTTTTAACATTTTGCTTATATTTGATATTTTGTAGCGAGTACAGGACTGCTTATAGTCCTCTGGGTGACCTTCAGTAAGTCAAGTTACCTAAAGCTTTTAAGAGCTTCCATTTTTTTCGTCAGGGCAGTGGTCCATGAAGAAGTTATCATCTGTGATTGTTAATTTGGCCTGTAATATGTGTAACATCAATGCATTGCTGCGGTTATCTGTACTGACAACGGTGCATTTTACATAATCAGCTTAAAAGTTCCTCATCCGTGTGCAAATGATAGATAAATTAAACAGATATGCTATATTCCATATACATATTGTTTATCCTTGCTTTTTATAGCTTAAAGTTAGACTTGTTCCCTTTTAGTTACATCATATGACAATGTATACCTCTGCTGCTATTTTTTTTTCATTCAATTTATTTTATTTCAAACAGAATTGATTTTAGAATACATACATCTAAGTCAATACATTTTAAATGAAAAGAACCACAGAGAATTAACAATCTTATTCTTAATTTCCCAACTCTAATTCAGTTCTGTTAATCAATATCTTTAGGGCATTTACGTCAGTCTTTTCTCAGTTATTTTTGTTTGCTGTAATTGCCTTTTTTGATATTTTTAGTATTTTCAAATATTCATTATGTAATAGGATCACAAAATATATTACAATAAATTTTTTGAGCCCTTGCAAACACCAACATTTTATGGAATGACTGTATTATTAAGTGTTAAACAACATTAATTCTCTGATCGTTCAAAAAAAGAGATACTTTTCATTACTACATTCTAAGTGGTTGTGGGCTAAAGAGTCTTCCAATCAGTTTTCATAAAACAGCCCATATAAAAATACTACCAAAATTACAATAGTTATCAACACAAAGACACATATGATACCATTATATTATATATCTCTTTTGGAAGACTAAACTTTTGGTCTGAACTTTAAAAGTATAAGTTTGTGTGTGTTTCTGTGTACCTTCACACAAGATGCAAAATGCGTTGTGTTTGCGATTTAGCAGAAAGCGTGTGCAAATCATTCTCTTTGTCTGCGCCTTCATCATATTTGATTGGACCAAACCATGTCAATTCATGGGTCAAGGATATGCAAATGTTGATATTTATCATGTGCAAAGCAATGTTCCAAATCAGAAACTCAACTTGAGTGGTTTTTGTGTCTCCTTTAGTACTTCTGAAAGTAAGGTGCAAACTAACATCCTAAAATATCTCTGGTCATTTTGGCCATAAAGGAGGCAATGGTATCATACCACACAATGGAGAGATATTCTGTCAACATGCAAAAATAACAATAGTAGAATAAAATTAAAAAGGATTCAACAACTATGCAGGCGGGTAAAAATAATGCAGCAAGACAGATGACAGTCTTTAGTGAAAGACTTGAATATTTTGTAGGAATTAAATGAAAAGCAATAGACTGGCTTAAATCTTATCAATCTGATCGATTTCAGTTTGTTCACGGTAATGACAAATCATCCTCATGATCAAGGGTTACCTGTGGAGTACCAGAGGAGTCAGTGCAAGGAGCAATTCTCTTCACTATATACTGTACATACACACACACATATATATATATATATATATATATATATATATATATATATATATATATATATATATATATATATATATATATATATATATATATATATATATATAATATATAATATATATATATATATATATGTGCTCCCAATCGGTAGCATTATTAGACAGCATGGGATTTATTTCCACTGTTAAGCCGATGATACTCAGCTATATCTGTCTTTAAATCCGGATGAGGCTAGCCCATTACATAGATTACATTAACTTTCTGCTACTGAATGCAGACAAAACAGAAGTTATAGTCTTTGGACCAGAGTCTTTGAAAAAGATCTTATTAGTCACTAATTTTATTTGGATGGGATTAAATTGATCTCAAATAATAAAGTAAAAAATCTTTGTGTTTTTTTTTTTGTTGTTTTTTTTTATCAGGACCTGTAATTTAAATTCCATATCAAAGACATTTCTAGAATTTCCTTCTTTCATCTGTGGAATATTGAAAAAATAGAAATATCCTGTCCAGGGTTGATGCTGAGAAACTAGTCAATGCATTTGTGACTTCAAAGTTGGACTATTTTAATTCTTTACTATCAGGAAGCCCACAAACTGTAGTTCAAAGACTTCAGCTGATCCAAAAAGCTGCAGCCAGAGTTCTGATGAAAATTAAAAAGAGAGATCATATCTCTCCTATCATAGCTTCTCTTCATTTGCTTCCTGTTAAAACAAGAATAGAATTTAAAATCCTCCTTCAAACATATAAAGCCTTAAATAGCCAAGCTCCATCTTATATCAGAGATTTGATTGTTCCTTATGTTTCTAGCAGTCAATACTTCACTCTCAATCTGCAGATTTACTAGTGGTTCCTACAATTTCTAAAAGTAGAATGGGAGGCAGATCTTTCAGTCATTAGGCTCCTCTCCTTTGGAACCAACTTCCAACTAAAATTATTTTTATCCTTATTATGTCCAACTACATGGCTTTGAACCTCGTCTTTCTTTTATGACCACTCTCAACAGTTTGTAGAACATGCAGCTATAGTAGCTCATTTTAATGGGGCAGAACCAAACCAGTTCAAACATCTCAATATTTGCATCTTAAAGCATGTACTAAGAAAAGAAACTGTGCATGCAGTTTAGTGCCCTTTATCTGGAATATTGAATATCAGTCCTTTTCTACCTAAAGCTGTTTCAGTTAAAAAAAGAAAGTATAATCACTACATTTTGACCGGTGAAAACTATGTAATAATTTACATTATTTAAACCTTTTCAAACCCATGGCTAGATTGAATTATAAGTAAGTCCAAGGCTTTCATTTTTAGACCGTTAAAAGATAAATGTCCCCCTATTGCCTTATATTGAAGTTTTGTCTAATGTTTTTGTTATCTGTTTGAGGGAAGTTAACAAAAGGATGAATAAAAACAGAGGACTTCTGTCATGATAATAACGGCTTAAAATGTAAAAATCCATTGAAAACACTGGACTAAAATTTTATATAACAATATAAAGGTTTTAAAACTAATTTATTTTAGTATTAAGGAATACAAACTGCAAGGTTTAAATGTTATGTAAGCCTTTAAAGCAGTAGTTTACCCACTAGTGTTCTCTTCTGTTGCTTTCAAAATACAAAGAGTCACATAAAGATTAGTGTTGCGCCGATGCCATTTTTTGGCCCCGATACCGATACGCGATACCTGCCTGTGCCATTGTCTACAAATCTTCAGTTACTTGTTTAAACAATAAGCCTATACTATTACATATACCCCATGATTACTTTGTTCTTTGAAAAACACTCAGACAGAAGGACAGATAGATAATGTCTGTAAAGGTTTATTAATACCCAGTGAACCTTAAAAGTATTGTGGAGGATTTCTTTAAAAGACCTGCCCTCTCCACTTCTTTGGAGAAAATCTCATGTTCACATATATGTAATTCAATCTCAGTATCCGTTCTGTCATGGTCTCTTGGGTTTGTTAGAAAGCATCACTAAAATCAAAGAACCTTGGTAAAAAGTAGTGAAGATACTTAAAGCAGAGTTAGGTCTAAACATCCTACAGAAAACTGTTCACTCCATTGTCCAAAAATTAAAAACTATCTGGACAAATATTTGATCACCTTACAAAGAAAACTGTAGGAGTGAGACATATCTGCAAATCTTCCAAGCTATGCGTGTCAACCAAGAGGCCAGCCAAAAAAAATAGAGGTCCACTGTACCTTTAGGGAAAATTAACACTACGCATCAACCTGCATTCAACAGCCCTATACAGTACGACGTAAAGTAGGGGTGGCAGAATCATACTGAAGATATATTTTTCTTTAGCAGGAAAAGGCCAGCTGTGAGAGTTGAAGGGTAGAAGGATGGGGCTAAATACAGTATAACACCCTTAATAAAAAATATATGCTGTAAAAGAGTTGGCACTGAGGAGGGATTTCAGCATGGTAACATCCTAATGTGAACAAATGAGGCAGTCAGATCTCTGAAAATGTATGTCCCTAGACATTCTCTATCTAGTCCCGCTGATCTTAAATCATTTCAAAAGAATGAATTAGTAGCATCAATGTCTAAATGTGCAAAAATTGTTGAGACAAAGCTTTAGAGACTTTTAACTGTATTGACTGCAAAAGGTGGTTCTAGAAAGTATTGATTTGAATTGTATAAACAGAATCAAAAACCCATTTTCCTGTTGTCAGTTGTAAAATTGTCGGTTGTGAGTTTTCTTAATAAGCAGGCATAATATAAATCTCTTTTTAAAGTAAAATTAATCCATACTTTGTTCTCCTCAGTAAAAATGAAACACACTGAATTTGTAGCAGCAACACTCTACAACGAGATAAATAGGCGATCAAGAGCAATGAGTAGCAACTTTTACAAGACACTCTAAGAGATTAAGGTTTGGGAATTGAATTGGGGAAAAGCAGCTGTTCCAGACACAGCAGATGTAGTCTAATGGGTCATTGTTAAAGGTGCTTTACATTTGAACAGCAAGGATTTAACAAAGTGCCAGTCTAAAATGAAATCAGGACTTTTAACAACATCCATCATCATTTAAATTTCAAATTTTTAAATATATAAATCAATTATCACAATATAAATTAAGTCTCACGTTTATTATACCAAAGAAATAAAATAAAGATAAAAAAAAATTCTGCTGTTTCTGAAATGCCTTACTGGTTGTGTTGTACTTCACTCCGTTGATATAAGCAGGGCACGGTCTCTCCACAATCCTGCCAGTGCCACTGCGCGGCCAGCAGGTTCCAATCTCATCCGTGGTGGAATTACAATATAAACCTTGGGGGTATGCAATATATAGGAATAAAGAAATAAAAAAAAAAGCTGTAACAAACAACAGTAATTAAAAAAAAAATCTGAACAAACAAAAAAATGCAATCTTACCATCAGCGCTCATCAGCGCCAATGAAGCGTTCTCATAAAAAGTGTCTTGAAAATGTTCTATCAAACTACAGTTCAGCTCTGCGAGCTCTCCCAGTATGATGTCATAAATAGTAGCATCCATCGTAAAAGCCGTCTGCTTTTCAGTAATCTGACAGAAGCGGTTTGAAGTTGGAGCAGAGATGCGCGCACTGAGCGCAGTGGCGTTCACGGCCATATGAGCGAAAATGACAAGAGGAGCGAGTCCCTGGCCAATCGGAGGCGCGCTCCCCCGCCCCACATATCCATTCACGGAGGAAGGAGAGACAGAGCAGCAGTTCATTCGTGCAGCTGAAATTTCACACCTGCAGAGCAAGTGTCTGGATTATTTTGCATTGTGTTGACAAAATCAGAAACATAAAAAGAGCAAAGTAACTATTAATGTTGACTGAAATCCAACATCTTTCAATATTTGCTGTATATGGATTTATACCATTTATATATTTACTCCTAAATCTTTATCCATTTCGTCAAATTACATAACAAACTCCCCTCCGAGACTAACTCCCCTTAAATATTTTTTTCTAAATAGGTCAAGTCTGTTCAAACTACATGCAGAGTCAGTGGACATAATTGACAGTGGACAATAATTTTTGTTTGACCAGCTCATTATATCACTTTTTATTTCTAAATCGATCTATTGCTCTTTTGACTGCATGTGCTTAAACACACATATTTAAACAATTAGGTCATTAACAGGTCGCTGTTGAAGCTGGCTGCATGCTGAGCAGGTATATCAGCATTTGATTAAAGTATGTTTCCCCAGGTACAAATTTGCAAGAAGCTAAACTTTGAAGGTTTACTATTGTTGCAAGTTTTCCAGTATTGCCTTGGATTTGGCTCTATTTATCTGTCTCTTAACTCTGAACTGATGTCTTAAAAGGATCCCCACAACATGATGTCTTCACCTCTTTCATTGTGAAGCAGGGATGTTGTAAAATTAGTTTGACTAAAACTGACGATCAAAAGGGATATCAAATATTTTTTTCAGTACAGTTGTAGTTGTAGCTCTTATAGGAGTTTCTTCAATGAATTAATAGCTGTAGACAGAAAGCATCTCATGTAGCACTCTGTCACAGGTCTAAGAAGCCTTAGACTGAATATACTGTTTTTCAGTGACGTGCGGTCAGGGGAGGCAGGTGAGGCAGTGCCTCACCAGCCATCATGGAAAGAAAGAAAATATATAATCATAAAGTAATTTAAATTGTTATATTCATCCGGTGGTTTGTACTAAAAAATATTCATTTTTCATGTAGCTTCACCAATTTCGATTTTTATTTGTTCAAAATCGCTGAATTTTCTTATTTTCCCATTCAAATGCTTGGAAGCGATGCCGGTGAGGCAGCAGCGAGCTCTGCCTCACCTTGGATTGCGCAACCCCTGGCTCTGCGCTGGCTGCAAAGCGGAGAGAGCATGTTGCTGTACGGCGTCAATAAAATGGTTTAAACAAATGTAATATGTGAACTTATTTCTAATAATTTGGCTTATGTATATAATGTACAGAGCTTTTTGTCACCAACTGTGTTTGTGTAACGTGTTTCGTGTAATGAGCGATTATAAACGGCAGAGAACAAGTTCGAGGTGAGGCAGGCAGTTCTCTTGCCTCATGGCAGGGGGTGCTCAAGAGACTGAAAACATAAGGCAGGAACAGGACGGATCAAGGAAGGCTTTCTTCCCTGGCAGTGATCTCCATTGAGACAGAGAGACTTTTAAAACTGAAGGAAGATAAGGAGGACTTCTATTCATTTATAAGTAAAGGTAAGACAGTAATAACATTTATTTTGTTTTGTTTTTTAAGGAAATGTGTGTTTTGTGAGCTACAGTTTGTATGTGTAAGGATGCAGAAGTGAAACATAACCTGTAAACTGCTGTCAATCTATGCATCTATTTGCAAATCTGATTCTGATGACGTCAGTGCCTCACCAGCTATGAACCTCACCGCACGTCACTGGTTATTTTAACTTTTGTCTTCTTTTTGTAAGTAAAGTTTATTTCTATAGTGTCTTTCAGAGACAATGTAAATTCACAATATGCTTTATTAGGAGATTCTAAAGTATGAAAAAAACTGTTAAAAAAAAGAAAGTAAATTAAAAAACACCAGGTGGGTATGGATACACACTAATCTATATACCACCCTGAATAATATTGTTTAATCACCATAGGATATGCCTTCCACACACATGGAATGGATACCCCCTGCTCTTGAAGCTTTTTGTGATGTTTTAATTTGGTTGTCTGTTGTCTTCTTTTTTGCTGTTGTTATGCTCTATTTTTCCTGTCCCTCTCATCTCATACAGGTATGGAAGCAGACTTCTTGGTTACTGTATATCTTCTGTGTGGTCTATTTTTGCCGTCTTATATTCTCTCTTTTCATGCACTCTTTCCTGGGTTTGTCTCTCTCTTTCTCTCTCCTCGTAGTTCCTATCCCCTCTATCTTTCTCACCTCTCTTTCCGTCTATGTGTCAGTTGTATACTATTTTACTCCCAAAATCATTTTCAATAAAGTTTCATGTACAAGTACCAAGCAGGACCATATGCCCCAGCAGCAGCCATATGGTTCTGCTTGTGAGAGGGGCTATCATCTAGCTCTGCAACATCTATTCTCAGAGCTATATTGGTAAAATGGGACACAAAAAAGACAAAAAACAAATCTCTCACTACTGATGTCAAAATCCTTTAAGGCTGCTTTAGTGCTCTTTCGGCCCTATGCCTTTCTCTGGGGAATCAGGGATGGGAAAGGTGTGTGCATCTCCCTTACGTAATGATTAATATTTTTTCTTATCTTCCAGGCAAAGCCAGACACTTCCAGTCATCCACCCTCAGACTTCACCTTTACCTAACTCCCACTGTTTTCACAGTCTCAAGGTGGTGAGCCCTTGCTGGTATTTTCCATGGATCGTTATATGATCATATGACCAACTTTCTGTTCCAGTGAGGTCTCTAATGACCATCTACAAGTTTATGCCTTAGATCTTGTTCATATCCCTAAGCTGATTTCCAGCACCTATTCATCCTCTGGAGGTTTCTGGCACAGGATGAACAGAAAATAAGCCCACACAGGGCTCACAGGGATCATGCAATAACATCTCCTCTAAAATTTCCAGAAGCTTTTTTTTAATAGCAAAACATACAGTAAAAAGTAAACATGATAAGACAAGAACGAATTTAAAGAAAAAGGCTTTCAAGTTTTAATATCTGTTATGAACTGTTCTTACCATTTACTAATCTCCAAATAGCCATTCTATGGCAGATTTTCTGACCAATGAAAAAAATTACCTTTTGACTTC
Source organism: Cyprinodon tularosa (assembly GCF_016077235.1). Taxonomy (NCBI): domain Eukaryota; kingdom Metazoa; phylum Chordata; class Actinopteri; order Cyprinodontiformes; family Cyprinodontidae; genus Cyprinodon; species Cyprinodon tularosa. Next base: position 897,301 of record NW_024039196.1, on the reverse strand, counting down.
TGCAAGAACTACTTTCCACTACCCAGACATGATATCCTGGTAAAACAAGCACCAAGTCTGGAAATAGATGCTGTTTGATAAAAAAACAGCAAACATGAATCACTTGCAAAAAATGATCAATTATATCTGAAATGTAGATAAAATTGGAAACAGAATATGAAACACTGAAAAAAAAACAATATACATATATATATATATATATATATATATATATATATATATATATATATATATATATATATATATATATATATATATATATATATATATATATATATATATATATATATATATATATATAGTATACAGTATGGATTTCATAGTGCTCTGCCTTTAACCCACTAGACATCTTTTTTTTTTTGTGAATATTTTATAGGAACAGTGTTTTTTTTTCTCCCATGTCAGTTCCGGGCGTCATACTTTTCAGGTCAGTTTGAGACTTATTTGGTTTACTGATAACAAAAGCAGTAACTGTCATGATCAGCTGCTCTGGGTTTTTTTTTTCTGTTCAAGTTTTCACTTTGGGTTTTCAGTTAAGCTTTGGTTAATGTTATTCTGAGTTTGCTGTTAAGGTTTAAATAATTTTTGTATTACCGGTAATTCTTAGTAACTATTCCTCTTTGGGTTTTTTTTAATTACGTCCTATTCAGCATGTTTTAGTCGTTATTTTTTTTTTGCCACTCATTGTTTACAGTTTTCTTTAGATTCTGTTTCCCATGACATAATTGTTATCTTAAGTTATCTCCAGTCCCTTCCCCTATCCTCTAGTTTCCCCCTTGGTAATTCTATGTTTTCTAGTCATTAGTTTAATTGCCCTTTAGCTTCATTTATGTTATTTCTTAGTTATATTTAAGCCCCCTCTACAAACCTCCACTGACAGTAAAATGTATGACAGAGAGCAGAAGTTTTGGTGTAAAGATACTAAATCAATAAATGCAAGAAAGAAAATGTTAGGAAAACCAAACATGGTAAGGCAAATTTGGGCATATTGTGACATCAGGCAATATGAACATGAAAGGGATAAAAGCATTTAACCTACCTGGAAACAACAGGTCATGAGTTTGCTGATATCGTAACAGAAGATACAGATTAAGAAATTAAATAAAGCAAGCATCTATAAATCATAGCCACTAAATAATAGTAGTGGTTTATTTATTGTGAAAATAAGCAAGATAGTGGGGGGGGGGCTAAATTAATGTAGCAAGGCGTTTCATTCTAAAACAGAGAAAATGCAAGATTTTAACAAAGGATGTCCAAAAATGGTTGTGTGATTTTGACTAGATTTTTGGATGAGCGGTTTCAGAAAAGCAAGGCATGAGAGTTTGAGAACAAAATATAAGGGTAAATAAAGTTTAGAGGAAAACTGAATTTAAGTGGAATTAAAGTTTCACTTTAAGCCAGGAGATAGTCAGCTCAGCATAAAAGCTGGAAGCGGGGTAACAGCTTCACCTCCCTTTTTTGTGTGACTTAAATAAATAAGCTTCGACATGGTAATTAGTGGGCTTTGAAGATGCTGGTGCTAATTGTTTCCCCAGGCCTAATGGAACACCGCTACAGCATTAGGACATTGCTGCTTTTGGTGTGAAATGCATGAACAAAGGTTGGTTTTAGACTGAAACACTTTATTTCAGCTTCACAACCACAATTTCACATCCATCAGTTATAAAATATGCACCATGAATAAAATTAGTAACCAAGGCAGTAGCTTTATGTCAGTTTGATAAGGTTTGTGCAGTTATGTGACAAAGTGTTTAGCCCTTTGAGTGTATCAGATTATGAAATACATTTTATCAGGCAGAGAATCTGTAAAAATGTATTATTTAAGTGTCGAATTGAATATTTGTGGGGGAAAATGACATTATTCTTTTAAAAAGTTAAAAAAATAAATGTCAGTACAATCTTAACCTTAAAAGAAGTCTTACAGACAGAGGAATGTGTTTCTTATCTGTCAAAAGTCACTGTGCAATGAAATGGAGAGCGATGGGACTTTCATGGTATGTTAAAAGGAGGATTTAAAAAAGTTTAAGATTAAGTACTTTTATGTTGTTCTCTTAACTAACAAATACAACACTTGAATCTCTAAGAAGTAAATTGATTTTTCATTGATATCCAGTCTATGTGTTTGCTTTAGTATCAAAATACCTTTTGTTGTCATGAAACCAAGAACGTAGCACCCAGTATTCAGTAGAGACAGATAGTGGGAAAGTTCAAAGCGTTTACCGTATTTTCACGACCATAAGGCGCACCGTACTAAAAGGCGCAGTCTCAGTTATGTGTCCCATTTCTGTATTTAACACACGCATAAGGCGCACCGGACTATAGGGCGCGTTTTTTATATACAGGTACATGTCCTCTACTACCTTTAAATACCTCTACTGCGTATTTAAAAATACAGCGGGCCCAAAACTGAGTATGATTGTGCTTTATTCATGTATTTATTACAAAGTATTAATCAAACTTGGGAGCTGGCCGTGAGACAGACACATCGCAGATGACAGAGCTGTGATCACTCCTAAATTAACTTAAAATCCTGAAACCTGCCGACAGAATATGTTCGCTTTTATTACCGGTATCCTGGTGCCTGCAGTTTAAATTATTTAGATGAAAAACACCTGCCAGCCACCGCGTGAACCCGGAGGCTGCCCAGGCCCAGAGGCTGCTGATGAAGGGATTTCTACTGTCGGTGCACCGCTGGTATGTGGGGGTCTGAGCGGCTCCGACAGAAATAGATAATCTGGATGAACTGACTGCAATTATTAAGTTTTCAGGTGGACTTTCTCACTTAAAAACATATTAAAACTACTTTATTCCCACTGATCACAGCAAATATAGCTGCAAGATTTAGATTATGAAAAAACACCTGCCAGCCACCGCGGTGAAGAGGAGGAGACCCGGCCCAGAGGCTGCTGTTGAATTAAGTTTTCAGGTAGAAAAATAGAGCGGGAGCAAAACTGAGTATGTTTGTGCTTTATTGATGTATTTATTACATAGTATTAATCAAACCCATCAAAGTCATCATCCTCTGTTTCTGAATTAAACAGCTGCGCTAAATCAGACATGCCAATTTCCCCTTCTTCGCTGTCAGTCACTTTCCGTGCAGCGCAGCTCCTCAGAAATAATGCCGGCTTTTGCAAAAGCTTGAACAACAGAGCCAGCAGACACGTTAGTCCAAGCATCAACAATTCATCCGCAAACGGTGGCGTAACTTGCCCGGCGCTGCCTTCCACTTATCCTGAAACTGTGCTCTCCGTCTGTCATCCATCGCTCCCACGCCGCTCGCAGCCTTACTTTGAACGGCCGGTTCACACCGATGTCGAGCGGTTGAAGTTCCGTTGTCAGACCCCCGAGATAACGGCGAGCACAGCGTTTATTTTTTTTCACCATGTTTTTCACATCGGCTGTGAGATGGGCACGCAGCGATGGTGATGCGTGGAAAAAAACACCTGTTCTCCTCACATACACCTGCCTCAGCCACGCTTTCATCATCTCCTCATCCATCCAGCCCTTTCCATTTGCCTTAATATGTCATCAGAGCGCTGTGTCTGTCTCGCTGTCAGCTCCCAGATCAGCTTCTCTGATTTGTTGATGCGGCGCTTCCAGCAGCAAAACTTCAATTTTTCCATCTCGAGCAGCAGCAGCAGCGCTCCCGAAGCGCTGCGCCTGCTGCTCAAAACGCGCTGCGGGACCTTTTGCTGCGCCTGTACGCTCGTCAACCATTGACTTTGCATGTAAACTCGCTGCTTCTGCTGCACCTGCTGCGTCCGGTTCACAGCGAGCGCATTAATTTGTTTCACCTTGTTTTTCACATCAGCTGTGAGATGGGCACGCATGGAGTCAGATTAACAGCGATGGTGTGGTGATGAGTGGAAAAAAACCCACCTGGTATTCTTACATTCACCTCCCTCAGCCACTCTTTCATCATCTCCTCAATGAGGTGGTCTCAAAAGTCGCACTTGCAACACACATAGGGCGCACCGCACCAAAGGGCGCACAGCACATTTTGAGGGAAAAAAAAGACATTTATGTGCACCTTATAGTCGTGAAAATACGGTATTCAAAAACAATAGATGCAGGACACAGAGCTGAGGACATGCCGATCTGCAGCGGCTACAGGGGGAGGCGGGGCACAACTCCTGTTTCTCCTAAACTCTGGTTTAGGAGAAACACAGATAATTGACTACAATTATCAAATGGAAGATGATTATCAACTGAATCACTTACCTGGTCTAACAGTTCAGTTCATCCCCACGGATGAGGCAGGATCCAGTCGATGGACTGCCAACAAGATGCAGCACAGAGCCGCCCAGAGGGTAACCAAGGCAGCAGCCACCGTAAAGTCCGAGCCTGGTCAGGGAAACAGTCTAAAAGAAGGACTGGTCTGAGATCCAGGAGTCTGAAACCTGGTCACGGGTTCTGATCAGAGCAGAATTAGTCAGATCCAGGGTTCCAGGAATCCACAGAGCGTTCAGGCAGAATCAGACTTCCATGGGTCCAGCAGCGAGCTCAGGCAGACTCACTCAGCGGAAACAGGCACGCAAAGCAGTTTAGAGGCAGAGACAAGACATGATACCAGTAGAACTGCGGAACTTTAACCTAGCTCCGTCCAATGAGCAGCAAACAAGTACAAGGCAGTGGATAAGACCCAGGACTATGGAGCTTCAAACAGCTCCCCTTGCTGAGCTGAAACAGGACATGACAACACTAACACCCTCTCTACCCACGGGCCTCCGAGAACGAGGGCATGAACTATGGAAATAACTTAAATTGAAACTAACGAACAAAACATCATACATCAATGGTCTTGCCTCAATAGCAGGGATGAACCGTATATAAAGTAGAAGGAGCAGGTGAATAAGATGAATGATAATTAGTGAGAGGGGAGGGTTCAGCAGGTGAGTGAATTGAGCAATTAGATCAGCTATCAGGGCTGTGACATTTATACTCGCTGGGCAAGTCAAGCCCCTTTCACACCCTGATGATTTAGACCAGTGTATGCCTGAGTATGGAAAATCTGGCAAAAACACTGGCATACGTGGGAAAACTTATGGGTACGTTTTGCATAAGTTATGAGCATGCTGAAGTACGCATAAATACGCTAAAACATGCTGGCATGTGTCGAAATATGGTGAGTACGTCAATAAACTTTGAGCATGCTCACAATCTCCAAATTTATGCCAGTGTATGCTGTATGTGGGGCATAATTTCTCCAATGTGAGATTAATAAAGTTTAAAAGTTACAGGTAAGTTATGTGATCGTTGACATACATTTAGTTCTCGAGTTGAAGGGGGATAAGGGGGAATGGCATTCCCCTTTAAAAAAGTGTTAAAAATTATCCCCCTTCTTAAATGACCATCCCCCCATACCATCCCCTATGACATTTTATCACTGAATGTCTAAATTTCTATTACATATTAAAAGTAATGGCAATAATATTGCCCTACTGCCTCAACATTTTGGCAGGCTGTGCGCTTACGAGTAGCGCACAGACTGCACTGTTCTGAACAGCATAATGGCCAAGCGGCAAAGACATTGCGATTTGAGGGAATGTGAAAATAAGGAGGGGAGGGACATAAGTTCAGCACTCATTATGAATACGCTATGTATGCTATGTATACGCCCAAAATTGAAAAAATTCAGCCTATGTCAGCGTTGTAGGAGGTCTTGGGATGTCGGGCATACGCTGTCTAAAACGGCAAGGTGTGACAGGGCCCTTACTAACCTTAATTTAAAGATTTACATCCTTTTTTACATTCAACCTTCATAGATTTATGGTTTACACTGGTGTTGTATATGGTTTAAAACTAGGTCTGATTTATGCATTAATATACTTAAAAGCTTTTCTTTCAGTTCTTTTACAAAGATATTTGTCTAGGAGGCTTACACTTTTGTTTTTGTTGTAGGATTAATAATTCAATTTTTACTAAATTTAGAAATGTTAATGTTATAGAATTTAAGGTAGAACTGATTTAACTGGTAATACAGCAAACAAATAATGAGCATGATTAACCCTGTTAGTAGATAATGACTGATGAAGGTTCTCAGTCATCCAGGTCATAGTCATTCCGTAAAAATTCAAAAAATATCCACTGGACTTGGTTTTCAAGATTTGAAGACGTTTCGCTACCTCTCCAGGAAGCTTTTGAATTCAATTGAATTGAGAAAGCTTCCTGGAGAGGTGGCGAAACGTCTTCAAATCTTGAAAACCAAGTCCAGTGGATATTTTTTGAATTTTTACCGAAGTAGATAATGACCTATCTCCTCTTTTTAGATGATTTACATAGCATACAGATAACAAAACCTACTTAGATTATATGCATGGAGTCATATTTTAAATTAATTATTTTAGCTGTAATCTGTACTGGGTGTTATAAGTGAGTCACTTTCCAGAAGAAGAAGTTTTAATTAAGGTCATATTTTCACACAAAGAACTAGGGTGATTTGGAGAATGAAAAAAAATTCTTTATAAATGAAATCATCATTTCAAACCTGGATCAAGTTATCTTACTTCATTTTGATCTGAAACATTAAGCGTAACAAAGACACACATTCTGTTAGTAGTGTTTTATGATCACTATTTTGTTCATAAAAATACAAGCAGTATGCTGATCATTTACATTTAACAGCAGGATAATGCTTTTTAAGCTGCATCACATTCTTGCTAAGGAGCTGCAGAAATTTCTGCTACTCTCAGTTTCACAGCTGATGATAATTTTAGCTTTCCTTCTATTTATCTTCCTCCTCTTACTCACACAGCAACATGTGCTGCTTCTATTGATTTTTCTGTAAAAAAGAGAAGAGGACATTTGGCACCGTGCTCTGCTCATAATTGAACAGTTTTGCCTCTACTGTTTGCACATACAAGCCACCAGTTCACCCAGTTTATCGATGAATTTCTCCTTTTAGACAAACTAAACCAGAATAAATGAGCAATCTGATAATAACAATGCACACACAAAGAGATGCTTTCACATCTATTTGTCTCTGATTTTTCACAAATGTGGTTACTTGACAAAAATACCCAGTAAGGCAGAAAGCTCAACTATCTTTTGTGCGATCTTTATTTTCATAACTAGAGAGCAGAAAACATATCCATCTATCAATCAATAGTCCATATCCATTTATCCATAAAGGATTTCTGCCTCTCACCTATTGATCCCCAGGGATCAAAGGGTGAATCTCTGTAAATAAAGACCCTTGGCTTGGTTTAAAAACAATAAACCTCTTTGCTTGATTGCAGCAGTGCTCCATCCTGCAGCCAGTTAAGAGGACAATAGATTAAGATTGTAATTTCTGATCATAATAATAATCCTTAAATTATACTATTAATAAAAAGTGAGCAAAATGTGTGTTTTTATTACACACAGTATTTATATTTAACTCAGGGTATAAAAACACAACATTGATCTTTCTTTCTGCAACCCAGTTAGATTCCTGATGCCGTAATAACTTTTTAAATTTTTGGGGCAAAAACAGCGATAAATGAGAAGATTACAAAATAAATCTCTTCCCAGCTGTGCTTTAAAGTTATCCCAGGTCTTCGCTTAACCACCAACCTGTCACACATTAACAGATATGAACAGCAAATCCTCCATTTCCCTGAAGGCCCATCTCTAATCTGTAATCTCCTGCTATTGCTTGTTTTTCATGTGGGACAAATTTTAGAAATTTTTTCATTTAGTTAGAGCTCAGTTATAAATTAATATTCCTTATTGCTTCATCCTGGTAAAGTCATGACAGGGACTCAAAATTTTAACATATATGTACCACTAGAGACTATGATTCAACAAATATCAATTCTAGGCATTTTGACTTTTTCAGGGTAATTAAAAGACAGGTTGACTGGTTTTTATAGTCCATAGCAAATAAACAATCCATCAAAGGTTTAGTTGCTTTGCTTTTTTACTTTCTTGGTCATATATGCCTTTTTATTTTTACTCTATATAGGATGACCTGTAACCAAATCAAATATGGGAAGAATTAAAAAATTTAAACTTTGTCTTTTTCTGTTTGTTTGTTGTTGATTTTTTAAGGCACACATTTTTTTCATGGTAGTTACAGATGAGACTTACCATTTACCATTCAAACTATGCATTTTTAACACTATATTTTAGCAATGCATGTGGATTCATGACAACCTGTTGGCAACAATACAGCTTTATAGTGATCCCTATTTCTACAGTGACGGCGCCATAGAGTGGAGAGGAACATCTTGGCAATGCCTTTAGTGATGGGATTTTATCACATGTGCCAATTCTTAATAAGCAGAGTTTGCTACAGAAAGTAACATTTTTTTCTCTAATTTGTAGCATTTGGTTTGCCCTTTTGAGACAATATCTCTGGTAAACCTGAATTTGGTTCCCTCAATTTATACAGCACATGTTCTTGCAATGAACAGCCCAACGTGCTAGTGGCTGGTCTTAAACAAACACTTAAAGGTGGAAATGAGTCTGACTTGTCCTCAAACCTTGGTGGATGTTTGTTTTTTTAAATGACTTTTTCTGGGATTAGATTTTCAATAAGCGAATCCTCTTAGTAGCTGATGCACTCTGGCGAATAGCTCTTAATGTAACCTGTCAGGTAAAAGTCATATCACAGGTAGGTCTGCTAGTGCTTTCCACTGATATTTTCTCTTTATTTATTTAGATAGTGGCTCATCTGGACTTGCAGACAGCTGAGATATTCTCCATTACATAAAGTTTTTTTTTGGTTTTATTTCCCCCTCCCAGTGGATTTTCTCTTGCCTGACTACCTTCAGCAAAATTTAGCCTTTATAAAAGAGTTTCATCTGATAGCATATCCTAGGATTATTTTGTGCACCCAACCCTAGACTGACCTTTTTATCTTGAAAACCCTTTGCTGTTCAACTCATTTAGTATGGCGGGGCAGTACATAACTGTCAGAGGGTTTTCATACGTTAAATGATTCAGAATACACACTAACAGACTGGTTTCAGAAGTGTTTGTATGACAGACAAAGGCTGGAAATGAAATACTTTACAACTATACCGTACAGTATAAGGGGAACACTGACTGCATTATTTGTCAAACCAAGAAAAGCCAACTGAAAGGATCAACATCTCTATCTAACTTCTGACAGTTGTTTCCAGAGGAGAAGTTAAAAACAACAACACAATAATCGGCTCACTGCTGTTGTCTGCACAGTTATCAGTGTTCCAGATAGATAGTTTATAAGCTCATCCATCGACCGCTTCCTCACCAATCTCCAGAGATCATGAATCAGACATGAAAACGGGTCAGCGTTAAAAAGCTGAGAAGCATTAGGATTATGCTCCCCCTAGAAAAAACATTTGGATGGATGATGTCTTATCCCTTTCCAACTACCTATTAGTCAAACAAGGATGAGAGACTTCCTGCTGTCACCAATAAACCAGATCCTTTATTATGAAAAAAGCATTATAAACAAGCAAATACAGACAGTTTTTGCATTTCTGTTAAAAATTTGCACCAAACTTTGTGGATATTCTGCTAATTTTGCAAATACACAACTTCGCAATTGTGGTGTTTCCATTAAATAAGAAATAAAATTACACATGAAGGAGGATTGCTCAGGCGACAAACCATTAAATAACATGCCAGGCCTTCATTTTCCCAGCAGTTCCTGTCATCCTCTTTGTTTTCTTTGATGTCAGAGTCTCGACTGCAGAACTCTGATACAAAAAGTGTATATCCATAGCAGTTTTGTGAAATTATACATTTTGATAGGGTCAGAAAAACACCTCTTTCTAATGAATACTTTTTTTATTGAAATAAATAAGTTTCCATTAAGCTAATTTATTTTCCAGGTTTGATGGTCAAAGGAAACCCAGCTACTGACATCTCTGAGAAGTAATTTCAGGTTCTGTTATAACACAGCAGGATACTGTGAATTTGAATGTGAACAAAGCAACACACATTCTTCAAAGGATTCCTCTACAAAGTCTTGATTACTAAATAGATTGATGTAACATAAACCTTTTGCGAGAAGTTTGCATGAACCGCAGCATAAGAAAAGCTTTGATAACAGCAATAGTTTCAACCAGCTATACAAGATTTAAAGGGCAAACCAGGCTAAAGAAATAAAAACCTATGTATACAAAGATACAGTCATAGTTCAGAAAAAAATAGATGTTATAAAAATAATTTAAGCAAAGATGGGGTTTTTTGTGTTTTTTCGGAATATTAATTTAATAAGTTGTTTTTTTTATAAAGCCTTTGTCAATGGTTTTCAGCACCTAGTCTGCAAGAGATGCTACATCAGTACCGGAGAGAGTTTAAATGAAGTATTGCATTTTCAGCTCCCATTCACTCACCTCTACATGGGGCTGACAACCATGAACAATTTGGGTATCAGTTGATGTCACTTTAATAGCATAAGCTGTCCATCTTCCAGCACTTTTCTCACTCCCTGTTCAAAGAAAGTCATAAGCCTGTTGTTTCTACTAGTGTTTAGCTTGAAAGAGTAATCCCACAGGATCATGGGATTTCTATCCGCAAACAGAGGAGTCCAAGCGGCTGTTTGAAACTTAAAACAAACAATGAAAATTTGCAGGTCATTCACATCTTCAGAAATCATCCTCGTGTTGGTCACAGTTTTCCTTACAGAAAAAAATGACAAACCTAGCTAAGATGTCAAATGAGCAAAATTCAATTTACATCCAGTTTTTTATCATTCAGTTAAAATTACATCTCAGATATATTTATAAAACAGATGTTCTTTGTTCAACAGCAAAAGGGGAAATATTGTTCATAGAATTATACTTTATCATGAGAACCTGTCCACTTCCATGACTTTTTTCTTTCATCTTCATGATTTAAAATGTGTCAATACTTGATGCTGCACACAATCATTGCTGCCAGATTTGCTGATTTACATATGATTTTTAAAAACAGTTTATCTGAAGTAAAGCAATGTGTTTCAAAGGTTTGAATTTTTCTCCTTTTTTGTTTTTACAACACATTAAACATCTGTGGTGAAAATAGTCTAAATAGCACACATCAGCAAACTCAACCTTTATGCAGTAAATGTTCAAATATAAAATTCTTTAATTTCTTCACTATCTAAAATAACTTTACTTGTGTGAAGAAACATTGAGACATCTTGGTTGTACCAGTCCATCCTGCACACAATAAAAAGGGCTTCCAAAAACTGTGAAACAGACATAATCAATTGAAAAGTAAGTTTGGAAACCGAAATTGGGAAATTAACTACATGAGTTTCTTATTAAATGTTCAACATTTGTAACAGAGTCTATTTGTTTGTCATATGCATTGATGAGGGGCTATGAGTCAGTGTCATCTATTCCTGGATAAATTACCTCTTTAGGCTCCAGCTCATTTACAGTTTTTCCTCAATTGTTTACACACAGATTCTGCTACTTGAGACCCCATGACTACAGAATGTAAATCATGCACCAACCCCCTGAACCAATTCTGCTGAACTACAAGCACAATTCCTGCTTCACAATCAAATTGCAGTTCAAAAACACAATTATTTCAAAACACTACACACCGTTCTCTGCTTTTGACATAAGTTTCATGCAGAAAATATCTTGTTTTCACAAGAACACACAACCATTCAAATATGCACACCGACTCATCACAAGGGCAAACACCTGTCACACAGTTTTTGGTGGACGAGGGCAAGGGAGGCCAAGGATAGTAATCCTTGATGAGATCCGAGCCAATGTGTTTAGTCATGTGGTCAACCAGGGTCTAAAAATTAGGGAGGCTGGGCAAAGAGTAAAGACAAATCTGAGCACGTACACTGCAGCATCCATCAACCAGACTTTCCAAAATGAGAATAGGTAAGAAATCTACACTTACTATAAAATTTCAATACTGTCAATACAGTACTCAATGGCATGGCATCAATGAGGTTGAACCCGACCTCATTGATGAGGTCGGGTACAACCTCACGTGAAGGGAATGTCATCAGCCAGCATGCCATTGTTGAAGTCCCTGGCAAGCGCAAAGGGAAAATCCCAATGTGTGCAGCGATTACTCACCACAGCATCATCCATCACCATGCTACCATTAACCCCTACAAGACAGCACATCTGATTGTTCTATCTGATTACATTCCTGGACACCCTACACAACACACTCATTCCACCAGATCAGGAAGATGGCCCAGAGCAGCTCAGGTTTGTTCTCATTTGAAACAACATAAGTTTCCAAAGGGTTGCTCTGGTTCATAACTGGTTCACTGCCCATTCAGGATTTTTTGTTGTTTATCACCCTCCATATTCTCCATTCATCAGTCCTACTGAGGTTTTTTTTCTGTCTGGAGATGGAAAGTGTATGAGTGAAATCCACAAATGAGTTTACCTCCCCTACAAGCAATGAAGGATGCATGTGGAGATATAGCAGCCGATGCTTTCAAAGGCTGGAATCACCATGCTAGGCGATTTTTCCCCCGCTGCTTGGCCCAGGAAAACATTGCTTGTCATGTGGATGAGGTGCTGTGGCCAGGCCACAACAGAAGAAAGGATGCAGTATAGTAGTTTTTATTTTTTTATGTTTTTTTTTACTCTAACTGTAGAGTAAATTGTGCTGTTGTTTTGTCTGTAGTGTATGTGAAAATTTGTGTTGGTTGGGAATAGGATATACACTGTGTACATTGTTTTTGTGGGACAAAAAATATATTTATTACTGTGATTTGTTTGTTATGATTATTAAAAAAGATATTTTTAAATATTTTACAACATACATATGTATGTACTGTCTGTAAGTGTAACACTGAACAAAAAAAGGCCTAAGTCATTATAATGAATGGAGAAGTGTTTTCTTTTCACCATAGTGTTTTAAATTGAGATCATCAATGTTCAAGTGGTTCTTTTGAACGTCTATTCATATGATAGTGGGTGTGTGTCATTTGAAAACAAAATACCATTTTTAAAGAAATAATATTGTTCCGGATATAAAGTTTCATTTTGCAGGAGAATTGAGGGGATGGGTCTATTGTGTGTGTTTTTTGATTTGTGTGTAGAGTTCTAAAAATGTGTGTAAACATTCGAGAAAAACTGTAACTCGATAATGTTCCAAAGTAATTTAAAAATATGCAAAAACAGCAGACTCTTTTGCATACCACTTGACATGACTGCACAACCTTCTCATTTGAATGTCTTGAGCTATCACTGTGCTCAAATCTCTTCTGTGCATTCAGAAAATAATAATGAAGTATATATGGCAGAATCAAGCAGTGGGGGTTATCAAGTTTATCAAGTTCACCTGTAGGAATTGAAAATCCTGGATATGAAGGGATTTATTCCAGCTTTTATTCTGTGTTCTCACTCCTGCACCTTTCTGAAACAGGACCCTTGGCCTCAATATGATAGGCTTTAGAAAGTCGGAAAGCCGTTATCCAAACTTATGTTAATACTGCAAGTTACTCTGTCCTAGGGCTGGGCAGTTAATTGCATTTGCAATATAATCACTCTTCAACATCATCAGTTCCAAACCGCAGAGGTGCTAAGTTTTAGTCACATTACATTTAACAAGAGAAAGACAATAAATTTAAGTTAATACACTTAAAGTGGGTTTGCTAACACGCAGAGAGGTAAAGAGCGTTGCAACTAGTACTCATATGCATGGTCCATGCATGTGAGTAGAAGTAAGAGCTTTTTTCACACAAAGGTTAACGTACAGTCCTACAACAATGGACTCTGTTCAATAAACTTTTCAATTCCATAAAAAACTAAAAGCCTCAAGTAAAAGATCTACAAGCTTGAGGTTAGTCACATATGTATGGATGGCTGAAAGTAGTGTAAAGTTTTATCATTTACCTAATTGATATCAACTTTTCTGGAACTGTTCTATATATTTTTCATTGGTTGTTGGCATGGGTGCTGCGATATGATATGAATCACGATACTTGGGTCACACTATGATATCACGATATTGCAATATCACTGTATATTGCAATATTTTTTTCATATATCAAAAGGAAATGTATAAATACAAAACAAGTGCTATATGTGTTCATCAGAAGATATTGATCATTTGGCTATTTTGGTAATTATGTCGTTTCGGGTTTGAGTCACTCCACGTGTTCCCCTGTAACTGCCTCAACAACAGATATGTTGCTGCGCCTCACAGCAAAAGGGCTCCACAGCACCATCTGCCAGAGTGGCGCTGAAAAGGGAGCTGGTTTTGGGTTTTTTTTTTCATCGATGTTAGGAACTGAAAGATCAATGTGGAGATATATAATGATTTTCAGCTGCCTGATGTAGATCTAAGTTAAAGGAATAGTACACCCAAAACATGATTAGCCTTCATTTTCTACTCACCTCCATGCTGAACAACACTCTGGAGTACTTTTTTGATATCTCAAATGCATCTGGAGATCTGGGAGGCTTCTTGCTGTCTGCTGACATTCAAATAATGGAGGTCCATGGCGCCCGAGACAGAAAGGTCCATAAAAGTCCACAAAAACGTGTCAATATTCCTCCATACTGCTCGTCCAATGTAATCCAAGTGTCCTGAGTGGGTAGCATCCAGAATTTACTCGAAACGAAGTCATTTAGAATGTTTTTAGAGCATAAACAGTAGTGTATAGGATTACCTAATAGCGCCCCCATGCGCGCTCGCGATTCTACGGAAGCCGGCAGACCAAACCAGCGCATTCAGCTCGGCAAAGAACTCATGCTCTTCCTCAACACTGAAGTCCTCAGACATTTTTCTTTCGTTGTTTCTTTCTTTGCACAGGTAAACAGCACATTTCTTCTTCTACGCTTGCATTATCGGCAGACCAGACGCTGAATGCGCACTTTCTTCCGGTTTGGTCTGCCGGCTTCCGTAGAATCGTGAGCGCGCATGGGGGCGCTATTAGGAAATCCTATACACTACTGTTTATGCTCTAAAAACATTCTAAATGACTTCGTTTCGAGTAAATTCTGGATGCTACCCACTCAGGACACTTGGATTACATTGGACGAGCAGTATGGAGGAATATTGACACATTTTTGTGGACTTTTATGGACCTTTCTGTCTCGGGTGCCATGGACCTCCATTATTTGAATGTCAGCAGACAGCAAGAAGCCTCCCAGATCTCCAGATGCATTTGAGATATCAAAAAAGTACTCCAGAGTGTTGTTCAGCATGGAGGTGAGTAGAAAATGAAGGCTAATCATGTTTTGGGTGTACTATTCCTTTAAGCCCTTCTTCTTAAAGGAAGTCCTGAATGAGTTGTTGAAGCACTGCTAGATTCATTTTGGCAATTTTGCCTTATGGGAATGTTCATTACTGTTCTATATGTCCCTCAACCATCCGTCTATTTTCTCCTGCTTAGTCCAACAGGATCTCAGTGGGGCTGGTGCCAATCTCCAGCAGTCTATGGGCAAAAGGCGGGGTACACCCTGGATAGGTAGTCAGTCTGGCACAGGCTGACACAGAGACAACCAACCATGTACACTCACAACTTAGGACAATTTATAGATGCCACTTAACCTAACAGTCATGGTTTGGACTGTGGGAAGAAGCTGGAGTACCCGGAGGTACTGGGAATTTTACTCTCGTTCACCCAAGCCCAAAAGCTGGGTGCATACAACATAACTGCTTATCCAGATTAACGTCCAAGTTTAATCTTTTTGTGTATCCTGTATTATGTTAGGTTAATTCAGATTATAATGAAGTAAGCTTCATTATCTGAATTATTCCACTGTGACAACACTGATTTTAAAACTCATATTTAAAAAAAAAAAACTTTTGCTTTGTGTGGCACATTTTGGGTATGATAAAATCTACTGTATTAGAATCCAGAACTGATACTGATGTTTTTTCTTAATTTTTTTCCTAACTAAAGTCATAAGCACATGTATTCCTTTATTAAAAGGATATTCAAAATCAAAATTCTCACAAACAGACACACTTTAAGAATTATTTGTCTATCCGTATGATAATTTTCCTTAACTGACTTTTATTATCTTCATGTTTTCTCTTGCGATTACAGCCCCGATAGCTAATCTAATTGCTCACTTCACTCGCCTGCCGAACCCTCCCTGCTCACTAAATATCATTCATTCTATCCTCTTGCTCCTTCTGGTTTATACACAGCTCAGCCCTGCTATCGGGGCCAGATCATTACAGTCTGTATGCTTGTTCATTTGAGTTTTTTTTTGAGATCATGGCTGATTTCTAAAGTTATTGTGCTTGTTCTCTTAGGCCAGTGGTTAGAGAGGGTTATTTTTCTTGTCTTGGTATTTCCTGATCCTGTCCTGGCTCTTCTCCGCTGAGTGCACCCTCTTCCTGTTTTGGCTCAGTGGAGGGAAGCAGTTTAAAGCTCTGTCACTCTCCCTCAACCAGAGTGTCAGTGATGGGTGGCGCCCTGCTTCCCCCCGCAGTTGCTACAGATCCACAGCTTCGGGTTTCTGATCTGTTATGTTTGTAATTAACGTTTATTAAAGGTTTTGAAACTTCCCACTGTCTGTCTCTCCTAACTGGGTCCTACTCTCTGAGGTTCATGACAGTTTTCATTTCTTCACAGGATAAAGAATAGAGCAAACAGTATAAATATATAGTTTTTTTACCGCCTGCATAACCAATTACAGAAAAAAGGCAAAAATGAAAATAAAACATGAAAAACTGAAAGTATCAAATTAATTTTTGCAAATGCATGCTATAAGCATACTGTATCACCTGCAACACTGAAAAAAGGGTGCAGTACAAAAATAATTATTTGGGTTACTGTAATATATTTTTCCCTCAACTTTATAATTTGAACTATACATCCATTTCAGTTTGCAATTCATGTCAAGCATTCTTATGGCATGACATACTGTAGATATTTATTTTTAATTTGTTACAAGATGCAGTAAGGAACTCAACCCCAATGAATGATATAATGTCCCAAAAAGCAGCGGTACATTTGTAATGAAAAATGCAACAGCACAACAAATGGGAAGGAAAGTGCCTTGCATTGGCTTGAATAGAACAGCTAAATTGCAACTATGATGTTTCACAGATGGTACACTTTAAATGCCTCACAGGACGCCAAAAGTATGAAAAGTGAAAGAGAGGATTATAAAGTAAATATCATTGCACTGATTAAAGTGTTATTCAAGTGACTCTGGAGAGGTCTGATTCTCAAACACAACAAACAGGAAATGGCAGTCTTAAGCAATCAAAGCAGAAGCATTGTATCCCTGACCTGTATCACTGCTGTGCTCTGTTGCATTCGTGATGCTTTTTTCTTCACAAATATTCTCCAGCAAACCTCAGAGGTCTTCTAACACCAGAGGAAATTATGAAATCTAATAACACACACAATAGAATGATTTTATGTGACATTTGAGGGAAAATTAAACTATCGTTTTTATTTCGTAATATTAAAGAGACCAAAACATAGATCACATAACACTTTTCAGGTTTTAACTTGATGCGTACTATTTGAATAATACACAGCCTCCAGGAAGTATTAATTGTGCTGCACTTTCTCCACATTCTATACTTCCATTTTCTTATATAGCAAATCAGTGTAATTAACACTCTTTAGATAAGACTACAGAACTGCTCAACCTACTCTAAAAATCATCATGTTCACAGAATACCTTGGCAAAAAAGGACAACTATTCACTCTTATTGAATCAAATTAGAATAAAGAGGAAGTTTTGCATGTATCATGAGTACTACTTGTTTTAGGGATTTCATCAATAGCTGTCAAAGACCCTATTGGTACTGTAAGTCGTCATATTGTGTAAACAAATGGAATGTAGACCTTATTGTGAGTATACTCTGCAAATGTGTGTCCAACTTTTGTTTACTGATGTCTGCTTCAATCACTCACTTCTCTCAGTAGTGATTTACTGGTAGGAGACTAGTGACAGCTAAGGAACCAAGGAAGAAAACATCGAGGACATCAGAGAGATACAAACTGCAGGTGGGGTTTAACGTTTAGGGACAAGTAAAACCTAAATAAAATGAAATAAGCCCAAAGGTGGAGATATTTTTGTTCCATTTTCACATAAATTCTTCCATCTAGATAATATCTGAAAACTGGATGATTATGCAAACTCTAATTGCAGGGAAAAGTTTCTCAAAGAAAAATTAAATAAAAAACCTTAATCACACTAATCAGTTTGTCGGACCAATCAGACTTAATTGTGAATGATCTGGGAATTACGAGTGTTTCTTTTAATGTGTCCCTCTTTAATCTTCTTTTCTTCATATCTCAAAAAAAAGGAAAAGTATCTAACACTGGATGAAAATAACTAGCACATTGTGTGCCTATTTCCTTTTAATCATAAAACAGGCTAATTGATTTGTGTACTCCTTTCAGACAACATC
This sequence comes from Cyprinodon tularosa, assembly GCF_016077235.1. Classification (NCBI taxonomy): domain Eukaryota; kingdom Metazoa; phylum Chordata; class Actinopteri; order Cyprinodontiformes; family Cyprinodontidae; genus Cyprinodon; species Cyprinodon tularosa. The sequence goes on along the minus strand of NW_024039196.1, from coordinate 879,019 downwards.
AGCCCTACACTTTCTTGCATACATATGAATAATAATTCAACTCAAAGCAGCTGCTAAAGGAAACAAAATAAAATCAATGTCAGCAGTCAGTTCTCCAAGATAAGCAGGACACAATGCATCAGCTCAAAATCATTTCTCTCACAATATGCTTTAATTATGTCTTTGGGGCAAAATTCTATTAAATAAATCACAATAAATTTATTAGAAAATATTGTCTTCAAAAAGCATTTGCTGTTTCCTTTTTTGCATTTAACATTATTAAACAGATTTTACTATCAAAAAAAGAAAGCCTAGGTAAATATAGAATTGTCTTGTTTTTTAAAGGTAAAACGCTATCCAAAGAAATTTGGAGCTATCTAAAGAACTAACTGACTCCTAACCTGTTAACTGGCCACACCGAAATCACAAAAGTATCTCACATTTAGTTAAGACTCATAGATGAAGGGCTGGTTATTATTTAATTTTGCTTTCTTTAGATTAGCTTTTATTTTCGATTTTTGCCACTCCTGGTAAGGTTTAACACAGTTTTTTGTTAATATTTTCATACATACACATACATACATATATATATATATATATATATATATATATATTCCTGGGTGGTCTCTCTTTTTCCGTCAAGCTCGGGTACCAGAGGCCTGGGAGTTTGAGGGTTCTGCAAAGTATTTTTGCTGTCCCTAGAATTTCAGGGATCTGCTGCAGCAACTCCTCGTTTTTGGTAGTCATTGCCCAGAGTGCCCCACTGACCACAGCCAACAATGATGCCTTGACCTCCCAGATCTTCTCCAGCTCTTCTCTGACTCCCTGCTTTTTCTCTAGTTTCTCATGATTCTTTTTCCTAATGTGGCAGTCATTTGGTATTGCTTTGTCTACCAAAACAGCTTTTCTCCCCTCTTTGTCCACCACAGTGTCCTGTTAGTTTGCAATTACTTTTGCATACATTTTCTTGTCTACCTACTTTGTGTTAATCAGTTAACCCAGTATTCTATATAGGAAAAAAATATTTTCATGTTAGCCAGATTTGTTTTGGTTGCCTTTACCCTTTTCACCATTTGTAATAACTACTTTAAAAGGAATAAAACATTCTAAGAAAACTGCAAAAGTCTTGAAGTCCCTAAGAGGGTAAATCTATTTTTTCACAGCATTGTTTCAGCTAATCACAAACATCAAAGGAAAAAAGATACTGAACATGCCTAGATTGTTTTCCAACAAGAATCCCATTATTAGTGTTAATGGTGGTCTGAAAACATTTCTGTTTTTGGACCTAAACTACGGTCTAAAACATGTCTGATAACACACATTCCAATTCACACTTCTTTTTTTTTTTGGTGAATCACTGACATCATTCCTCATGTTTGTGTTACTAGGTTTATAGATACTTGTCATTATCTAAATTCCTCTGGCTGTCTAACAGTATATGCTTGAGTTTTATTTTGTTCACTGTAATCACATTTGCCTGCAAATTGCTCACCTCCCTTTCATTCATTCAGCTTATTTCTTTAAGCCATGGACATTTCCTATCTTTGCTTCACTGCTTTTCCCATCTGTACTTAATTTTCAGCTCTATTAGGCATTTTAGACCATTTAAACTCAGCTCGACAATTTAAAATAAATAAACACCCTTTTTTGCTGTATTGTAAGGAACTTTTTTACCCCATAGTCCATAACATGATGGTCGCCAGACCAATTACTGTTATCTGTCCAACGACTCTCACTTCAAGTAACAAGAAACAGTGTAGGCAAAATTTCTTTACAATTTACTTAATGTTTATGAATAAAACTTCTACCCAGTGTGGTTTCTTGTATGAATTCTGCAAAATATAAATTTATCCAATTCAGTCAAAAACATAAACCTTTTTTTTTCCTATCTGCTTTCTCCTTTTCATTGCAACTGGGGAGCTGGGGGTTTATCTCCAGCAGTCAATGATGAGGAGATGCAATCCCTTCTGGACATTCACCTGAGTATCTCTTGGTAACAAAGCTAACCACATGAGAGGGAGCTTCCCAAAATACAATTTGGAGGCAAAATAACTGCTCTTTTAGCCTTTTAAATGCATCATGCATGGTTTTAAACAGTTGCAGAAAGAATATAGCAGAAACTGTCAACTGGATGTTTTACTAGTAGCATTTATAGAACTACAGAGAACAAGTTGGAAATTGGAAACTGATTCTTATCTAATATTCAAACAACAACAATAAATCACTTGGCTGCTTGTACATTCAAGATTCAATAGATTTTCAGCTTTTCTTACTTCATCTTAGATGCTTTGGGGTTTATTACTAATATAGGTCCTTTGTGTGACTTCTGCTAAACTCACCCATGTATGAAAGAAATCAATTAAAAATCCAAAGATGAGGCTTCAGAGGCATTGATCCATCATATTATGTTTGGTGCCCAATATCTCAGAGGAAATATTCAAGCGTTTTCAGAAGGTGAATTCACAAGCCTTGTCCTTGAAATCTACAGAACATATTTTGTATGCAAAGATGTACCTTGAATCTGAAATTCAATTAAGACTGTACACTTTAATGCCTGATCTATAATTGTGGTTTGGAGAAGTCATAAGTGATTTCCTAATAAGATTTTGTGCCTGGAAGACACAAGTCTATCACATTCTTTGCTTCAGTTAATGAGAAAAAAGTCCCAGGGGTCAAACTTGATGCACACAAAAGAGACAAGCAATTTATTGTACCTATGATCAAAAGATCATAGGTATTGTTGGAAAATTAATTTGAGAGATGATAAAAGCACCTTGGTGTTTTTAAAATGCTTTGGGTTATGTTGTAGCTAAGTCTGAAAGTTAGTTTGATTGATTACCAATTTCATAGTTTGACAGCCAAATGTCCCTCCTCCTTCTTATTTATTTTTTCTTTAACGAAACTATAGAGAGCCAGGAGGGGTTGAGGCATTTTTACTTCTTTTTTAGGCTCTTTTTGGCCTTTTATTATTGATTTGAAGTAGCCAGTGCAGAAATATTGGGCTTTACTTTTCTTAAAGCAACACACTGATCTGCATGATTCAGATCCTTCCCTGTAGCACAAAATGTGGATGAACAACAAAACATTTTTATAAACTAATTACAGCTGTTGAGGTAAGTTATCCCTGTACTTCCTATTTTTGATAAAGGAAAAAAAACAAAATATGTTTAAAAGTTCTTGAAAGACCAGGACTGAAGAAATTACATCATAAATCGTCGTAAATTATGTTGTTTTACAGTTCACAGAGAGATGCCTTTTCTATCTGACGTGTTACTTTCTGTGACAAAAATATGTGGATTTAAACATACAGTTATGAATGGTTTTCAAACTGGCTTGTGAATTGATTTCTATAAAGATTTTATTTTTCTTGAAAGTGCTTTTGTAAATAGAACAGAATCAATGTGGCAAAATTGTCTAAATTTAGGGTGGGAGCTAGAGGTGACCATCTTTTAAATTGCACAGTTTCATACAAATTTCAGCATGTTCACTTTTTAAAGCTTGACTCAATTCATAATGATAGATTTAATAAAGTAGAAAATTACAGGCTGTCTATTATCTTCCACTTTCCCCTCCATGCTCTTAGAAACTAAGAGAGCAGCAGTTATCTTCAGTCAAATTTGTACATCAGTAATTGCTTATTATTTAGAAATTCCTATCTGCATAATTTAACAATAAAAGCCATATGTGAATTTATTTGAATGTGAAAATATCTCTTACTTCAATAATTATGCAAATACAATGGGACTAATGAAATTGCATTGAACAGCATTATGATAAGAGAAAATGAAGATGAGAAATGAAATGATAAGAGAATGAAAAATATAATCTGTAAAGGACATATATTCATATGCTAAGTAGCTATTCCCTGCTACAATGGTTCTTGGAGCTATATAAGCCCTTTAACTGAATCCAGTTTTAATTCAGATTATTTATATACTACCAACACAGCAAGAGACTTCCCAATTTACAAAAAGTTAATTTAATCAAATAATACAGATCAGAAGTCAATGACCTACTCTCAGAAATAATACAAGCAAACAAACACTGGGGTGAAGTTGAAGTCATTATTTAAATTGATTAATATTTTAATATTTGGTTGAGTCACTGTCTTGCCATCATTCCTACTGAGCATGGATGTACTGACAAAATGAATAAAAATCCTTATAACAGGAAGTTAACTACAACAGAATCAGTCTCAGTGTGAACTGTGCTGCTGTTTTTATAAAGTAGCTGTTGTGAGGCTCCCGTCAGGCACTTCAAAAAGATCATTCATGAAGACAGAATGCAGTGCTGTATAAAGTACTGAGTAAAAATATAGGTACCTCTAAAAAATATGACTTTGGAAAAGTCCCAGTCACTGACTGAAATGCTACTTAAGTTAAAGTCTTAAAGTTTCTGAAATGTTCTGTACTTAAGTATGAAATTTACTGTAAAAATAGATGTACTCATGTAATGTATGAAAAGTATAAGTAAAAATTAAAACAAGGCAATGCAGTTTGAATTTTTTTTTTAATATTTTGGTAAAATATGAAGGTCAAATTCCCTTAAAATAATATATAACCAAGTGCAGGAGAAATTTAGACCAAGTTTAGACAGAAAATATAAACTTTTTGTAAGGCTTCAGTTTTCCTTCTTCAAGTAAGGTCAGTGCTATACACTTTGAAATTGTACCCAACCAAGTGCAGGCAAAATTAAGACTAGAGGTGTATACTAGGAACATGGTTAAGTGATAAACCAGGCTTTGTTAACCAACTGGTAAACCTGCTAATAGATAAACCTGCGGGTATCATTTAGTTAACAAAATTAGGGCTCCTTGCTCTGCTATTAGATGCTTTAACTTTCATAAGAGGTTACCTCGATGTGTTTCTTCAAGTTGGATGGGGAGTATTTGTAAGATAGAATTTCCAAGTCTTTGGGCAGGCATAACAGACACTTCATGCAGTACGACGAATCTTTAACACCCACGAAAGAGTACATTGTGTTTAAATTAGGCCACAGCCACGGGTTCTTATCACCAACTGGTGGTTCCCCTGTAGCTGAGTCCAGGGTTGATGCAGTCACTGTCATTGTGTCCGTCTCCTCTTCCATGTGGCTGCTGCTGATGCAAGACTGGCTTTGTGTTTAAAAGGAGAAGTGAAACAGGTGTATCCTATTGGTGGTGATGAACAAGTCAAGGCAAGTCCCGACTTTGTTGCAGTCAATCAGTAGGTGGGGTCAAAACACTTGAGTTTCTCTGTCTCTTGCTTTTTTTTGTAAGCGAGCAACTAAACCAAACATTGAAAATGTACCAGAGTGAAAGTATGCATTAAGTTTGGAAATATAGTAAAGTAAAAGTGAAATAAAAAAAAATAAAAAAACTTCTATACTCGAGGAAAGTATAAAGTACCGGTACTCCAAAATACAGTACACTTAATTACAGTAGTGAAATATTTTCACTTCCTTATTATACAACACTTGCCAAAAAGGTGTCTCACCTATCAACAATACTCTCTGTTAAAGAAATGTGAAAAGGCAATTCAGCAGTAGCTCATTTGGTGATTTCACAGGAAAGATAATCAGACAAGCTTTGATTCCATTTTAAAGAGTACTGAATGTAAAGAGCACGAAATACTGAACACATTGGCCTCTCTAATGAAGTATTATAGCTAAGCAATCAACGACTATAAAATATGGAGATCATAAAGTGCCTCAATGGTGCCAGTTAATCAACCAGGCTAATTGACTGTCCTTCAATGCACAGTCAGCTTTTAATTGCGTTATTTCCACCCAGTCAAACTGAGCACCTGGACATATACTGGATTTAGTTATTTTAAAATTGATTGTGGTTACAATATGAGAATATAAATGCACAACCTGTTGAGGTTTTAGAGTATATTTTGGTAAAAAAGTATAATTTAGCATTTAACCATATGTTTTCAATGTGCTTCGGGGTACTGGAGGTTGTCCTGCCCATTAAAATGTTGGTAGAATGAGTTTACGAGACCGTGTTTATAATGTCTGATTTGTGATGCAAAAAAAAAACAAACAAAAAAAAACAAACAGATATTGTCATTGCAGAGATATTTTTTGCTTTGACATATTACTGTACACTGAAAAAAGCAACTCATAAGATTTACTTAAAAAATATATTGTAATAAGTATGCAGTGTAGCATTTGTGTCATGGCTAACTGATTGACAAAGGAAACTTGATAATAAATAATAAAAGGCATTTGTAGGGAATTAATAACAGTTCAGACAGTTCATAAGATGTTGGCTCTAAGCCCCTAATAGAGCTGTTTCAATCCTCTGTTTGTCTTTGTGATATTATGATGAAGCCAGCTCATTACACCGCTTCTCATTCCATTGTCACAGCCACAGTCCAAATAAATATGAGGCCATTAACATAATGAAATTCACTTGAATAATCTGCCTGGTGGATGATAACATTAACAGTTGAAGCAATGAAACTGCAGTACTACCAAAAAAGGGATTATACTGTATCCCATAGTAATTTATAGAGATGTATTTAACCACAAAGTAATCAAATCCCAGAAGGGAAAAAATCTAAAAACACTTAATACATAATCTATTAGTTTTTTAGTATTATTAATGGAAGACCGCTAGTCATTTAAGCACTAGGATTAGGCTCTATTTAATAATGCAGATGATGGGATAATAGTTTAGACTTTATCTGTACAATTTCTAAGTAGTAATAAAACCAAGTCATTTTGTAAGTCTCCTACAAAACTGAGTGGTTTATCACAGCACAACCTTCCAATTGTATTTTTTTAAAGTTATTCTGATTTACTCAGCATATTAAGAATGACAGTTTGTTCCTTCCATCCATCCATCCATCCATCCATCCATCCATCCATCCATCCATCCATCCATCCATCCATCTCCAGCAGTCATGTCATGGCAGAGAGGCTGGATACACCCTGTATAGCCTACTCAGTGGGTATCAAGTCATAGCTACCCATACGGACCTTTGAATGGATGAGTTGTGTTGAATTGTGTTGTTCTAAGACCCAGTGTGGTCCTAGAGAGCCCCTTGGTGCCCATGGACACTGCGTTGGTGCTATATAGCATGCAAATCTATTGCAGAGGGACTACTCTTGTAAATGAGAAAAACAAAATAATACAATTAATTTGTATATACGTTTTCATAGAAATGACGATCAAATGCTTGATTCCAATAATAATACTACATAAAGACAGAATTTGCATAAGTAGTAGGCCTGTCATGATATCAAATTTTGCTGTATGATACACTGTCCCTGAAATTATTGTGATTAACGATGATATTGTCATGATATTGTGCTCCCACACTGCAACTGTCGTGTTCGGCTTTTAAACCAGCTCTCTAGTTATTCTAAATCTTAACCAGCATTACCCTGGCTCTTTACTCCTCAGTCAGAAGGCCATGCTATGCTAATGCCACTATGAGGTGAGGGGGTGGGCAGACACTGATGTACCAGAGTAAAACCTAAATATATAATAGAAAGAGGGGGGGAACATGAGGAAAACAAACAAGCATGCAAGCATAAACCATTGAGCTCATTTAAATATAACATCCGATAACTTTGACTGTGTGATTAATGATTTATTATTTATTGTGACAGGCCTAATGACAAGCCCCAACAAAAGTCTATCTGGGATAATTTTTTTATTTATTTATGGACCCTGGAATCTACAAATTCCAATAATGTTAAATGTGTGAAAATCAAAAAAGATCTTAAAAAGATATAATCGTTTGAATGCTTGTACTCTCCATTGTGCTGTAGAGATAAAACGGCTGCTAATTTGGAATTTTTGTCAACAGAAGCTCCACTGCTACTGGCTGCTCTATCTCTATGCATTTTTCTAGATAAAAGGTATTTAAGCAATATATGTTTTCATTTAACAGACAAAAATCTTTTAACTTTGTTGTTATTTATGGTCTGTTTGCTTTTTAGTTATTTTTTTTTCAAATGAATTGATGTCTGGACATTTGTAAAATACAAAGACGGCAGTTTGGAGGTTGGTGATTTGTGTCTGATCAGAATGTATTTAGAAGGCAAAGTCGCATTTTGTCACTTCATTAACATCTACTGATTAAGTCATTTTGCAGTTTATTTTTCTCATATTTTACTGGTAAATTTATGCAAAATACTTTCAATTTTCTTTGTCATGAATTGTGCTAGATAGATAAACTTGCCTTCTAGGACTCTTTCAATAGTAACCTGTTTACAAACAGAAGAAAATCCATCTTGCACCGCACTTGCTTTAACAGTTCATGACCAGCTCTTAATGTATCGGGTAATTACACTGCTGTTTAATGGTTTAAGCTGAGACATAGCTGGGACGAAAGCAGGAGCTGCCAACACCACGCAAAACCCCCCAAAAAATGGCAGTGCAGGAAGACATAGGTGTAGCTGCTGCAATCATATATGATTAGTCAGAATCATCAATATCACCTTTGGAAGAGAAACATAAAACTGTGTAAAACTGTAAATTGTTGCGGTTTCCATGGAAATAGCTGCTATTTCATTAGTTGGGCACTAGGAGTTGCTTCACCTAATCAGCTTAAAAGGTACTGCTAAATGTTCCTGCTTCATCCACACAAATTCACAATCCATTGGAGCAGTCCCAGATTAAGGATGTGTAAAACTAAACATGAGGGCCACATAATATCAATCTCGCTTGACAGGTTATTACAGTAGACCCTATTATATGATTATTACAGTTGTCAGATAACCTGTAAGGGTATTCTGGTACCAGCATTAGCCACACACATTGACTTTAATGGTAAATAATAATTTTAAAATATAATGAATATGGCATTTAAAAAAATTATCTAAGACTTAAGATATAGTTATAAATTCAAAGAATGTTTTTCTAAACTACCCCAAATATACATATTGTAGATTTTACAACTTCATCTATTGACCTTCTGTACTTCTGGTGCTAGAAATGTGTATAGTTTAAAATATGATCAATCTTATACAAAGCAATAAAAACTGTGTGTCTTTACTTAACGTATTAAATCAAACAATGTCAAAAAATATTTTCCATACTTAAACCCCTAAATGCACAATTAATATTAACGAGGTAATATTTTCAGGTACAATTTTGAGCCTTATTAAATACCAAGGCCACTAGCTTGATATCATATAAGTGGGTGGTGTGGTGTACAGCATGGTGTAGTGGTTTTATTAAATAGAGAAACACTGGGTTCTAGAGTCTGGTTAGGGACCTCTATACAAGTTTGTTCTCCTGTTGAACGCAAGTGTTTTATTTATGAAGCCAGTGGCTGATTTACAGGCCCTCCTCTTGAAACCACTAAGATGAGTGATGTAAAGCTTGCGCAAGTGGTATTATTATAGAGTCTGGTTGCAGACCTCTAGCAAAGTTGAAGACTAATACTGGCATGTTCTTGGTTCTATGTGAAACTAGAGTCTGATAAAGGTTCCTAGTTTGAAAGTAAATAAAAAGGAATATTATATTCAGGATACTTATTATTAAACAGGTGGCTCTGAAAAGAGCTTTTGTGACGAAGAGGCTCTTAGATTGCTGTGTTTATTTTCTTCTGGTCCACCAGGGCGGTGTCCAACACTGAGTAGGTGAATACTCGGGATTTTTTGCTTAGCTGTAGTCTCCTGGTTCTCCTCCACCTCCTCCAGCTCCCCGTGCTACTCACCATGCAATGTCCCTGACCGCGTAGACCGAGGGACCAGGCCACGCAGGGGACTGCCCGGCACGGTGGGTGCATGAGAAGGCAGCAGCGGAGGTGGGGGGGAGAGAGAACAACGATGGAGCGAGGAAGAGGGAGCGAAGGACCGGAATACTGGTGGGTTTTTGCGGGCCCAACGACTCATGTCCTCCCTGGGGGGTGTTTGGTTTTTTGTTTTTTAAAAATAAAACATAACAATTTTTAGTACGCTGAGGCCGTTTCCATCCAAAGTTGTCAGGCGTAACAAAAGTCAGAGTGGGTCCTCGGGCAGATGCTCTTCTGCCGTGAATATGTGTTGTGACCTTCCACAGAAGCGAAGAAGAGAGCGTTCGGAAAAGTTTTTACCCCGCTGCCATCGGACTGGTGAACCATTAAAAAAAAACTCTGAATCGAGTCACAGATCTCGCATCAACTGATGACACCAAACCAAAAAGACACCTGCATATGTTATTTCTCTTGCAATGCTCCTAACTTCCACATCAACGCGTTTTGCACCACGTTTTTTCTCCCACCCTGCTCATATCTGATCACTTGCTGCAATTTACGGAACGGACATGTTCACTTCACTGCTAAGCTGCTGCTCATTTACTGTCTGAAAGCTGTACAAAATGAAATTTCATTTTGTGTACAATCTGTGTACACAAAATGACAATAAAGGTTGTCTAAGTCTAAGTTCTGCCGTGAATATGTTTCTTTTATGATTTAATAATAATCATCCCGCGACAGGCCTGACCCCCACTCTGCCTCGCAGTCAGCGAGCACGACGTCCAGCGTCAGAAGGGTGTCCAGGGCAAAGCCTGACCAGCAAGCTAGCGAGCAGCCAAAGAAGCAGAAGATTAGGAGGGCCACGGTCCTTGCGACCTTCTTGTTCGAGGGCCTCGCCCAAGAGCCCATCTGCGTGCAGGAGGAGGAGGAGAAAGTGGACAGCCTGGAGACGACGGCCCAGCAGCAAGTGAGGATCACTTGCCCGGGCAGCGCAAAAACCGCCAGGATGCTCTCCAAATGGAGGGCTGCCGTCCACACCTGAGCGCTCTGACGAGATGCAGGCAAAGGCCGGGTAGGGCGCGCCCCAACGTAGACAACGTAGGCAAAGTGCAGCTCCCTGACAGCGCCTCGGAACACCGCCAGGTACCACTCAGCGGCACTGTGCTGTCTGGCCGTGTGTACCACATGCACAGAGTTGGACAGGAAGCCTCCAAAGAGCCAGCCGTCTAATCCTCTTGCGGTCCAGAAGGGCAGCTTGAGTGCGCAGAGGAGGTTGGCCGCCGTGGAGCTGACCTGTGGAGCCTGCTCCTGTCCGCGGTTGTTCTTTTCGCCCTGCCCTGGTAGTCCATTGCGACGGCTTACAGGCTGACATCCACTCTAGGGATTGCTGGCAACGGATGGTGTTCGCCCTCGTGGTCTGGTGGATTATTTTATGAGGAAAGGGGAGATCTACAGTATTGGCCATTTAAAATTTTTGCACTTTCCTTGATGGACCATTAGCTGGTCCCCTACAATTCCTTTTTAAACATCAATCTTTGTACTAAAATATTATTTCTGTCATGATTTGTGGACATTAAGATCTAAACACAAGTGTCATCTCCTGGTCAGACCCTATAATTCAGTGAACGGGTGGAGTCAGAGTAAAAGAAACGCACGTCCAGGAGAAGGCCAGTGGCTGGAAGCTGGATGGGATTTTGCTTGGAGTCGCAAGGAAGTAGGCTGCCTTTCCGCTGGCGTTTGACTGGGAAGGACCATTTTGAATGGCTGTTACTGTATTTCCCTTCCGATCAGCTCAACCCACCCGATTCCGAATTCAGGGATGAGGGCCCTGCCTACATGGTCAACCGTCTCCTGAGGTCTAGGAGGAGAGGCAGGGGGCCCCAGTATTTAGTTGACGGGGAGGGTCATGGACCCCAGGAGAGGTCCTGGGACGGAACCCAGGACCTCTGATCTCTCCTGTTCATCCTGGATAAGGACCTTGTTAGGGCCTTCCACAGGGATCACCCTGATTACCCATTGGGGCATCTGGAATCTGCCCTTGAGGGGGGGTTCTGTCATGGTCTTGGCACTGATGGTTTGTTTTTTTCATTTACTCCTGCTCACCTGTCTAATTATCCCGGCAGCGGATTAACGCCTATCGTTTCCACCTGGTTCCTCATCTATTTATGTTGCTTGCTTGCCTACCATCAGTGCCAGGTTATGCGAGCTGTTGGTGAGATTAACTCTAGCCTTTTATATATTAATCTGTTTCTGTGATCCTGACCTGTTTCTGTTTTTGGGACTTCCGAGTTTTTTGCTTTGTCCCTGTCTAATCTGTTAGTTTAATCTGCTCTGGATGTATTCCTGGATTCTGCCGGCTAGCCGAACTTGGACCTGTCTTTCGACTCCCTCTTTGGATTTTACACTGTTGCTGCATGCCGTCTGCCGGGGCCTGCTCTTTAGTCTGCTCTGCTCTTTCACTAGGAGCTCTGGGGGATGGCTCCCACCCCAGGCTGTGGAGAAACCTCCCATTTGGTTTCTACACCTTCCTCTGGGATCGGACTGAACTCAGCACCAGGTTACTGACTTATGCTCATAGTCTTGTCCCGTCTTAGATTTAAAATCACTAACCTGAGTATCTATCTTTGCCACAAAATCCAATGAGCCCACCGCAACTAACAAGCATCCCCATGTTTCTGTCTGTGGTTTTTAATAAATTCTTTGAATTTTCCCACTGCTTGTCTTGCCTTGAATAATGGGCATAACATTCTGAGATCATAACAGTATTAACAATAAATCGATGGATGGACTGTAAAAAGTTCAAACAGGATTTATTTTGTCAGGAAATTCTATTAGCTAAAATCAAATCACTGAACCAGTGAACAGTCAGCTGAAGTCAAGTAATTACAAATATGTTGCCACAAAGGAAAATATCGCTTTTATTGATTGCAGTTATAATTCTTTTCATTATTGTTGTTTTCAAATGAGATCACAAGAGGACAATTGGCTTTGACCTTGTATAATGAGTTTTATTGTTTTCATTCTTTGATTAACAGATGCAATTAACAGTAAAGACCAATGGTCAGTCTATTGAGAGCTCTTTGCTGTAACCTCCAGGAAAGCCCAAACTCAGTGATCTGGAACCTCATTATTAATTTCTATTTACTTGTCAAATACTGTTGCCTGTTTGCCACAGAGGTATTTTTATTAGAGGATACACCGCAGAAAATTCCCTACCGACAATTCACTCCTTTTACCAAACATATACTTTGTATTCTGGATGTGCCTTTGTCTCTTTTAAGTGACATGGAAGCAGGAGTCCACTTTGGAACAGAAATCACTTTATTTGATACGGGATGCGAGTGCAGCACTTTTAGCAGATTGAGTTTGGCTTATGACCAAATGTATTTCCCTAGGCATCAAGTAAGCAAGTAAAGTGTGAAAGCAGCTTTGAGAATTTATCACTTTATCATTTTATCCAACATATAAATAGTACATACACTTTTTGCTTTCTCAATGGATACATGTATTCTTCTAGTGGATACTTCAGATTCCTGCAACTTTTGGAAGTTAGTAGAAGTACCGCAGACAAGGCATAAGGCATTGAGATAATCATGGTATAGTAGTATTCTAAGTCTCCACATAAAGATAAAATTATCAATATACAAAAATCCTTGTGAAAACAATATGGTGACCTATCCTCCCATCGATGGATGATGGAGGGACAGATGGATTGGGGCTGAATATCCTATGGACAAATAGGATAAAGTTTCTAAATATTAGCAGTAAATCAATATTAAAAAGATAAATGAATAAATAAATTGCTATTAATATAAAGATTGATTTCAATTCAGTTTATTTATATAGCACCAATTTACAACTCAAGCGAATTTACAATTCAACCAGATCATACAGTCAAATTTTTAAAATTTTTTCTATGTAAGTAAAACAAGTTGATTACATTGACTCATCGACTCGAAAGGCAATCCCTCACATGCTTGTAGCATGCTTGTAGCGACAGTAGACAGGAAAAACTCCCTTTTAACAGGAAGAAACCTCCACCAGAACCAATGTGAGCGGCCATCTGCCGAGGCCAACTGGGGTTCAAGGAGACAGAAGCAGAGATACAAAAGGCAACTATAAATCAGCTCCACAGGCGGCCCCGTCCAGGAAACACACAGCCAGGCAGATAAGCTCCCAGCCAGCCCCCTTGTCAGAGGACGAAGAGAGTACATCCAGCCAGTCACAGACAGTGAAACAGGACTACACTGAAAAACAGGCCAAGCTTGATCATCTACAAACAAAGGTGTTGATGGCAGCAGCATAGCTATTTCTATCCAGGAGGCTGTCACAGCTAAACAGGAACAGACCAGATGAAGCTGCTATGAGAAAAAAGCAGAATAGTGTAAGAGAATGAACTAACCATTTCTGCAGAGTTGGAGAATAGAGATAGAATGAAGCAGAATGATGAAAAAGGGGTCCCTATGTCCTCTAGTCTAAGATTATAGTAGCAAAACTACAGAGATAGATCAGGATAATCTGAGCCACTCTAACTGTAAGCTTTATTAAAATGGACATTTTAAAACTACCCTTAAAAATTGACAGACTGTCTCCCTCAAAATTCTCACTGCAAACCTATTTATTTATTGTAGTTTTTGGACCTGTCCTGTTTTTGGGATAGGACAAACCAGCACTTGATGGATGGGTACAGCTTCTGGAGCAGATCACTGAACTGTAAACTCATCTTGGATCTAGAAACAGACCAAAAGTACCAGCCTTGGTTATCTGGATTCTGGAGCAGTTGCAGTTTGAATGTGTAACAGGTCCCAGCATTCCAAACCGACAAAATATGATATAATAGCAGTGTATTTATGCTGAAGAAGACAAAAAACAGAGAAAGAACATGAATCCAAAGGCCAACAAGATGCTAAATGTCTTCAAGTTCTTTATGGAGTACTGAAGAGATGTTGGTGCGCTACTACAGTATATTTGAACACAAAAGTATTACTAAAAACCCTAGGAACATACATTCTTCTTCTGTTTTTGAGCAATGTTATTGTACTCTTGTTCTAGCCAAGTCCATTTAGTCTTTACCTAAATCTATTAATCCAGTTAATAAACTAGTTGATAAACTAACATTAATTTCATCATTCTGTTTTTTTATGCTAATTTTTAAGCAGCTAAATATTAGAAGAATTAAGATGTCACATTTTCCATAGAATGACCTAAAAGCTCCACTTTAATCTTAACTCCTCTTTGACTCTGGTAGTGCATAATTTGTTAAAGTCTAAAGAACATTACACATTAAAATCATTTCACATTAAATCATAGTTTAACACTGGAATGATCAAATTTATAAGGCCAAGCAGGATTTGATGCACCCTGATTAAAAACAGAGGCAAATACCTTCAAACCACTTATAAGGCAATTATTCATACCCCCTATGTGAGAGATTAAAAGTGACAAATGCCATTGGTTTCAGTTCTTGCGCCATCCTCCTTAGATTATTCGTTTGACATGATTAGCAGGTTGCATCTGCAACTCACATTAGCATTAGGTCACTATGCTCTAGATTAAGGAGGTTGGAAGGACTGGTGCTCAAGAAAGAGGTGGTTGGAGAAAATAATAAACCTTTTTAATGATCAAAATTAAAATATACATGAATTGTATAAAGAGAAACACATGCTGCAAGTCAGCGACAAGGCAAAGAACACCAGGAATTAACAATTAATGAGAACACAAGCTGAACACAAGGCAGGCGTGATAATTATCAAAGCAAGTGAATGTGTAATGACAGTGCAGGAAGCAGAACTGACAGAAACAAATTATGAAATAGACAAATTACATTTAAAAATAACCAAGTTATTCAACACAAAGCCTTTGACACATTTAATATGTAGGTATCAATGAAATCAGAGGAAAATAGCGTGTGACAGTATAGTTTTAAATACCTGGAGATCATGGCTTAAAAGGGCTTCAAAATATATTTTGAAAAACAGATGATATGGGACCCCATAATCCTAAACCACACACCCAATAACCAAAAAATAGGATCATTCTAAAGCAGTAGTACAGAGGGGGGTTAGTTACCAAAAAGCCTGCAGCATCCAACTACTAGCATTCAATCCTCCTCCAGCGTCACACATAAGCCCTCAGCAGAATAACAACATACTTAGCATCCAAAGTTGGACACAAATATAAGTCATTCTTAAGAGATGGGTTGCACAACTCTGGTTGTGTGATTTCCAGATTCCATATTGGGATTGAGTCGAGGCTGTATTTCACACTGTTATGGGCTGGAATGGGGGTGCCACATTTTGGCAGCACGTCTTCTGCCAACTGGCTGAAAATCTGGTTGGGTGATGAACAACCATCATTAATCTCTCTTATTTTATTTTTTTTTCAAATTGCTCGGTTGGAAACTAAAAACCTTGACAGATTTCCTGGCATCACCTTGATGGACCATATAACAAATGAAAAGTTCTGAGCAAAGGTATACAGTTATGCAAGCATCTAGCATAGAAGCCTTTGCAGCTTGTCCATACCATCACAAACCAAACCATAACACAATAAACCTAAAGGTGGAAGCAGAGCTGTTGAGGCAATCTCAAGCAGCCAGAAATACTGAAAACAATCACACACTAACCAGCATGGAGAAAACTAATGGTGTTTTCAGACTTTCTCATAAGTCAATACTCTGATTAACTGAACTGAACTGATGATCTGCTCTTCATTTCAGCCTAGACCGTGACAATAGGCATGCTCCCAGTGTCTGATTTTTTTTATACCTTCATTTGGAATTGAAATTATTTGATTGACCCTTTAAGGTCACCTTTAAGGTGGTGTAACTGACTGTAAGTCATATTCACATTTCAGAATTACTTCATTGAACTGTTGACTAGCTTTTGACAGGATTTTGAATATTTAGTAAAGATTTGTGCAGTATTTATATTAGAGCAGATGATTCAATGACAACCCCTGCATTAAGCCGTCTCAGGCTTTTACAACATGAAGAGTTCAGTTGACAATTAAATTTTGATGAGATTAAACTCTATTATTATCACTAATATGACAAAATTAATGAAGGTACACGAGAGGTACATGGCAATTTGAATGTCCAATATCACTGCAGCAAATTGTCAAAAGGGCAATTTTCTGTTTAAAAAGATTGGTTTGATTGTGCTACTTAACCATAAAATTCATGACTGTGCACTCTAGGGAAATCTAGTCTGATAGCATGTTTCCCTGAAACACTATGACTGTTTACTTGGCAATTAACTTTTTGCTTCTTGTTGACTTTGATAAGTAAACATGCTTTATTCTCAATTTAAAACGAATTTATAATGTGTTTTGTGGAATCTATTATATCTTTTATAAATATAAATCTGTTTGTTTTTTGCTTTAAATTTGACTGATAATATGCTTATGAGCGGAATCCCTGTTGCTTCTTTTATTTAAAAGTTGGTGCTTCATCTTTAAGTTGCAATGCTTTCAATTTATTTTTACTTATTTTTTTCCAATTTGCCATTAGTGCCAAATTAAATAAACCAAAGGGGAGAAATTAAGTTTATGACATTATTAACTCATTGTTGCAAAAACTATTAGGATAAAGCAGCGTTACCTTTGGTAATTTTTAAACCCCAATTAGGACCAGAAAACTATTTGCAAAATGTAACTTTGAATGAGCTTGTTTTTGCTATTTGGTGAAACATAACAGAAATGCCCACATGCATGATGAACGCATCAAAATAAATTATCAGGATTGTTTTATGTATCCTTCCAAGAGGTTCCTAAAACTGTAAAGATTCACCAGTTATATACATATGCTCAGTAAAACGACATCACACTTTTTCTTTTTTATACCATCAAATCAAACTAAATATTTGCCTATTAAAAAACATGTTATCATGGGGCGGGCGGCCGGGCGGGCTTTCGGCCGAGGAGGCAGGCAGGCAGACCAACACTTTGTTTGACACCAATTTGACCCATGTCAGAGCATGCATGAGCCCATTTCTCCTCTGTTTAAAAGTTGCTGTTCTCATAGCTCATACAAGCTTCCTGAGCCCATACGTCCACCCTAACCCCTAAATCCCTCAATCATTATATAGTGCGGGACTATATAGTGGACTTTATAGTGAACTCAGTTAACTTATCGTTGATCACCTAACTCCTCCTCCGCCCCACGGGAGAGGAGAGCTCTCTGCACAAAGGCTTCCGGGATATATCTGCCTCTTCTGAGGCCTGTCTTTTCTTCCCATACAATCCGTACACACTTTTTCTCTTACCACCCTAGGCCATTTTTAAAGAACTGCAGTAAGAAAGGTAAGCTTCAATTACTCTCCGAAACCGTAGCTCACCACACATATACGGCTTAAAGTATGCATGCACAGGAAAAGATAGCTAACTGGACGAGCATGTAGGACAAATTAAAGCACATCTGGCTAAACAGTCCAGCAAATGCACCATTTCTTTTCTCTCAGTATTATTGTAGTTCATAAGGAAGGATGTCGAAGCAAGAAGTGGATGAATCTAAATGTTTACTTTTTGGTTGGAATAACCCAGACATTTTTCTCAAAATAATTTAATTCAATATGGCACCTTCAGGCATATGTAAATTCTACCCAATGACTAACTAGACTTTTGGGGCTCTGAAATTCCCCTCCTTATGTGATGGCTGATTTTATCATCATGTCACACAAGGAGAGGGTGTGCTTGAGGTGTTGAATAAAAGTCACTGCTGTGTCTCCAATTTACTCAAATGCTATAGTTTAACAAATCAGAAGCTACTATAAAAACCCTATGATTTCATCATATGGTTTACTGAAATGGTTTAAAGGCATAATTGCCTTACTATGTGTAAAATGATCAAGCTGAAATCTGAGCTGTGTATGTGGATGAGGCTGCAGTCTTTTTTAAATCTCTCCATAAATCACTCTTCTTTTAATAAATCACAGATCTAAGTATTAAAAAGAAATGTTGACATGACAACTAGACAAGAATAGCTGCCTAACATCATTATAACCATCGTTCTTGCTACATCATAACTAACTGAATGATGAATACATGTGTTATATGTCCATTAGAGAGGCTTGCCACTTGTCTGGTGTCTGTGTAGAAAGTGAATAGGCTCTTGTAGATCTCTTCAGCGTCACTGGTTTCATACTCACTGCTGCTAAAGGGCCTCTAAGTGCTTGTAAATGCTTAAGAAATATTCTCTACTGTCAGCATTGAAATAAATAAAACATCTTAGAAGACTACCTATACAATATGTCATATTACACTATAGGAAAATCCATCTAGTGGATTAGCTACATTTTGTTTTATTCAAGTTTCTACACACAAGTTCTAATTTTAGCATGGTTCAAGATGTCCAGAAAATGTCAGTTGAACTGTATTTTTTTTTTATTGAGAAAACTATGTTTTTCTAACTCTTATTGTGCATTCTGACAATCAGTCCGTAAATACACACACCCACACACACACACATATATATATATATATATATACATATATATATATATATATACATATATATATATATATATATATATATATATATATATATATATATATATATATATATATATATATATATAAAACACTTCCTCACCCACCATGGGCAGTCTCCCCCCTTTTTGTTCTGTTCCTGGAACTGCACTTTTCTGGACCAAGATGTCTGATGTATTTCCAGGGCTCTGCTGTAGCCACTCCTCCAGTTTGTGGGTCACTGCCGATCATGTATGGTTAGGATCCATTTTGTGTTGTTATACTCTATAAAAGAAATAAAACCTGCTATTTATGCCTCAAAGGGTCGTCAGAAAATGAAAACAATAATAGCAAAGAAATATTAATAAAAAGGGAATCAGAAATTTTTGTAGCTTACAGTCTTTGCTTGTCCATTTTACCAGCAGTTTTCAGAACTCCTGTCTGACTCAGAATATTTAGTTTTGTCATGATCGGTTTAGAGATAAAACCCACATGCAGAACACCACTGGAGACTTGGTAAAAGATTTAACAGAGTTTATTAAAGGTTTCACACAATGACATGAACTAGACTCAGGTTCTGGTCCGGGCAGGATTCTCAGGCGTCTGCAGAGACGGATAGTTGGTTAGCTTGGTTTGCAGATGAGTTAAAAGAGTTTTCAGATGTTTCAGTGGATACCTTGAAGAGGTCCAGGCTTAGTTCTGAGAGAGGGAACCGGTTGGGTCCAGAGACTGTTGGTTCAGCAGAGTGCTTAAGCAGCAGCAGCGTCTAGTTTCTGACTTCCAGTGAAAGACCTTGGTTGGAGTGATTAGCTCTTTCCCTAAGAGCAGCAGGTGGATTCCAGAGTGGGAACTTCAGGTTTGGCTCTCTAGGGCAGGCAGGCAGGTTTCAGGTTAAGCTCATCCAGAGCTTCTCTCGAGAGACTGGTTTCCTAGGAGCGAGAAGACAGAGGCAGATTAGAATAAGGTTTCTCTAGGAAGACAAGGATTAGTAATTCAAAGGCCCAGGTTCGCTAACCAAACTTGGCTAACACTGCGGCGTAGAAGGAAGGTCTGGCAGCTGCTTATAAAGGCAGGTCTCCTGATGAGCTGATGAACGTCAGCTGTGCTGGAGGGCTCCAGCCCAGGAGGATCCACAACGCACTCTGCTGGAGAAGGTGGAGAATCTCCAGATCCCAACAAGTTTTATAAAAGAAAGTTTTTGTCGATAATCTGTATCATATTTCAGGATAAAATATTATTTTGAGATCCTAATGTTGTTTTCATACATTTCTCAAGTTCCACAAATCCAAACACTCTCCTGTTTCTTTACAGAACTGCATTGTCAATCAGCAGCTTTCGCCTGTTTTAGAGTAGATAAGATTTAGTTTTTGGACTGGGACCCGTTTCGTGGCTTAATATTAATTTTGGTAACCGCGGCATTCTATTTTTCTTTTATTTTTTTCGTACTAGCATGCATGCGCACACACATACATACGCTGTGAGGATACAGCCATGCCCACCTCAGGTTGTCCGGAGGTGTGGCCAGGTGATATCGCAGATTGGGAAAAGGTCTTATGAGATCCAAATAGACTCAAAAAGCATAATCAGCAAATCGCAGACACCTGACACTTGCTCCTGAACAGACTGTCAGAAACCTGATCCAAATAAACATCAATCTCCTGAGTCAGCCAGAGGTTACAGGATCTTTGTGTAAGGGGGTTATGGCTAATGGTACTCTGGAAAGGTTGTTGTGATTTATTTGAAGGCCATTGTTTGGTTTACATTCAGTTCTGTGTAAAGTCAATCAGGATGAACATTTAAGGTCTCAGAAGTTACTGGAGAGATTTTAAAACCTTATTTTATATTAAAATCTTAAATTTTGAAAAGAAAAGAGATGCCACAAGAGAAGCCACAATTTATGGCAGCCTGAGCTTGCCTTTACACAACAGGTAACTAAGCTTAAAGTTGTTGTTAGGGCAACAAAACATTGGTCACTGATGTAAGGTTTAATCTAGAGGGGTTAATGTGGCTTTGTCTGGAGTAACCCCATGGCTCCTCAACATGCTGGTCAAAAGTGGTCTGCTGTTAGATACCAAAACACTAGCTGCATTTTCATAAACCATCAAGATTCTCAAATTTTTATTTATGAAAATAATTATTTTAATGGAAACACTGCTTTTTCAAAAAAAAAAAAAAAAAGCTCACGAGGCAGTTGGCAGCATATTTGGATTCATTAGGAAAGCTGAGTATTTTTTTACAATGGCTAGAGCCGTGGCTGAAATATCAATATATCTCCTGTGTTTATAACTGCTGCTGGCATGTGGTTTCAAGAGTTATATTGTGAACTAACGTATTTACATGCACATTTATTTTTATTTATTAATTAATTTTTTGGAAATACTTTTGGAATATTCCTTTTCACATACATTCCACATCAGCCCTTTCTGTTTTGTGCTGGACATCACACATGATCAGTTAAAATATAAAAAAAATAATCTGGTAGCATTTCTTTTTACACAAAAGTATCTATTGTTGTTTTCAAAAAAAAAAAAAATTATTCAAAGAAAAAAAACAAACTAGTTTGCTGGATATAATTTATGTAACTTTAATGGATTTTATCTCTGCTTTCATAATAAATGTATTACGGGCTGGACTTTGATCACTCATTAATCATTTTTACAGTATATAAATATATGTAAACAATCCCCAGTAGTCTCATGAACATAGGATGCCATTTAGATTTTTTTATTTCAGTATAAAGATCCCTACTGCTTATTGAAAGAGTTGGGATGCACAAGGAATATGCATGCGGAGTTAATGGGATTATATGCATGCAAATGGCTTTGTTTTTGCTCCAATCTGCTGTTTTTTGGCAAGACATCACCTCAGGTGATTTCTAAGGCTTCATATATGGCACCAGGGTCCTTTAGTGTTGGATGGAGATTATCCTGTCACCAGGAGGTAGATGGAGGGGATGCTCGGATGAATGCTAGGATGTCAACACCATCAGATGTTTTAATCTGATTAGTAGAGTGGCAGACAGGTGCAAATGCACAGCAAATAGCGGAAAGGATGATAAATGGCCAAACAAGCTGCAGACAAACGAACCAAACAAAAACATTAAAAAATTATGTTACAAAAATATGCTGCAAAAGAAAAAAAATGTACAGAAAACTACAATGCATCCTGGTAATCCTAAAAGACAGGAGCAAAATGAGAAATCCTGTTAGTACCAAAGCAACAGCAAGAAATAAAAAAGCTGGAAATGACTCTGGAAAAAAATGGACCTACCACTAGGAGGATTTAACTGCAAGGTTGGATGAGACCAGACTCATTTTTAAGACGTTAACTGGGATACCTTGACAAAAGAAAGCCACAACAATGAGCATCTCCAAAGCACTCCATACACCTTAGAATATGGTGGTAGCTGCAGAATTTTTCAGTACGTTTCTTCATACAGACCAGGGTGATTATCAGTGGAGGAACATTAAAAAGTTCTGAATTGTAAACCTTTTTTCTCCAAAAGCTTTGTGTCTGCTATAAAGTAGAAGAAAGAGGGGGCTTATTCCCTAGCATCATAATATAATTGTAAATTAAAAAAAAATCACAATTCAATTTTTTGTCGCTGTATTTGTTTCGTTTATGTCTGTTTTCAAAAATAACATTTGATTTGTTAATAACTATTCCCATCATTACATATCTGAAATAGTTGGTTAAGTAAAATTACAAGTTGAGAAAAAATTTTACTCAACAAATGAAAGTCAGACTGAAGTGTACAGTATGTACCACATATTATAATTAAGAAAGAAGTTACAGATACCATAGCTAGTTATACTTCATTGGTTGAAATAACCTAAATGAGAAAATAAATAAGATCTACAATCAATTAAAATCGATGAGAGAAAAGTTTGGCTCACTCCTCACCTTCAATTGTGGGAAGAACCCACACTATTAATTACCGGTAGGTACAACTCTCCAACTCCTTTTTAATACAAATTTCAATCACATGGCAGAAACTCAATGCATTTAGGCCTGTACTGTAGACATGGTCAAGAAGATATGCTGCAGTCTACACCAGGTGTCAGAATGGGGAAGAAAGAGGATTTTCAGTGACTTTGAACATGGCATGGTTGTATTTCAGAAACTGCTCATCTACTTGGATTTTCAGGCACGACCATCTCTAGGGTGTACAGAGAATGCCCCAAAAGACAGAACATAGACAGTATCCAGTGCCTTAGTACCAATTGAGCATCATGTTAACACTACTGTATTGTTGCTGAACATGTCCATCCCTTTATGATCACAGTGTATCCATCTTCTGATGGCTACTTTCAGGAGGATTACATGTCATGTCATAAAGCGTGAATCATTTCAGACCGGTTTCTTGAACATGGCAATTAGTTAACTGTACTCAAATGACCTCCACAGCAGCAGATCTCAGTCCAATTGAGCACATTTTGCATGTGGTGGAATGGGAGATTTGCATCATAGATGTGTAGCCGACAAATCAGCAGAATTTGTGTGAGGCCATCATATCAATATTAAGCCCAATATTAAATGCTTCTAGCGCCTTTTTTAATCTATGCCACAGAGGATCGGAGAAGTTCTGAGGCCAAAAGGAGTCCAGCATTGTACTATCAAGGTTTAGCTTGTAAAGTGGCCAGTGAGTGTATTTTGACCATTGTTATTGGTTTCTTTCTGCTTCTAATGAAATCTTTTTTTCAGATAGTCACATATCAGTAAGCATTGTCAAATACAGGTGTGGAAGGAGGAACCTTTGTTGTCTAAAGAAAACAGAAAAATTCATGTGGGATTCTATAATAGTATCCTGGTCTGATTCATCAGGAGCAAAGCAATCCCAAACTATGTCACTTCCGCCTCCATGCTTCAAAGATCCAATCAATCATGAATGCCAAACATGTCCTTCTTTCAGGTCTCAAAATAAGAAAATTATTCCAGAAGTCTAGGCCTTTCTGTACATTTTCCTGACAAACCTGAGCCTGTTTTTTCTGTTTTCTTGAGACAATAAAGGTTCCTCCTTCGACACCTCATATGAAAATTTTACTTATTCAGTCTTTTCTAATTTCACAGCTACTGCCTTCGTTTCACCTCAGTCACTGACAAAATTTTGTCTTCGCTTATGATCTAAAAGGTAATATTGATATCCTCTTACTGATTTTCTAACATGGCCATTATTTAATAATAATTTGCTCTACTTTTCATATTTACCATGCACATTGTTAAAAAGAACATGCTGTTGAGCTAGTAGAACAGAATAGAAAATAGAAAAACCCTGTATTGTCCCACAATGGGAAAATTGTGGTAACAGCACCAAAAGCATTACAGCAAAAGTGGTCACACAAATGAGGACCTTACAAAGTGTATGAAAATAAGAGAATTATTGGCAGAGTTAAGAAATAAATAAAATACTGTACTGTACAGTGCTTTTACAATATAAACACGGTGTATCTGGAGAATAAGTAATATTCTGTTTACATTTTTTTAGTAGTGGATTCGTGGAAAAAATAGCAGTAACACCAGAGATGTGCAAAATTGCAGCAGCATGTTATTTGAGTGAAAAAGACAGAAACTGTGCAAATATTAACATCAATGTAACAAGATGTTGAGCTTGTTGGGAACAGTGATGGTTATAAAGTCTTCAAGCTGCTGGGAGGAAGGATGTGTGATAACGCTCCCTGGTGCATTTAGGGTGCAGCAGTCTTTCACTGAAGGAGCTCTCCAGTTCATGGATGGGGAGGGAAATATTATCCAACAGAGATGTTATTTTAGTTAGGGTCCTTTTGTTTCCCACCTCCTGCACAGTCCAGAGGGCATCCAATCACAGAGCTGGCCTTCCTGATCAACGTATCCAGCCGCTTTCTCTAAGTTACAGATAAGCCACTGCTCCAACAGACAGCTCCATAGAAGATGGCTGATGACACAACAGAGTCATAGAAGGTCTTTAGGAGCACCCCCTACACTTCACAAGACCTCAGTTTCCTCAGCAGGAGAAAGGTCTGCTTAGACCCTTCTTGTAGAGAGTCTCAGTGTTGTGAGTCCAGTCCAGTTTATTGTTCAGGAGTATACCCAGGTACTTATAAGAGTCCACTATCTCAGTTTCCATTCCCTGGACGTTTACCGGTGTCAATGTGGTGAATCTGCCTGTGCGAAAGTCCACCACTAGCTCCTTGGTTGTCCCTGCATTAATTAGGAGGGGGTTCTGCTGGCACAAGTCCACAAAGTCCTGGGTCCACTGTCTGTTCTCTGAGTCATCCCCAAATGTTATGAGGCCAACTATGGAACAATCAGTAGAGAAATTCTGCAGGTGGCAGCATGGGGAGCTGATTTAGAAGTCTGCAGTTGAGGATGAAGAGGAACGGTACCAGCACTGTTACCTGTGGGAGCCCCTTACTGCAAACCAACCTATCTGAGATACAGCCCTGTGCCCTCACATAGTGTGGGCGGCCATTGAGGTAATCCGATATTCAGTAGGTCATGTGCTGGTCCACTCCTGACAGCTCCGGGTTGCCCCTTAAAAGTCCTGGCTGAATGATGTTGAGGGCACTGGAGAAACCCGCATCCTCTCAGTGCTTACAAATTTCTCGAGGGTGTATGGATGAGTGAATTCCAGTGCCGCTCCTTTCGCATAATTAACTTGTGTGACTTTCATGATTAAAAAAGTTGTAAAGAATTCTCAGAAGTTTGTTAACATTATGCGCATTACATTCCTAATATTCATCGCTTAAAAGAAAAGAAACAACAGTTAAATATGAAAATGGACCACAATAAGACGCTAGAGCGGCTTACTTCACTGTCCACATGTAGATTTTAATTATGTTTTTTATTACACAACCATTCATTTTCTGAATCTGCATTTTAAATAGTAAAAGGAAAAGTGAAAATGTTCAAACATGAAAGAAAAGGAAAGATACAAATTATTTAATCAGTTCAGGTAAGATGTTTGCAGCTGGAAAAAAGGAAGGGAGATGTTTAATGTTGGACAAACAGGTGGCATCTGTGTCCAGATATGAAGTCTTAGAGCAGAAAAAAAACATAATTATCTAAGGGTCATTAGTAATGTTTTAAGTGTTGATAGGACTATTAAAATGAGTGGAATCATCCACTATTGCCCTCTGCTGGACAATGAGGCAATTCTCTGTGAAAAGCAAAGATACAATCTTTATGTTCTCATTTCAATCTGAAGGAGCTGAACATCTAATCTTTTTCACAAACCTATATTCCCTTTCTCCATCTTTGCTTCTAGATGACTGCATATACACAGTGTCAAGTACAATGCAGAATTATAAGAGCATGTTAGTTTGTAAATAATGCTAAGAAATACCATGATTTGACTTTGTAAAAGATTTCATCTTGTTTTTTTGTTGGTTTTTTTTGCATTTATTACTCAGTTATCCTATTCTATACTGAAAATAACACCTGCCCTTCTACTGTCACATACCCACTTTCATATTGCCCTGATGTAATTGCATGATACCTTAAAAATAAAATAGTGTAGATTTATTTGACATGTTGTTTCTTTATACATCCACTTAATCACATATCTAATATTTGTGCATTTTCAATTAAACATTTTCATATTAGTTTAAACATTGTTTGTTTTGGGGTATTGCTCTCCTGTTATTATATTATAATATTAATATATAAAGTAATTTTAGTATGGGACAAGTTAAGGACATTTTAAAAGAAAAAAAAGTCGTCTATATTCCAAACTCTTTGGAATATACTCAAACTTTACCATATTGGCTGCAGGAATCTAATTTCTGGCAAACATAAATGCTGGATAAATATTGTAATTTTAGAATTTTGAAAAAATATATATAATAACATAAATTATAATAATATAATATAATGTCTTTATTATTTAAATGTAATTTAACATAAAAAACTTGCAGTAATTTTTAAGAAATGAAATATTAATTTACCCCTAAGTGATTCACCAGACCCGCCTTTCACCCATTGTGGGAGACTGGCATCAGTCACCGTGACCGAGGAATTAACCATAAAAAAATTTTAACATTGCGGTTCTGTGAAATATGCAAAAAAAAAAATTGCTAACAGACTCTACAGCTCTAACTGCATAAATTTTATAATAATGACACAATTCTTTCATAAGCCCTTAAATGTCGCTCCTCATGCTCTGTCAGAGGCTGTATTTAATGTCTGCAGACCAATTTGATACTGATATCTTTTCTAATAGCTTTGCCAATGTTAAAAGAGAGCCGAGCCAGTCAGTGTAAGTGAAGGACTCGCCTGCTGCAAATATATAAAATAAACTTTGTC
Organism: Cyprinodon tularosa; assembly: GCF_016077235.1. Taxonomy (NCBI): domain Eukaryota; kingdom Metazoa; phylum Chordata; class Actinopteri; order Cyprinodontiformes; family Cyprinodontidae; genus Cyprinodon; species Cyprinodon tularosa. Next base: position 851,618 of record NW_024039196.1, on the reverse strand, counting down.
AGTGAAAATAGCCCACAGAAAACACCTTTAGCACTATTGATGTCACATCAGCAGTCTGTTCTTCTGCTAGGCTTACATGAAGGTTTAAGCCAGTAATATTAAAACCCAGCATTCCAGGGTCTTTGCAAACAGATGAAGTTGACTTCAAAAGCTGCCAGTGCTATCAACCCAACTCAGCCCGGTTTGGAACAGTAAATTAAACCCAGCTTGGGAGCTTTGAGTTAGATTGTTGATTTGAATATATTTTTAATAGAATTTAAATATGGAAATGGAATAGAAATATTTAAACAAATTTTCATATCATGGGAAGACACATTTGTTAATATATTTTAGCAGACTGTAGTATGGCCCTAATTTATCAAGGGTCAATCAATAGTATAGGTAATGTAAAGGGCAAACTTGACAGAAATGTCAGTGAACCTTATCTGAAACATATTTACTTCCCTAATGTTGACATTGCCCCTTGAGAAATACATCACGGAAAATTGGGAGCCCTGAGGCTGTGCTTGTTAGTGCTGGGTGTGTTGATTTAAAGTTAAATGTCATTGGGAAAAAAGCTGCATTAAGAAGCAATAACCATTTGCTTCAGAACAAACCTGAAATTAACAGTAAACCTTTTAAACACTTGGTTGAGATGGAAAGTTGAGTATGAGGATGTATTTGACAAACTTTCTTATTTCTGTATCTTTATATGAACACCAGACTTTTCAGAAACATCAGTTGCTCCGACTTTGTAACCATTTCCTTTTAAAGACAGGGCCTACATATGACAACTTGCAAGGCACTCATTTATTTTTGTAATCAAGTTAGTTATCAGTGAAGTCAGTATCACAGACTTTCTCACGTTTATAGTAACTATAATGTGATGAAAATTGTTTTCACGTCAACATGAGGATGTTTGAACCTATGCTGCCCATAATGTCTAGCAGAGATTGTAGATTCAAAAATATTGTTTAAATCTTGGACAGTTCTAAGCAGGATTTACTAAAATTATTTTACTGACACGAGAGGCTATTCTAACCGTAAGGCCATGAAAACCACAAGCTGTAAGGTTTATTCTGTCACTAAGCTGTTGATAGCAATGCTAGCATATCTATGTTGACCTGTTTTGGGTTTCTGAAAAGGAGGACACTTCATGCTTGTTGCTATGATGCGTCTTTGCTCAGCAACTTCGCTCTTTGTACACCAACCAATCAGCGTACAGCTCATCAAAATATTCATGAGCATATCATAAAAGGAAGAAAACCTGTCATTTCATTCTAGGGCTCTTAACCAGGCTTGCATTAGGACGCATAGAAAAGCAGATGTTATATTCAGCCCAACCAATGTTAAACACCCTATTTAGAGACCTTAAGGACCAGCACCAAATACCGTGTAAAATCATTCTATTACCCCTTTAATAAAATACATTGCAAATCGTTGTCGGCTAAATATAAAGAAGTTTATACTAGGCCTGCAAAAATCAAGCAGACTGAAGGTTTCATTAGTGGGATGATCAGAATTCCTTGTACTGAGCTTCTAAATCTTGTTTAAAAGCATTGTCTGATTTAGCTATCATTAATAACGGATAAAACCAAATTTTTTTTACCTTCTAGATCCATTTTTTGCTTTTTTCAGGATAATCAGTTAAGAAAAATGCATTACACTGTTTTGTCTTTCATTTTGTCATTGAGTTATGTGTAAATTGATAGAAGTGGGGCAAATTATCTCAAGTGAGAAACATCAACCTTAAACCATATATAATACAAGGCTATATAATATAAGGCTCAAAAGGAACAAACTAACCTTTTATATTAAGACAGACTTTCAGTAAATAGATGAATCAGATTAGTTGAAATTTTTTACTGATTTTCCATCTCTACCCTCCAAACACTGAATTATGGTTAAATGGGTAAGTTATTGAGGCCTTCTTTAAAAGGTCCTGCCTCTGTTTTTTGGTCCAGCTTTAATGACAGAGCACTAATCAGAACATCAAATGTTCACTAGAGGGCAATGGTGAGGTTAGAGGAGTACTAACCCTGGTGTCCAAGTGCAGACTGTTGAACTCCTGCTTCAGAAACATGCAGCTTTTAGATTTTCTTACAACATATATGGGAGAAAATAAATAATTAACATGGAGTTGCATGCAACAAGAAGCTGTAATATTCCTACAGTCTGAACTGAAGACAAGCCGTCTGGCAAACATCCATGGACTTGTTTTGAAATTGGAGGTAATCACGAAACATAATGTGAAGGAAGTTCAAGCTCTGGGCTATTTAGAGAGCTTGCTATGTAGTAAACAATACGATCCTTTCAGCAGGGCAGACTACTTGGAGCATTATGTTGATTGCAGGCATGATGGGAGTCAATCTGACCTGTGTCATGTGGCATAAATGTGTGACTTTAACTGTATTGTATCCCAGTGGACTTCCATTTACCTTGCACATGAGACCCCACCTTGTTATTATACCTTTTTCAGGCTGTAATGGTTATACCATCTGGTTCGGATACAAATCATTTCCGAACATTGCCTAGAGTGCATGGGGGTCACCAAATTTCAGGTTTATGTCAGTCTTTGAATAGAAAATAATCAAATACGCATCTAAATCCCTTTTATTTTGCTTTTTAGAAGGTAAAATAACAGAAATGTGGGCTGTATGTTGAAACTACACAGAACCTCCCACAAGGCAGCATTCCAGAGGAGTTAAAGATAAGATTCCAAATTCCTAGAAGTTTCTAGAAATACTAAATAACTTATCTGGTAAATATCAACATCAATGATACATGCATAGAGCTTGAAACAAGTTTTATGGTTGACCGGAACCCCCACGGGACCTACCATACAGAGTTGATAACACTCAACATGTGGAATTGAAGAGTCTTTTATTTTAATGTTCTATTTTCTACAGTAAATCCAACTTCTGAACCTGTGCAAGTTTGCAGCTTTGCTTTTACATAATGTTGTTTTGTTTTCTTACATGCAGAAACATTTTAATTACATTCCCCTCACATAACTGTAAAACATATCTGTTTTTTTTTTCTGTACTTAGGTAATGTGTACGCTACGTGACATTTCTAGGTTCCGCTTTCAGAAGCAGGATCCATTTAAGTATGGCAGCAGAAAGGTTAACAGCTTCGAGGTAAAAAAAAAAAAAAAAAAGATACCATCACACATTAGATGTTGAAAGCTTCCACACAAGAAGATCAAATTTAATGTTGTTTTTCATGGTTAATAAAGATAAAAGATAAAATGTTTTATCACAGTGATTTGCTCAAGCTTGTTCCGAATGCCTTAAACATTTTCTGTTATTTCTTTTCACGTAATTAACATGAACAGTCAGTTAGACTGAAACCAACAATTCTATACATAAACTTTAGGTAAAAACGGTATGTATCATGAGCATTGCATAGATTTAATAACTTTATTTCAAATATCCTATTTTTAAAACATGTAACATTAATTAAAAGAAAATACAAGGAAATAAAGGAAATATTTAGAATTTCAGGGAGTATTTTCCTCTCATCCACATGTGAAAATGTATCCATATTTTTTAAGATTAATATACTGCCTCATTGATTTTGATAATTGATGGCTAAACTAGTAAGAGGTTGAAGAATTATTTGTTCTCCCTGCCAATAAACTTGTCAGTTGTTAGTTGGAGCTAATAATGACAATAATAAATCAAAAGATAATAATAACTCAAAAATAAAATAACTAAAAAAGATGCATTTTTAAGGCTTATTTTATTTTTCATGGGTTTTATTTCTAGATTTATTTTATTGAAAGGACTTTATTTGGTCATGATTATTTTAAGTCCTATTTCAGCAAATTGGGACAAACAAGATCATACTATTATCATAATGGATCTTGAATCTTAAATGTAAAAGCCTCAGTTTGACTCCTTTAATAATTTTTTTGTCAAATAACTACAATCTTTGTCCCACAGGAAAACATTTCACCAGCAGGAATTCTGCCTCCATAGCTACAGGTCCACTGCAGCTTGGTGATTGTGGAGCTTCCAGTCTATAAAAAGTTTTAGCCTCAATGGTTCTTGAATTATTCCTGAACATCTTAACATATTGCCTTTTTCTTAGAGACGGTCTGGGTCACTTGGTTCAAACTTGGATAAAATAGTCATGAAATGTAGTTGGACCCATTATAGGCAAGCAGAGCCAAGGTTTATGAACAAAGCTTTATTCATATTAAAAGCCCTGGGCTTGACCATAGGGACAAGTAAACATTGGGACTGGATAAGATGGCAATTAAAAGCAAATGTTTTATTAGCACACTGAGAAAGATGAAAATGGAGGCACCTAAACTTTATATCAGAGCATGTATAAGGCAGTGAGCTATACAAAAAGAAGAACTAATCAAACTTTAAATTAAGTCTATTTTAGTTGCAACTTTTTGCAGAACTTAACAACCAGAACTATAGTTAAAAAAAAGTCATTTAAAAATCCAAGAAAGTTTGGTTTACACACTTTTAAGGAAGGCAATAAAATGCCTGACCTGACTTTGCTAAGAGCTGCAATAATTTAAGTTGAAGGAAGGAAGGAAGGAAGGAAGGAAGGAAGGAAGGAAGGAAGGAAGGAAGGAAGGAAGGAAGGAAGGAAGGAAGGAAGGAAGGAAGGAAGGAAGGAAGGAAGGAAGGAAGGAAGGAAGGAAGGAAGGAAGGAAGGAAGGAAGGAAGGAAGGAAGGAAATAGCAAAGGTTTTTCTTAATCTTTCAACCTTTTAAAAGATCATTAACGCACATGTTGAAGAGAGCCAAAAGAATTTATTACCCTTTTTGGATAGTTAAATTAAAGCTGTAACTCTTAATTTTTCCAGTTTCATCCTTTACCGGCAGGATATTGTCATCGAAACATGAAGCCCATCTCTTCCTTATTTTCAGTTCACCAGAGTGTCATCATAATATTTGTACAAGTGTTTTGTCAATACCCAAGTTTCCTGTCCACCCTATTAACAAGCATATCTGACGTTTAAAACTGCAATCTAATTCTGTAGAAAAGATAAAGGGTTTGGATTCACATAAGTACACACATCAGTACATCATATCCATATTAGTTTCCAAGTACCAAAACGCTGTTATTTTTTGAAAAACTATTCCTAGTCTGCTGCAAACTATTTCTTGATGTCACATTGTCACAAATTAATTTGTCCCCTTTTATATTGAAAAATAAAATCTATTGAAACAAGTAGATAACGAATTGCCAATCTGGTTAAAACATAAATTAAGTTTGCTTAAAGACATATTTTGCTCATTCATATAGCCAGACACAGCCTGAATGCTGTCAGAAATATGGAATCAATATTAGCCCAAACAGAACCTTTTGGACAACACGAAGCCACACATAAACCAAAACAACAGAAAGAACATTTAATGTCTCCCAAAACATAAACCATCTTTATGAAGCCAGCTTTGGGCTAAATATTCTGTCAGAAATGTCAGTCCACCAATGAATGACTAATGGAGAAAAAGAGAAATGCTGTAAGTGATCTGGACTTAAATCAAACAGGAATGCAAATGTAAATGCTTTACAAAGTTACTGAATGAAAACAATAAAAAGATTAGGCCTACATCTCTTGATTTATGCAAACCATTTGTTGCCAAAACATAATAGGAATTGTTTCCACCAATGTTTGTTGTTACCAGTGTTCCCTCTAGGCAGTGCTCTTGCGTAATTGCGCACTATTCGCTCATTCTCAGTGCACAAGAAATCTATGCAGCACATAAAATAAAATCCAACATAAACTGTTAGTCAATTAGACCTATACATTTTTCTGTATTGTTTTGAATCCATGCATCATTCATTTTACAATTTATACCAACAATGAACTGTTATCATCGAATTTTGTTACATAATATGGATAAACAGAGACTAGTTTTTGCACACCATGCCACATTAAATGTAACAGTAATATGGAATGCATTCATCTTAATTTCATTTTATTTGGGCTCTTATAGCATCTCAGCCTGCTGGACGGTGGATATGCAAGATGGCTTTATTGATTAAACAACATTGAGAGGTTCTGCCTCATGATCTAGTAACTGGTCAAAGTTTCAAACATCACTATCATATCAGTTTTATTATAAAATAATACATTTAAGAGCTTTGTTTGGATGAATATGTTTATTAAAATGTAAGTTTTCTTTAAACGGACAGTGTGTGACAGATTAAGCTTGTAATTAGCAACAAAAAAGTGTTGCTTTATTAATTACATATTTGGTGAAAGTCTTATAAAATCATATTAAAAATGTAAGCATTCTCATAGCTCAGAGTTAGTAGTTTACGAATACATAGTGGGTGGTGCAGCCATTTGGAGATGCCATGTTAATGTTTTAATTATTTTCTTTTGCAGATATTTTAAGGGTGATTAAGCTGGCTCTGTTTTTTTCTTAGCCTACACTGGACGAGTTCCATTGGAACAGTTATTAGCTGCTGTTATTCTTCACAAAAATCATGCCAGCTAACGAAAGTAGGCTTCTTTTAGCCATGTTTTTAGAGAAATATGCAACATATTTCATCCCTTATACAAGCTGATTAGACAAGAGCTTTGGTAGTTGGTCTTACATCTTACATTCAGTTTTCTTGGGATAACTTTTTTGCCTTGATACAATAAATCATAATTTGAAAACTGTGCATGCATTTACTCAGGTTGTATTGGCGTGATTTGTTTATGTCAGGTTTGGTGTGTTGGACCAAACAGCAGACATGAGTTTTGGGTGGCCATAGTTTCATAATAAGGAAACAGAAATCTTTCAGGAGTCTGATAAAGACAAACAGGCCATAGAGCATGTGAAGGATAAAAACTGGTTTGATGGAAGAATCTAGCTATAAACAACGACAACCAGTAAGCATATATGTTTAGGAGAAGAGGAAAATGGCATTGTATTAATAGGAGGATTATTTGAGAAATTTGAAATAATATATAACTGGAGGAAACACTGGAGAGAAACAACACAATTATTGATTCTTGAAAAGGAACTTTACAAATCACACAATTCTGTTTTCATTATATACTCTTAGCATTTTTGCTATTATTTTATTATAACTGGATTAATTAAGGAATACATGGTTGTTTCCTTCAGCTTGCTTGTCCTGACTCACAATCTCAGTTGCTGAAATAATCCGACAAATTCTCACTTGCAAGCTGAATGTAAAGTTTCATGAAGAAATGGGGAAAGCAGGCGACGGGGTGGAGACTAATTAACTTGGATTGAGCTGAAGACACAAGAGGAAACACCTATCAGAGGTCAAATGGAAATAATTCCTAAAGAACAAGATAAGGAATAAATTACAAAGAAATAAACTAGATTGATAGCACTTTACAAAACATAAACAATGGGGTAATGATGAAAGCAGAGGGCAAAAACTGTGATGCAGAAAAATCCTACAATATTGGTGTGTTGCTGCTCTGCATAGCACATTATTTAGTTTAGAAAAGAAACCATCCTCTTACTCAGTGTTTTGAATCATTTGGACTGAATTATTATCAAAATCCGTTTATTTTGAGAGTTTGTTCCTCCACATGAATCTCTAGCATTATCTGATTTGAAAAAAGTTCTTTACTCTATTGTGCAAGAAAACCTGATAATGGGTTTATCTCTTCCCTACACACAAAGGAATTACATAAGTTCAACAAGGCCCATAGTATGTGAAAGAATATTGTGCAGTATTTTGCTTATTGCATTCACAAATCAAATCTTCAAGTTTAAGAATAATTATGTTTTGTTTTTTTTGTTGCAGACACAGCAGATTTTTTTTTTTGCAGAAAAAAATAAAATGTTTTCACCAGCAGATACAACTGATGAATGAATGCACACTGAGACAGGATGCAACACTACTATCGGACCAGCCAGAAGAAAACAAGTCAATCAGTCCAGTCTGGAGAACATGTTTTGAATTTGGCTTAAGACACAATGACTGGCCCTGTGCCCATCAGCCGTGATTTGTAGGCGACATCTGCTGCATCGCTACTTTCACCTAGTGTGAAAAAGAAATTACTTTGCAAAAATGAAAACTGATGTCACCACAACATTTGGAGGGACGCATCTGCAAAATGGGTGCTGCATTTGCTGAGACCTCACTCTAGAATAAGTGATTATTAAGGTGCATTTTGCTTCTACTAAAGACGACTGAATATTTAAGATGGATTTGAGTTGTTTTAATTAAAGTGGTCTAATTTATTCCATTTCAGATTATCTCAGCATGCTCAGACTTAAAATGAGTCACTCTCTTCATGATGCTATCTGTTCTTAACCCATTAAATTAAACACAAAGGATATTTGTGGATATTTATAATTCTATTTGTATCATAGAGAGCTGTACTGCTTTGGTTAGCCACATTTGATTCTACAACTGAAAAAACATCTATTTTCTTAGACCTTGGAGACAAGAGTGTTTGCACTAGATTTAGGCTTCCGCATTGTTCAACATCTTGGCAGAGCTAACTCATTAGCATAGGTCTGAAACCGCTTTCTGCTCCTGCATTTGATCCCATTTCAACAAGGGTTCCAAAAACCCAAGCTGAATCAATAATAGCTTGTATTGCTTTCCATTGGGGGCTTACTTGAAACAGCAGCAACATAAGGATCTTAGAGGCTCAAGAAAAAGATTCTGTATGTTTCTGGCCTTTTTTTTATTTTATTTTGTGGACCCTGCAAAAAAAATAAAAAAAATAACCACATCCTTTGAAAACTGAAAGCTTAAACAAACATGCCCTACATCAGGAATAAAATTACCAATGAGGCTAATTTCTGACGGCACAACAGGAAGATCAAAATGTGTTGATGTATTAATGAATGGCTTTAGTGGTAGACTTCGCAAAATCCAGAGAAAGAGTTTTGCCCAGTGACATATTTATGTGCTCAAATATTGACGAAAGTGCTTCGTATCCCTGCTCTCTGCACTCTAGGAAAGGACTTTAAAAACAGAAAAGTGCACTCTTGGTAAGTCCAACAGCTGCACCACATTAAGAGTGATTTTATTCTACAGGTTAATTGCCAATATAATTTTAAAAATGTGCTTTGAGGTTTAAAATATGTAAAACAGAGGCTTTCAAATTGCATCAGAGCTGCAAAGGGTATGAGAGCAAAAACAATTTCCAATGGAACAGTAGGCTGAGGGAAAACTTTTAAAAGTAAAATTGCAGAGACTGTCACCGGATTCTCTCTGTTAGTCATGGCCTGAAACATCAAACAGCCTGTAACAGGTAAAAATTGTCTGAGAACCAAAGGCTGCAAAGAAAACAGAGGGAGGTCAGACAGTGTACCACTCTTACACTGATGGTCCAAAGCTTCTTTCATCCCCATAGAGAAAAGAACACGGTTGTTATCAATGTATTTGCAGCACTATTTACTTGCAGCAAAAAGGTCCTGGGTTTGAACCCCAGTATATGGTCTTTCTGCATAGATTTTGCATGTGTCTGGCTCTCTACTGGCTCCCACAGCGCAAAAACTGGTTATTACATCGATTGTTGAATTTACCTTGACCTTCGTTATGAGTGTGTGAGTGTGGCTGTGGGTCTATGAGCTGCTTTGCAATGAATTGCCAACCTGTCCGGGATGTCCCCTCCCTTTCCACTAAATAGCTGGAGATAGGCACCAGTGTACTCTGATTATGACAGAAAAGTGGTAGAAGATAAAAGAATGAATTGATTGGAATGTGGATATCAGTCAGCAGATGTATTAGGTTTACACTCGTTTTACACTGCCTTGTAACATTAATGCTTTGTTTTGCATAGCTGTCAAGTTTTGTATAACACAGTTATTATGCAAATATTTATTAAATGGAGGGCAAATAAAACATGACTTTCCCATTTTGTTTTGCAAATATAAAGTGTAATATCTACTTCTATTCAGTCCCTTTTTCTGTTATCACTAAATAAAACAAAGTGAAACTAAATACCTTCATAATAAAAAACAAATCAATCAGGACCCACATAGAGGTTCTTTCAAAGGATAAATCTAAAACCAACAAAATGTGAGACACAACCTGATGGACAAAAAAAAAATGCATCCAATCTGACAGAACTGTGGCTTCTTGGACAAGAGGATTGGTAACAAATATCAGTCCATGGATTTTTTTTTTAATGAAACTAAGATTGGATTGGAAGTGGCGTAGGCTATAGAGCTTGGAATCATAAGGTTCTGAGGTCGAGTCCCACTCCCACAGATGGCAACACTGGGTCTCTGAGCAGAACCCTTAACCCCACACTGCTCCTACGATGGCAGCCCACTGCTCCCCAAGGGGATGGGTTAAATGCAGAGGTAAATTTCTCCAATGTGAGATCAATAAAGTTTAATTATGTGAAATTTATTTCCACCATTCTTTTAAGACCAAGTAACATGAGCATTGTGCAATTACAGTATAGACATTCATACTCCATTCAGTCAAGGTTGAGTTGGGGTTTTGGAGGAAACAAATGCAGAGATGAGGAGGCAGAGATAAGTTTAGCTGATTTAATTGAGGTTCCAGAGGCAACAGAGGCAAAAATCCAGGAACAAAATAAGAAACAAAAAACCAGGAGATGCCAGGAAGAAAGAACACACAGCGAGCAAGCAATAAAGCAACAAGAAACATGCAAAAAGGAACTGCAGAGGTGGTGAATATATGGGGAACAGAAGAAAGAATGGGCTTATGAGCTGATATTGTGGATAGAAGTAACTAGAAGGGAGCCAAGCGGAAAGGAAACTGGCACAAAGGGGTAACAAAGAGTAATACAAAATCAAAAGTCTTAAAAAGGACTAGAAAAAAATCTACAATGACACAAAATGAAAAAGAAACAATTTCCAAAATTTCGTAACTTAAAATGTAAATGAAAACTCACAAAGTCCACAAAAGGCAGGATCATGACATTTAATATCTTGTTTTATTTTTATATAAACATATATATATATATATATATATATATATATATATATATGCACAGTTAACATCTTTTTTTTACAGAAATGAATTCCTAAACTAAGTAATACAACTATTTTTTGTACAGCCCTTGCACTAATGCCTTGGGGCCTGCCTTGGTTGTTTGTGTTCCAATTTATCAAATCTTGAGAAGAGTAAATATACTATTATTATTATTATCTCTATAGGCTTTTATATCTACTTATGCTTCTAACTTTGTGACTTACACAATTAAGATAATTACTTTTGTCCTTACAAAAGGGATCTCTACTTTAACTCATTTGAATCATGAGGAAGATTAAATTAAATATTAGAGTTTATATATTATGCAATAGGTAGGAAAAATCTATAACCTGTAAAAATATATATATCCAGAATTAATGGAGAAGTATACATTGATTATTATACTCAAAAACCTAGGTATTTCAGGGTTTAACAAGTATTTGTATGAATGATAAAGATTATTCCTAACACCCTTTCTGCTGGATGATCATTCATGTGAATTTAGGCTGTGTCCGAACGTTCACCTTAATCGCTATATAGGGCCCTATTTAGTGGTTATGCTATTTTAAATGAGTGTCTGGACGTCTAGTGGATGAAAAAGTGGTGGACTTGAAATTTCCCACAATAAACCTTGAATAGTAGTGATCATTGATGGTCACAAGACGAGCAGATATATTCCAGATTGCTTTGCAAGAGCTTTCCTTGTAAAGCATTTGCAAATTGTTGTAGCTGCGGTAAATAACATAGATGGTACAGGCACCGTGTGGGGAGGTGTTTCTGCTGGTGGGTGTTAACGTACAGCACAGACAGAGAGATGGAGAGTGAGGATGACTCCAGCAGCAAAACAGCGTTTTCCACATGGAAATACCGGTGTTACGTCGAGCTGCGTTTCCCCATCACATAACGGTTTCCTCTGCATCTCCACACAGCGCAGGCGGCAAGAGTCACCGCGCAAGCGACAGGAAACGCGCATGCTCGCTAAAGGCGCGCAACAGTCGCTCTGTGCTCGCGCCACAGGAGAACTATGGAGAGCGTGAACGATCAAATGAACCTGACAACAGCCAGAAATGATAGCCTATATGGAGAAAGGGTGAAATCTGGATGGATGGATGGATGGATGGATGGATGGATGGATGGATGGATGGATGGATGGATGGATGGATGGATGGATGGATGGATGGATGGATGGATGGATACTCTGCCTTCTCAACCTACTGTATTTTTTATTTTAAACATTATTTGATGGCCTTTGTGGCAGGGATGGAGATCCATATTTTATGTCACACACAGAGTATACATCTAGATAGATAGATAGATAGATAGATAGATAGATAGATAGATAGATAGATAGATAGATAGATAGATAGATAGATAGATAGATAGATAGATAGATAGATAGATAGATAGATAGATAGATAGATAGATAGATAGATAGATAGATAGATAGATAGATAGATAGATAGATAGATAGATAGATAGATAGATAGATAGATGTTGCAGTATCTATAACAACCCAAACACACAGGATTTCAGAATTAGACATCCCCAGTTATTAATTTCATATACTCACCGGACCTGAATGTCCTGTTATAAAACTTCACATCGCGTTCCCCCTGATGTCATTTACGTTGAGTTGCAATAAATGCTAAACTGTCTGCAGGTTCTTGTCTTTGTCGTCCGCTCTATTCAGCTGGCTTTGGAAACACACGGCGAGAAGGTGGGGGCCGGGTGGTGAGGTTTACAGGGGCGAGAAACGCAAAAGTAACGCAATAGTTACTTTTACTAGTAACTAGTTACTTTTATTGTGGAGTAACTCAGTTAGTAACTCAGTTACTTTTGGGAGAAGTAACTAGTAACTATAACTAATTACTTTTTCAAAGTAACGTGCCCAACACTGGTGGTGAGAATGTTTCAGCGTTTCCTTTGTGATTCTGATTTCCTGATTCTGTTCCCTCTCAGCCACGGGTCCTGTCTGTCCTATCTGTTTGACTGAACCTCCTTTGGACTCCTGCTGGATTCTGCCTGACTTTGTTGGGGCGTTTCTGTTTGAGCTGGTGGCTCAAAGCACGGGACTCTGAACCTGCATTTATGCTCTGAGGATTCCTGGAAGGCTGGATCCATCTGTTCCTGTTTGGATCGAATCCTCTGATCGAAAGGAGAACTCCTGGATCCCTCAACTGTTCCTGCCTGATCTGTTCTCCCCTGACCTGGATCGGCTTCCTGCAAGTTCTCCAGGGCTGCAGCATCAGGGGCACTTTTTGCGAAGCACGCCGGGTCTGATTGGCAGCCCATCGACTGGATCGCAGTTCCTTCTAACGAGATGGACTGAACTGTAAAATCAGGTAAGTAACTCACTGAGATTATCACCTCCTACAGATTAACATAGTAAATTACCTGTGTTTCTTCCTCCAGTGAGTTAGAAGTGGGTTGCGTCCCGCCCCCCTGAAGCCGCTGCAATCTGCTGCTCCGCACTTCAGTTCTGTTATGTTTTAATAAATGTTTTGAACTTTCCTACTGACTGTCTCACCTTGACTACTGAGTCCATCTGTCCCATTTATGACAATTTAGGGATTTTTGGCAGACGTTCGGACACAGCTTTAGTAAGGTTAGCATATTACCATCAGCTTTCATTTGTAGTGGTATGCAGTTAATAACCTTATTCTACTAACATTTCAAACAGAGATGATAAAAATAAATAGGCAATTGTTTTTATATAATTTTATTATTCAATTAAAATAAAGACAACATCCTGTCCACACTTCAAACAAGTTATGAAAATCTGGTGGAAAACTTAATCATGCAACCATAGATAATTTCTAATTCTGGACTCTTGATAGTAGACTCTTAATAGTTTTGACTTTTGTGTCTGTATCTGCTTTCCTGTAGAAATGCCTGTGTTATGAAATGTAGCATTAAATATCTCTGAAATTTAGCTCTGGTGCTAACTAAAGTACATTTATGTTGAAGCATTTGCTGACTCAATGATTAATGTGCAATGCCCTAATTCAAATAAATAAATCAACACAAATTGTAAGTTTTTAGTGTTGTTGAACACTTTTTTGTTGTCTCAGTCATTCCCAGTTTAGGTAAAGATATTTGACCAATTAAATCTTAATATGGAAACTCAAGGACCGGTAAACATGCTACAGGAAGCTTAAAACTAAAATATCACTAAAATATTGCAACAGTAGTTTCTAATATAACATCACATTTAGCTCTTTAACAGTGTTTTTTTTCAAGAAATGGTATACAACCCAATGAGATTGGTAGATGCTGATGAAGATTCTCAGTCATCCAGGTCGTAGTCATTCCGTAAAATTTAAAAAACAATCCACTGGACTTGGTTTCCAAGATTTGAAGATGTTTCGCCTCCCCTCCGTTAAGCTTTCACAATTCAAATGTCTGACATTTGAATTGAGAAAAATATTTCGTCTTCCTGGAGGGGAGGCGAAACGTCTTCAAATCTTGGAAACCAAGTCCATTGGATTGTTTTTTAAATTTTACGGAAAGAGATTGGTAGATATTTCAATGTCTACAGACATGTTGCTGTCTTTAAAAAAAAGGTATTTAATATTTTTGTTTCAAAGATTTTTGTCTTCTGACTTCAAGACTTTGGTTAGGGTTAAAGCTACAGTGTGTAATAATTACAGGGATATACAGTCAGAAATGTAATATATTATACATAACTATGTTATTTATCATCATCTACAAGCTCAGCCTCTTAACCTTAATATTTGCGTTGCCTTAGAATTCGTTATTTATAATTACATAGGAGCGGGTCTCACAGCCATGGAGGCAGACATCTTTGCACTACGGCAGCGCAGAGCCAACAAACTAGCGATTGCGAGATCGCCCATTACGCTCGTATATTTATTATCTTAAGTCTACATGAAATCTATACCCTACACAGACTAATGAAATACTATCTGTAAAATTATCTATGTAAACAAACCTCATCACTTGAGAAGGTAGGTGATGCGGACGTCGTGGAAGACATTTTGTCCCGTAACGCTCGCCGTACTGTTTGGGGGGAGATGTTCATGTTGCTGCGGTCTGCAGTCTGGACGTTAGATGTCGCTGAAAATTACACACTTAAGCTTTAAGTAATTAAGTAATTCAATTTCCATGAATCCAAACAAACATCTTGTTGATGATGGATGTAGTTAAGTGTGGGGCGGTTCGAGGAATTTGTTTTTCTTTGAAACTCTTTAACTCTCTGAGGAAGCGTCAGACTGGCGTCATCAACAGACCAGGATGTCATTTAACATTAACAAACATGTCAAAGGTTAATAGTCTATGCATATTTAAGTTGGACACAACACTTTACTGCTTAGTCAGCATGTTAAGTTGCCCCATCTTCCACTTTTCCTCGATATTTTAATTTTAGATGTTGGATATCTTGGAGATAAGGAGCCATCTGGGTACCAGCAATGTGACTCTATATATATATATATATATATATATATATATATATATATATATATATATATATATATATATATATATATATATATATATATCGGTCCTATATATCATCAAAAGAAAGGCAAAGAAAATGTATTGCTCTTTAACCATTCTGGCAAGGCAAGATCTTGGCACTCTTCCTTGCAAGAGGCTGTGAATAGGTTTTCCGCTTGCTATGCAGTGACATGGCTCACTGGTTAAACAGAGAGGTGAAATAAAAGTTGCTTATAGTAGGAGACAAAAAACTCAACTTTGGGTCTGTTTTAGGGGGAATTGAAGCGATTCAGGGGCCCCAGAATGTGATTAACATATTTCAGACATTTTTTTTGGGTTCTATTTTTGTCCTTGTATTGTTTCCATTTCCAAAGATACAAATTTGTCTAGCTCCTGCATTTATTGAATCAAAACATTTTGAAATTCCTCAAAAGCATAAGAAAGAGAGTGTCAAGCCAGTCCTGAAATGTTATCTTAGTCTGCTGACTAATGCCGCCCCCTGTCACAAGGGGAAACAATAACACACAATGCAGGGAAACAACTCCCAGATTGTTTCCTTCCCCTGATAAGGCCATCGCTGCTACGAAATAGGAGACAGAGGAATCATTTTTGTGCCCGAGGGAGCAGCTCTCTGTGAGAAGATCCTGTACCCCTGGAGCCAACACTTGCTTGGTGGACAACAGTGAAGTTCTTCTTGAGTTCTCAGTCCACCCCCCACTGTTTATCAATCTCCAGTGATTTCCACAATGGAAACACAATGGTTTGTATGTAAGATTTAATGCTGTCAGTGAAACATTTAGGAAATGCTTGTAATGTGGTGTAATTATCTATCTGTGGCTTTGGAGGAAGTGGAAAACTGTAATGTTTCTATTGCAACACAAAACAATACAGAAAACCCTTGTTTCAAAAAAATTGCATATACACTATATTGCCAAAAGTATTTGCTCACCCATCCAAATTATTGGAATCAGGTGTTCCAATCACTTCCATGGCCACAGGTGTATAAATTCAAGCACCTAGGCATGCAGACTGTTTTTACAAACATTTGTGAAAGAATGGGTCGCTCTCAGGAGCTCAGTGAATTCCAGCGTGGAACTGTGATAGGATGCCACCTGTGCAACAAATCCAGTCGTGAAATTTCCTCGCTCCTAAATATTCCACAGTCAACTGTCAGCTGTATTATAAGAAAATGGAAGTGTTTGGGAACGACAGCAACTCAGCCACGAAGTGGTAGGCCACGTAAACTGACGGAGCGGGGTCAGCGGATGCTGACGCGCATAGTGCGAAGAGGTCGCCAACTTTCTGCAGAGTCAATCACTACAGACCTCCAAACTTCATGTAGCTCAAGAACAGTGCGCAGAGAGCTTCATGGAATGGGTTTCCATGGGCGAGCAGCTGCATCCAAGC
This sequence comes from Cyprinodon tularosa, assembly GCF_016077235.1. NCBI lineage: Eukaryota > Metazoa > Chordata > Actinopteri > Cyprinodontiformes > Cyprinodontidae > Cyprinodon > Cyprinodon tularosa. Next base: position 834,861 of record NW_024039196.1, on the reverse strand, counting down.
CATACATCACCAAGTGCAATGCAAAGCGTCGGATGCGGTGGTGTAAAGCACGCCGCCACTGGACTCTAGAGCAGTGGAGACGCGTTCTCTGGAGTGACGAATCGCGCTTCTCCATCTGGCAATCTGATGGACGGGTCTGGGTTTGGCGGTTGCCAGGAGAACGGTACTTGTCTGACTGCATTGTGCCAAGTGTAAAGTTTGGTGGAGGGGGGATTATGGTGTGGGGTTGTTTTTCAGGAGCTGGGCTTGGCCCCTTAGTTCCAGTGAAAGGAACTCTGAATGCTTCAGCATACCAAGACATTTTGGACAATTCCATGCTCCCAACTTTGTGGGAACAGTTTGGAGCTGGCCCCTTCCTCTTCCAACATGACTGTGCACCAGTGCACAAAGCAAGGTCCATAAAGACATGGATGACAGAGTCTGGTGTGGATGAACTTGACTGGCCTGCACAGAGTCCTGACCTCAACCCGATAGAACACCTTTGGGATGAATTAGAGCGGAGACTGAGAGCCAGGCCTTCTCGTCCAACATCAGTGTGCGACCTCACAAATGCGCTTCTGGAAGAATGGTCAAAAATTCCCATAAACACACTCCTAAACCTTGTGGACAGCCTTCCCAGAAGAGTTGAAGCTGTTCTAGCTGCAAAGGGTGGACCGACGTCATATTGAACCCTATGGATTAGGAACGGGATGTCACTTAAGCTCATATGTGAGTCAAGGCAGGTGAGCAAATACTTTTGGCAATATAGTGTATGTATTTAAATGGATGTAGATTTTTTTTTTCTGTCTCATGTGAGATTTGGTGAGAAGCTAGTCCATGTATTAGTATTCAAGGCAGGACTATTCTAAAATCTTTACTCAGGAAGTCCACAAAATATAGTTAAAGGCCATCAGCTGATAGAAAAAAATGGCAACCAGATAAAATTAATTTTATTTTTTAATAAAAGCTAAATAATATTTCTCTAATTTTAGCTTTGCTTTGTGGATTTCCTGTAAACCAACCCTAAATCAATGTTTCCCAAAATGTTTTGACTTGTGTACCCCTTTAAAAATTTTGTTTGGCCATGAGTAACCCTCTCAATCAAAACTATTGATGATTGTCTAAAAGTGGAACGAACAAAAACTGATTATAAAATAAAAAAATATTTTACTTAATCTTTTGATTTGAGCATTACATTCTTAGGCATTTTATGCTTTCCATCTCAAATAAAATAAAAAAAACATCATAAATATGTTGCCTGGAAGTTAGGAATTAAAATACAAAATAAATATTATATTCAAAAAACTTTTATTTTGAAAACTAGAGTAACTTCTGAGTAACTCCCTTATAATCACATTTAAACTTCATGAATTGGGAACAAAATATACTGTAGAACAAAAATTATAGCCGAACGGTATGGAACTAGATCAGCCTCAATTTTCACAAATACTCATATGTGATTCATAAATGCACAGGACAAGAACCACACATGCACAGCACGATTCATGCAAGCACACAAGATCCACATATGCACAGAACAAGATTCTAGTCCATAAACAATTATAAATTAAATTACAAAGTACGAGTGGTCTTTAAAATTCACTGCATTTGTGTGTAGTTTTTTTGAGACTCTCCTGACGTGCCTCGATACACAAAGACATTTTTTTCAACAGGGGATGGTTTGCAACCAATCACAAAGCTCCCGTGTATAAGCCAATCACAAGAAAATACTCCTTACCCGCAGATTCCATATACTCCCCTCCGCCAAGCTAGTGTACGTTGCACTTGTACGTGCACTCTTGTTAATCAATGAGAACTGTTCTACATCCACCGCTACTCTTTCGCACCTCACCATCCACATATGTCTTCTCAATCTGTCACTGTCAAAATATGGAGCCGAGCTATTTTTTTGTTGATTGGTAGCAAACCATCCTGTTTAAAAAAATGCATTTGTGTATTCAGACATGTCAGGGCAGTCTCCATAAAACTGAATTAATTAGTTTTACTTTGTTTTCATCAAGACCTCTGAGCTTGTGTTGATGAGCTCCAATAGGGCAGTGTGAAAAACAGCTGATAAAAGGCTGTTATCTACATCCACTGTGTTCCTCTTCTTGGTTTTGATGTGTGTCAAAGCTGAACTCAAACATTTAAGAAAAACATACTTTTTATTAAAAGCTTTTTTAATGTTTCTGTTGGGTCCTTAAAAAGCCAAACAGATCCTAGACGTATTTTATTGTACTTCCCAAGAAATAGAATATTTTCATGTATATGTATTTTTATGTATTTGCAATGCACTCGCCGACCACTAGGGGTATAAGTACCACCAGTAGGGAATCACTGCCCTATATAAAAAAGCTCTGTCCTGTACAAGAGATGTGATTGTTCCTTATGTTGCTACCAGAATAATTCACTCTAAAACTAGAAGTTTCCCAGTAATTGCTAGAATTTCTAAAAGGAGAATGAGAGACAGTGAAACCAACTACCAGTTTTAGTCCATTAGGCAGACACCCTGTCCACTTTTGAGACTATGCTTAAAAATTTCTTCTTCGGTAAAGCTTATGCTGTAGTTAGAGTGGCTCAGGTTATCCCGAGTTATCTCTATAATTATGCTGCTACAGTATAGGCTTAGACTGCTTGAGGACACAGAAATCACTTTTCAGCATTCTGCTTCAGCTATTTTTAAATTCACCAAGCTTCATTTAGTCTTTTCCTGTTTGTCTGTGACACCATCCTGGGTCAAAACATCAGCTCGGGTGCTCCCTTCAACACCTTCAATTATAAATGATAGAGTCAATTGAATGGTCTCTGTAAAGGGCCCTGAGATGACGTGTTGTGACATGTTTTGCCACATTTCTTTGCGTGTGTTGAGGGGGAAACATGAGCCCAGCCTGGCACAGTTCTAGTGCAGATCATTTTCTGGTCCTGTTTCTCTGACTATGACTGACTGGATGTGCTCTCTTCATCCTCTGACATGGGACCTGGCTGTGTGTTTCCTGGATGGTTTTCCTGGTGTTGCCTGTGGAGCTGGTCTTTGAATCAATTTGACTGTATGATCCGGTGGAATTGTAAAGTGCCTTGAAATGACATGTGCTGCGAATAGACACTATAAATATACTGAATCGAATTGAATTAAACAATATCTGACCGTTATGCAGATCTGACTACACTTGGTCTTGATGATTACAAATGGATGAGGTCCAGATCTGCATGGTGTCCAGGTCATCATCGTCCTTGTTTCTTATGCTAATGACCTGATTAGTTGAAACAGGTGTGTTAAAAGAGACGTACCTACAACATGCAAGGTTTTTAAAGACCCCTGATATTAGATCATACTTGATGTTCACATATCCTCCTTATTCAGTCTAACTGCACATGAGCTATTTTGCAAAGACGAATGGGCAAAACATTCTGTCTTTATATGGTATCTATGAAGCTGACAGCAATGGTAAGAAGTGTTTTTACAAAGTCTGGGTTTAACACAAAAGCACACCACTTAGAGTTTTGCTTCTAAAAACTGCCAAAATGATGTTTCATTTTCCTTCCATTTTACAATCATATAGTGTTTTGCTTTGATCTATAAAACACAAAATATTATTCTATTCCTAAAATATTCACCTTTGTGGCTGCATTTCAAAATAAGTTCATCTTTATTGAGAGTGTTGCATGGCTTGTGTCAGCTGCTCTATAGTCAGAAAAATACAATGACTCCTTTTGAATAAAACTTTATTAGATTCCTTCCCTCAGCCCATCCTTAGCCATGCACCTTCTAAAAGAAAACTCATTCATGGCCAAATGACTCAAAGGGGCTGCCAGTTGCCAAGTGCAAGTGATCATCTTAACGACTGTTGCTACGTCATAGAGGCTAGTTGTGAAATGTTGTTCTTTTCGGGGGAAGGGGTTTAGGTGAAGGCATTCAAAGTCATGTTCAGAGGGATTTTTTGTTTCTTTGTTTTTAGCTCTAATCCAATGTCAGAGTTCTTAGAACCTTAAGAAATCAGGAGAATCTCTGTGAGTCAGATGTTTTTGAGTGTCTCAATTCTCCGAAAAGCTTCTGATTATGTTTTGTGTATTGTATGGTCGGATCAGATTATGCTCAGATTCTCTTCCGATGTTAAATGTTTTGTTATTCCCTGTAGGTTGAAGTAGTCTTCATGTACGTCAGCTCTGGAGCTGGCAGAGATCCAGGACCTTGTTTGAAAACTACCTGATCATGTCAGAAGTTCCTGTGCACAGACACTTAAAGCAGTTTTCCTATATGACTCAAGGGCGGTTCCTCAGACAACACGAACACTCAATGCAACCTTAATCTCCAATGAGACTCTCTTCCTCATCCAGAAAACTCCTACTAGGAATATTGTCATTGATTAGTACCAAGAAACTGGTAGACAGGGATGCTGCCCAATAAACAGCAACATTCCCCCACATTGTTCTGGCTTCTGCTTTTCAACAGATCAAAGACAATGACGTCCCTCACCAATGACTCTTGCAGAGACAGGATCTCTTGGAGAAGACTGTGGCATGGAGAGGAAAAGAGGAGGGGGGTCCTCCCTCATTTCCCTCCAGGCCGAAGTCTGTTTGTTAGAGGGAAGACGGAATCAAAGCCAAATTTCACTCAAAAAGGATTATACAAAGTTGTTGTGCTTTAAAGTTGAATTTCTGTCACAATTTATGACATCTGAGACTTGTCTCTTCTTCAAAATTACTTTTAACTTTTTAATTTACTTCATTTTCTCGAAAATAAACAGTCACTGGTAACTGACAATATTTTAACTGTGGATGCAACATGTCAAAATACGAAATAAGCCAATAAGTTCAGGTAAAAACACCTCATTGTGCCAGATGAATTAGGTCTTAGTTCCCTTTTTTCATATAGGTCTTAGGTCTCTAAGGTTTTATTGTAAATGCGGATTCTCCATTTACTAGCAGCTGCGGTGGAAGAAAACCAATTAAAGCATCCCTGTGACGTAGTTTTCTTTTGTGCTATCTGATCATTAACTGTCATAAAGATGTCAGAACTACCACATCTGTATCCCAGTTCCTTGTATTGTCTCCTAACCAGTGGGGTGACATCCCTTTTATGCCAAGGGCAGGGATGTAAGGTCACCCATAAAGCTATAATGACAACCATTTCTGATCTAACTTCCCCTTGAAGCCCAACTGTGTCAATAAGATACAGACAGGGAAATGGTCAACAATCTTTAGAAAAGGAAGGCACTGGTTGAGTAAGTAAAAAAAAACTTTAAAAAAGAAACCCAGCAAGACATTATCCATCAGTGACCGGCATACCTTACCCCATACATAAGACAGAAAAGATTTATACACTGTAGAATAATTTATATTTAAAAGTCTCAAACCGCCAAAAATGGTATTCTTTTTTAAATTAAGCTAGAACATCATCAGCTACTAAATCCTTTAAAAATTTTAATGTTGCTATTTTTGTCACCTGCCCAAAGAAAAAGTTACAAATTAAACCAGATTAAAAGAAAGATATGTCAAACTAATGTTGATGCATCAATTTCTGTAGTGTCAATATTTTTTTTCGAGAAATTACATTTTCTTTGTACCTTGCAATGTTTGCTTGACAAACACAATTAAAGGAAAACTGTTAAAGAGATTAAGTTTTTATTGTATCATTTAGACGTGCATTCTGTTAAGCAAGAAATGAGCAGTTATATATTGCTATGTTTATTGCTGAAAAAAGTCCATCATGGACCAACAATCAGGTCATGTTTAAATAATTTAAATCTAGGTTCTTACTAATTCTCTGTTTTACTTTGGCAAGTCTTGTGCACAATATCTGAGGGCCTAAAATTATTTGGGTTGCTTGCATGTAATTGGCTGATTCTCTGCTCGTATTAAAAAGTAACTGAATGACCGTGCCTACCAATCTTAAAGAAAATTTATGTGACCATTCTTTGCGAGCACAGCTTATAACCTTTGATCCCAAGTGTACCTCTAAAGAAACATCTTCTTTGAAAGGCCAACTTCCTTTTCTCCTTTCTTAAAGCAGCTTCTTTGTTTCAAGAATAATGCAGTATTTAAAATATACATCTAAAATTTTACTTGATAAAGAACTGATACCTATGTATAAGTATTCTCCATCCTTTTTTGGGGGGTTTATTCCAATGTTTTTACGACCAAGCTTTAAAGACATAAAATTAACTGATATTATAAATTGATGATACAATAACAACATAAGACTGTTTGGTGTTTTTCAGGATATAGATCTGACCTTATCTGTCTTTGACCAGTCTCATATTATTTCCTGTCAGCAGGCCAGCCATGCAGTATAACTGCTTAACAGTTTCCAGGCTGCAGTTTCCTTTGTTTCTACAACCAGTCTCCAATTGACGTGTCTTTTGTACCCACTCTTCTCAGAATTTTGACTCCCTTTGCACCTTACACATGGTGACTGGGTTAATGGGGACACTGATCTTAAATGAAGAATCATTTAGTTCTTGTTTTCCTTCAAATGTTTATCCTTTATATAATGGTATAGTATAATGGTACTTTAACATTGTTCAAATATATTTCAACCTTTTCGGGATCCATAAATAAAGGTTAGGTCAATGTTGCTTTTTCAGAAAAAAATTATTTCTTTCAGGGGCTGAAATGTTACAGCAGATTGCTCCATTTAGCTCTTTATCATGTGCGATGTCTCACATTTCTGGATAAAAAGCTGGTTCTGGGTTTTGTCGACACCTTTAAAGTACAGGCCTTTTAAAGTCTTTTTATCCGTTTTGAATTTGTGCTCTGAGGAGAAGTCCACTGTAAAAGAAAAGTATACCCTGAGGATTGAGAGAAATTTTCAAAACTATTCTTCATCTTATTCATTCCCTCATGATTTTACAGCTTTTGGCAGCCTTGCTTTGTTGGATCCATGAACTTCTACATGTTCTTGATAAATATGACATAATCTTGTGGTATAGTGCAACAAATTATCTGACTGATTTAGTTTCCATAATATTGAGTTATAAGAGCAGAGTGCTAAAGGCCTCTTTAATAAAACATCTATCCATCATTTTGTCTGACGTTGGTGACATCAGAACAGAGATGGCAAAAGTACTCACTTTCCATACTTGAGTAAAAGTACAGATACTGTACTTGTGTTAAAAAATACTCTGCTAAAAGTGGAAGTACTGATTAAACTTCTTTACTCAAGTTAAAGTAACAAAGTACAGGCTTGTAAATTTACTTAAAGTATAAAAGTAAAAGTAGAAACCACTGTTTTCATGCCGTTGCCTACATTTTAAATGGATGTCTGCCAATAGGACTAGATCTCCGTTGTGTTCATTTTCAATCATCTCGTCGTCCATGCTACTATGCTAACGCCACCGCCACCAAGCTGCAATGATTTGCCGCCAATGAATACCGCCGAATCTGTCGATTCATCTTGTAGTGGTGCGTCAAATGCAACGTAGATTCCCATCCAATTAGATTGAATTTGGTATTGATGACGTGAAAAATAATAACGGTAACTCCATTTGAAATGATTCAACACTAAAGTAACGAGCCAATTTTTTAATATGTAAGGAGTAGAAAGTACAGATATGTGTGTAAAAATGTAAGGAGTAGAAGTAAAAAGTCGCCATAAAAATAAGTAGTAAAGTAAAGTAAAAATATCAGAAAAATCTACTTGAGTACAGTAACGAAGTATTTGTACTTTGTTACTTCCCATCTCTGCATCAGAATGCAGTTTCTACATGAACATATTTTGTTTTCAGCCTATGATCAAAATTAATGTTTATGTTGGGTGGGACTACAGAGTGAACTGCAGACACTCTATGAAGTAAAAATACTTTAACACACTGCCTCAGCACAACTTCAACTTTTATCTATTGAGAAATTTCTCATCTAAGGTATTGCTTTTCTTGTGTTTTATAGATATACCATGAATACTTTGCTTCATTATATTGTTGAGAACACATTTAGCTTTACAAATACTTTGTTAATGAGAATCAAGCCATTTTGCTGACAATTTGTCCACTTAAAGCATACACACAACAGTGTATAAGCTTTATACAACAAAGCACACCACAACAGCACTGCGAATGACAGATATAATTACACTCTAAAAAGCTAAGTGAGCAGTAACAAACATTCTCACTCAGCTCAGCTATGAACAAGTTATGAACAATGTCATTTTTTTAATTCATTTTGTGGTGTATTTAATGGATTGACTGCTGTCACTAAATAGCGTGAAATGCAGCATATGGTATATAGGGATGAAAATGTGACCACAGTGGTAAAAAAAAAAATCACATCAAGACATGGAATCATACAGGTTTAGACTCTGAAGACAATTATTCTGCTAATCAGCACTTGATTTGGCCACTGTACCCATGTTTCTATATTCTATGACTAATGAGCTTTAGAGTAATATTCTGACTCAAATATAAATGGCTGAATTTCTAGTCTATAGTAATACTTCTCCCATCTAGGCTGGACATCTTCAGTAGAACAAAAGCCAACAGCTCACAGGAGCCAATTAATTTTTGTTAATAATTGACTAGATTTTATTTTTTGTCAATAATTTATTTAAAGTTATTTATTTTTACTTTATTGTTTGATATTTGTTTTGAGATTGTGCTTTTGGTTATGTAGTTATGTTTCTTTGTTTCTGGTTAGTTATAAGCAATTTGGGTAAATTAAAGGTATTGTGGAGGTATTTCTCGAATCCTCCCGCCCTCTCCACTTAAAAAAAAAATGCTTGCACGAGAGCATACACGAGCCAATTTCTCCTTGTGTACGCTCTGTTTAAAAGTTGCTGTTCTCATAGCTCATACAGGTTTACTGTGTCCGAACGTCCGCACTAATCCCTAAATACCTTAATCACTATTTAGAGCAGGGAACTCAGTCAACTTTCCGTTCGAAGAGAGGATCACTTCCCCATTGGTCCACTGCACAGTGCCTGCGCCATCTTTGTTATTAGTCGCCGCCTTCACGTAGCGACCGCCTATGGCGAATGTGTCATCAAAGCTCTGCACACAGAGCATTCTGGGATATATGTACCTCTTCTGAGGCCTTTCTTTTCTTCTCATACACTTCCTAGATAATTTTTCTCTTTCAACCTTCAGCCAGTCTTAAAGAACTGCAGAAAGAACTGAATGTCTGAAACCGTAGCTCACCACATATATAAGCCTGAAAGTGCGCATGCACAGAAAAAGATAGCTAACTGGAAAAGCACGTAGGAAGGCCTTACGTAAACATAACACTAGAATGATTGACAATTAGGAGGACCACTTATTTAGGTGATCCACCCGGAAAATAATCATCCTCTATATATACCTTTAAGTTTATAAATAGGCTGTCAATGATAGGACCAGCATGCATCTGGGTGGGTGTATGTTTTTTAACCACCAACAAACATTTATGAAATAAATGTAAGGATCAAAAAGTGCAAATATATTACAAAGTTTAATAACAAAGCAAAGGATACTGCAAATAACAATAATAAATTCGCAACATAATCAATCAGCATTTTTTAACACAAAATTGACGTATTTAGATGTGCCAGTCTGTAACAGTTTATCCTATTCTAGCAGCTACCCATCTATTATCGGGATTCTTTAATGTGACAACTTATGGCAGATGTGAAAGTGAAAAACTTAATTATTGAGGGTTTTACACATACTGGCTGGATATGCTATGGTATATTTTAAAGATGGCCCAGAACAGATTAGAATCTGTTTGTGGCTGTAATAGTGTGAAATTAACCATGTAAACCAGATTAATAATGTGTATCACTCAGATTTAGTTCTAAACATTATTAATCACAGACTCCTCCAATCAAATCTGTTTGGGGGGGAGAAAGCACATCCAGCAGAGCCTTCTGAGCTGAGTGGGAGAACCAACACGTTGCTTTCTCCTACAAAGGTTACGTTTTAGATAATAAAAAATAAGCCTCTTTATCCCTGAAAAATGCGTGTTAAGCCAGGTTTTTCAAACATGGGTCGACCTAGTAACAATCAGCATTTGGTTCCCTTCCCATTGGCATAAAAAGGTGGGTCTGAACCCTCGCTGGCAAGTTGCATTGCTTCTTCACTAGTTGTTGTTTTAGTTTTGTTTTGGGGTTTTTAATCTATAAAATCCTTTAATCAGTTAAAAGGCCTAACCTTCCTGCAGGCGGATGTTCTTTGCTTACAGGGCCTGAGCCTTAATGTTTATCCCTCAGGAGAGCTTTGCTGACGGTGTGTTCTTGTGATCTGACTGGCTTTCTACCAGTCTTCCTTTTCCAGGTAATTTGCCTGGGTCAGTTGACACAGTATCTTACTGTTTTTGAAGCATGTACATCATTGACCAACTGATACTATTTGTAAAAGGTAACAGTTGCATTTGGGCACAAATCATTTTATACTTTTTCCATATATTTGATCGTTTAGAGAGAGTTAGACAAAGCCTATTTGGTCAGTACTTTTTGTTTTGTTATGAAGATGTGCGTGGGCACAGTAATTAGGTCATATACGCACCCTGTCTATCTTTTTTCAAAGAAAAAAATGAAATCATGGCTAAATTAAGCCTGTTGTCTAAGTTAGTAGTATAATACTAGAGGCAATTTAAAATGTAAATAAAAAAATTTCCTAATATAGTCTAATATCAACTGGATGAGACTTGATAATTGTGTATCTTTGCCACATTCATTCTCTAGTAGATGATGTCCCTCCGCTGTAGTATCACTGCATTCTTTGTGTATTGTAAACATTTTAATTATTCCTGTTTGTTGTCAATTTGGAGATTGTTTAGAAGCTGCAAGGAAAGGTGACTCAATGTTTTTATCATAGTTTTGAGTTCATCTTCTTGTTAAAATTTACCAAGATTACTATTATGTTAACAGTAAAAAGCAAGATGTTAAAAATCAACCTTTTAATGTTCTATTTAAAAACTTTTTAAAAGAAACGTTATTTTTATATTTGTATGTATGGAAACATTAACATTTTTCCATGTGACGTATCTTGGATGATTTATAACAGAGGGGCAAACTGCTTTTATCTATTTTTTAGAAATAAGGAGTTTCTAATGCCCCTCATAAAATGGATTGTGATGTCACTGCAAGGATTTACTGCAAATGACAGTTTCTTAGAGAGAAAAAAAAACACCTTGGTTGAAAAAAATAACTCAACATAATTTACAACCCAATGTTCTCACTGATACAAAACAGGGCATACCTTAACAACCACACATCTACACTGAACAAGCTATCACCATGTGTAAGAGTTTTATCAGATTCTATTAGAATAAAATAAAAATGCTGTTTTATGTACCTAGCATAAGATTCTTTTCACATTACCAACCTATATGTAATCAGCCATACTTTACTGTGTATTACATACTCTTATACTGGAATCAACTGCCTTTAGAAGTTACGTATTTAATAACTAGAGTGTAACAGTGTGTAATTTAATTATCCAATAAATCTAGCTGTCCTGTCTTAATTTACTTAAAAACTTTTTTTGAACAAACACTGTGATAAAGTAGAGAAATTCCAAGAAACTAATGTCAGGCCAGGTATAAGGTTGTGGAGAATTTAAAGCAGCCATGGCCCCCTGCAACCCCAGAAAAAATTAACTGGGATCCAGTCACAATTAAAAAGGCTACGATAACACAAGGAAAAAAAAAGAAAACATCAGATTTGAGCAATTTCCATATTTTGTTTTAAATGAGACATGTATCAAACTTTCAAAGCAAGCGTTTCTAAAGTCATGCGTTGTTTGATTTGTTTTTTTTACTTTCTTTCGTTGCTAATAATGGGGCCATGATACTGTTGTCAGAGACAACGGCATCCACTATTACGTTTTATTTAACAATTGTAGAGACAGCTTCATCATTACTTTCCTAAACAGTGCACTGTGGTGTAACCAGGGGTGTAGCTAGAATGAGTGGCTATGGCCACCCTCGGCCAATAACTTGCATTCACTACTGGGGGATTTGTGCCCATAAGGACATAAGAAGCTACCTCCAGGACTATAAGTTCCTCTGGCAACCAGAGGGTGCCAGTAGGGATTCTCTACAGTGGAATGTCATAACTAATCTGACACTGTATATCAACAACACACTGGCAATAATTTATATGAGATATGGTCAGGACTTTTCTGCAATGCCAGTGCAATAACCCAAGTGAACTACTATGTAGTATTCCCTTAGCTCTCTGATGTGCAGATATTTTATATCTAAGGGAAAGGTTCCAGGACATTTCGTTAGAGAACACCTCAGTTAGCATATGTTGACAGAATGTGTTACGTGAATGTACGAATGCCAATGTTGAGCATCATTTATTAAATGTAACCTTCTGGCCTACATGCAAAATACTTTGTGTGACAAAAAAACCTTACATTTTTAAATTTCTTCTCCATTGATCCCATGGTGACAAACAGTGATGGCAGAATCCTGGCATGGGGTCCAGTTGTGTAAGGGCTGAGAAGAAGGAAGCTAAACAAAAGTGTAATCAAAGTATAGAAGATGGTGCAAAAGATGACACTGGGTAAACTTTCACCATGGAGCAGGATAAGGAACCTATCCTATCCTCCTGGTGCCTATCTCCAGCTTTCTATGGGCGAGAGGCACTAGACCATCACAGCACAACACAGAGAAAAACAGGACAAACAACCATTCAGGCAAACACTCACACCTAAGGGGAATTTAGAGAAGCCAGTTAACCTAACAGTCATGTTGTTGAACAGTGGAAGAAGCCAGAGTGCCCAGAGAGAACCCATGCATGCACAGGGAGGGCATCCAAAACTCCATGCAAAAAGACCCCGGGCCACAAATCTAATCTTGCTTCAAAGCATGTGCTACCCACTGTGCCACTGAGTAGCCCACCTATTCAAACAGCCAAAGCCAAAATGGAATTAACTTTTAACTTTTAAATTGTGGTTTCTTAACCCTGATCACTCCACTGCCCTTCATGTTTTAGATCTGTCTCTACAGTACTCAAGCACACCTATCCAGGTCAGGTGTGTGAAGGTCGGGGTACATCTAAACCTTTTAGGGCAGCGGACCCTTAATGAGTTAGAATGATTTGTTCAGTCAGGCATAGAAGACTAATTGAGAATCTGTAACAAAACAAGAAAACTAATGTTTACAGAATTGTTCTCCTTCCAATATTTGCACGTGGTACACTTTCAGGTAATCAGATTCAGGATTCAGGGGTAAAATAAAAAATCACCTCGCAGATGTGATATAAATATTGAGTAATACTATGAATTGGTAATAATAACTTGGTACTTGCTTGATTATGTAAGTCTGAGTAAATTTAGTTTATTAAAACTTAGGTCAGGTTCCTTATATTTCTCCAATCTGTTCTCCTTTCTATTTTTTTGTCTGTTTTCAAGTTTTTTTGTTTGTTTTTTTACTCCTTGCCAATGTCACATCTAGAAAAAGCTTTAATGAAAAAGCACATCGATAAATACATATTAAGTCAACTATACACAAACTGCCAGACAATCAAATTAACATGGTAAAAAAAAATTAACATGCAGGGCATGGACTTTATATGCTACACAGTAAAATGTGTCTCAGATGATAAGCAGCAGACAGGCTGGAGAACTCGCTCTTCCTGTCCTGGGGCTATAAACCAAACAGGTGAGCATAGATGTAGCAGTGTCTGGAATGAGCTGCCTGTAGGAAATAGGTGAAAAAAGCTGCTGCTGAATTTTTACCTGGTAGAAAGGTTGCTTATTTAAAAATAAAAAAATAAAAAATAGGCAACCTAAATACTTCTTCTTTATCAAAAGATTCTATCAGAAAATGTTTATGTGTTTAGTAGGTCCAAAAAGAATACATAGCTCCATGTTGATTAGACACCGTACCTGAGTACAGGGGGATGGGGGGGATTTCAACATTTGGTAGGCTGTGAGCTTATGAATAGCCTGAGCAAATTAAATAAAATCAAAGACGTGGCCTACCATGACTATGAAGCAGATCCCAGTGAGAAGTTTGTCCTCTGCATTTGTCCATAACCATGTAGGGGTAGTGATAGCCATGCCAGTCCAGAGACTGACTGCAGTTCTACTGTAAGGTGCCTTGGTCAAGGTCAATGACGGGCATACATGACATGTAACAACCATAACATGCATATTACTTTAGGTTAATAGGCTGTATTAAGCAGGCTATGTAAGCTTCCAAAATAAAAATAAAAAATCCACCATCCCCCTTCTTTTTTTTATACAACTAGTCTACTGATTAGGCATATATATAAGTGAGAATAAAGTGAGAAAAAGAGTTGAGAGGGCACTAAACAAAGTGTATAGTGAAAAGATCTACATCTGCTTCAAATGCAACAAAAACACAAGACTCATTAAGGAGTTTGTTTTCTATGCTCTCAAGAAGCAGTTCGGTGCAGATAATCTCTAAACATGTTGGATAAAAGCCAGGGATGAGCTTATTCCAAGTACAAAGTCCTCCATTATCAGTTTCTATGCCACATTTTATTATTTTACAAACTTGTTTCTGGACCAAAATAGCACATCACCATAAAGACCAAATAAAACCTGCTGCTACCTGAGGAAAAAAGTAGACAGAAAGGCCGATTTACTAGAAAAGATATAGTTTTTTTTTTACAATGCGTGAAGTCAGCATACAAAACCCTTTTATTGTCTGTAAAAGGATATTCTAAAAGATACAAACATCGCTATTCTATGCTAGTAAAATCTGTATTTTAAAGAGCAACAGCTACACTATAGTGTTTTACTTTATTCTTTTTACATATATGATAAAATAATATTTTTTTATTAGAGAATTTAAATGTAGTTTGTGTTCCACATTTTCCTTTTTACTCTCTGGATAGAGTTAAGCAGGATGTGCTTTACTGAACAAGAAAACTGACATGCTGAAGCTGCTGTCATGGCATCGCAAAACCCCTGACTGAGCCCTTGAGAAATGTTTTAAATGGTTTTTGTAGTGGTTGGGGAGGCAAAGGGAAAAGGATTTACTCAAGTAATAAACATGCAGCAGGCCAGGATCGTCACGTAACAACCACACGGATCTCACACTGATAAAGAAAAGCCCCCCTGCTTGTAACTGTGAGTCTGCTCCCTGAATTTCATCAAAGACTTAACAGACAGTGTAGGCAGAGTTTGATTTTATTTAGTAATCATGAAAAGTCAGCTAACTATTTGTTAACATTTAAACTCATATGAATCAAATTTGAAAAGATAGGACACTGTGATAGTGTTATAACTGCTGTAAAGCATTCCAAATATGCATGTAAAGTTTGCAAGTGTCAGAAAAAAGATTGTATGTGATTCATGGGTGACATAAAGAGCCTGTGACATTAAAAACCTGTTTTAGTGGAAACTCGCTGCAGCTTTAAAGGTATCCACCCACGGGCCTCCTGTAGCTCATATAGAGTTAAGAGATTTCTAATGTCAAAAAATAAAATGTTTTAACTATAGCGATTGTTTACAACTCATCTGTTAGTCAAAAAGGATTTAAGCTGGTAACAGCTATTTTCATGTTTTTGATTTCACAGAGAAAAAAAAAACATTATACATTATTTCCTGAGATGTAATTGAGTAGGTAGTAAAAAAAAAATAAAAAAATATTGGTTTATTATCCTTTAGCAATTTTCTGTTTTAAACCATTTAATGTTATGTATGCAATATACCAACACAAAGCCAGAAAAAAATACTTGGGTTTCAATAATGTGTATGTTGAAAACTGAATAGTTTTGAATGAAAATGTATTTTGTGCCCCTAAATTAAAACTTTATAGAGTATAAATTATTGAAATTTGTGCCCCTTCTTTTTGCAAAGTTATTTAACTTATTGAGACTGAATGGACAGCATATGTAAATATACATTTTCTTGTCCCCCTACAGATTAGCAAATGGTTTTGTATTGGATTTTGGCTGAGCCAATTGAATAATGACAATGCTTAGATCTACCCTCTATTAAAAGACACTACTTATTTTTGTTTCAATTTCACTATATGTTATGAAATGAACTCAACAGATTGCTCATATTTTATTTCATATGATTCTTGTCAATTTTAGAAGAATTTTGTTTGTTTTTTATCCATATTTTACCTATAGTTCTATTTTAGATGAATAATTTGAATGTGTGGGAGTTCAAATTATCTGAGTGACCCCTAATGTTTAAGACAGGGTTAATCTGTACGATGGTGTGCAGCTTGGATGTACCCAAGTGCATATGAGCAGGCAGAGGCTAAATTAAGTTGCAGTAAATTGAGAAGTTTAATCCTTTAAAAAAACAAAAAAACAACACTTAGACCCAGAATATGGTTTATTTATAAGGCATAGCAAGGCTGAACAGAGATTTCAATTATCTAAATATTTAGCCATTAAAGTAAAAGCAAACTGACAGAAATATAAGTGTTAAATGACATGAGCAAACAAAGACTGATAACCAGGTGAACTCGGCTGCATGATTAGGCAGCTAAGAAAAACAAGCATGACAACAGCTGAAAGTCCTCAGACTGATTACACCCAGACAGACACACTAAAAGAGAAAAACAAAACTATAGTTGAACTATACTATAGCAGAACCATGGAAAGATCTAACCAATGAAACCAGATATTAAATAAATTAAACAATAAAATCAGAGAAAGGACAAAAGAATGCTAAAGCAAAATCAAAACACAAAATTCCTAAAGAGTTAAAAACTAAGAGGGAAAACAACAAACTAAATTAAAACACAGTGATACCTGAAAAACCACAATAAACAATAACAGAGAACAAGGGAAAGCTAAATACAAAAGACAATCAAAACCTCAAAGAACTCCCAAACACTGAAAAAAATAATGCAACTGTTTTTGGCATCTTCTAAATCATATTTAGTTACTCTAACACAATTGTCCCACCATTTATATTTTATTTTGGTTTCCTGCTATTTCCCTTTTGCGCTTGCTGGGTTTAACATGGACACATTTTACACATACTAAAAAAAAATGAATCAAGCACCTCTTTGAGATCACACAATTTCTTACTGTTCAACATACCTAAAGTAATTCTTCCCATTAATATTTAATTGATGTAACACCATATGTATGAAAACTGTATGTATAATGCAATATAAATACAAATTAGTTTTAAAAAAAATGTATTTGTCATTTGGTTATTCAAATGTTCTTAGTTAGTTGAACATAACTTAATTCAATGAAGGGACAAATATAGGTCAGCAGAATTAGATTTCATGAAGTTGAACCAACCAAATATCTTGAAATTTGGTGCATGTATTAATTTCCTTTTAAAAGTTTTTTTTTTAAATTGTGTTGAAAAAAGTCAATACAATTACAGCATGTTGGATGGAAAAACTGCCATCCAACAAATTGTGTAAATCCAATGAGTCAATATGATGAGTGCACAGGTACACATCTGTTTTTATGATAAATAAGTGTAGTGTTGAGGATAAAACATTTATTCTCTGTCAAATCCCACTCACTAATTGACTTATCTATGTCATGTTAATTTGGCTATTTTGTTTAAAATGTTTTTGTAATCTCCATACGATGTCATTAATACCTGAAGTTCTATTTGCAGGCAAAGTGCACTTTGATGCCTCTTATTTCCTCTTTCTGCCATGGTGGATTGTGCTTTCTGTTTTCCATGGATGAGGGTTTTTATATACTCATGTTGACTGAATTCTGGGTTGACTTAACTCAGAGTCGAGTTTGCTGATTTATGTCACCTGTTCTTTAACCAAAACTCCTAAATATCACAAAGCCAAATAAGTTGACTTCGGAGAATTGCTCTTTGCTCAGAATAGTTTAATACCACTCTCTGAAATGGGACAGTGGTTGCATTTTGACTATTTGTGTTGGTAAAATGACTCCAAAAAATATTTTTTGAATTTGCCAGTAGGTTCATCTCTGTCAGTGACTGAAGGAGCAGCATGCTGTGCTTTTAGTTATTAAATGGTGTATAGAGTATTAAATATTACTTACCAAAATGGACAATTGTCTCCTATGAAGATTGCATTTAGGCAGTCTTCTCATTAATATTCATCACCTTTTAGAGACTAAAATCCTGCTATCTGAGGTATCGATCCACACGTCACTACAAAATTCAATGTCCAGATGCACCTAAACTCATTGGCATTTTTTTCTGATAACTATACTTAAATATGTATTTCACTGAAAAGATTCCCTAAAATAATCATTACTGATATGACCGACACCAGTTAAACCAAAATCCATCTCAAAATAGAAATTTGTCTCTAAAAAGTCTTAGTGTGCAAAAAAAATATGTTGCATAGAACAAAAATGTTATTGTGATAAAAATATGACTGTTCATGTTTTTATCTGTGTTCATAAGACTTAATTGTTAGCGGTGAGTAAATATATATTCTGCACATCTGAAAAATATGGACCAGTAGAAGCAACAACGGATTAAGTTAAGCCAACTACCTTTAGTGACTCCTCATGAATCGTGATTCATAGTGTGTTGTTGATTACACAATAAATGGTACCATAAATGGGTGTTAGTGAATAATCCAACATTAAAGCTAAGACATCCAGTCAAGGTTGTTGTTTATTAAAGTAGACAAATTAACTTGAAAGATGCTCCTTTCTGTCTTTCCATATTGCTCACAATATTTCTCCTTGACTACAATCTGTCCCTGAACCTCCCACCGGTTATCCAGATGTTCAATAAGATAAAACAAAAGCTTTTCTTTTTAAATGCTCTTTGAAAACCTCACATTTTCTAAAAAATATTAGCTTGGAATTTTTTATTTTTTATCTGTGTTTTTATGATACAAGGAATTTGATTTAAATTCATGTTTGAAAAGCGACTCATTTAGAGAGGTAACTAAAAACGAAGGCTATAGAATCGTACAAATAAAAACTATTTGGGAAATTTTCTAATCCTGCCTTGCAGCAAGAAGGGTCTGGGTTCAATTCCCGGCCCGGGGTCTTTCTGCATGGAGTTTGCATGTTCTCCGTTTGCATGCGTGGGTTCTCTCCGGGTACTTCCTCCCACAGTCCAAAAAACATGACTGTTAGGTTAATTGGTTTCTCTAAATTGTTCTTAGGTGTGTCAATGGTTGTTCATCTCTGGGTTGCCCTGCGAGTAACTGGCGACCTGTCCAGGGGTGTACCCTGCCTCTCAACCATAGACAGCTGGAGATACAGTAGGCACCAGCACCGCGTGACAGAAAATGAAAGAATGGATGGATGTCTGTGTAAGCCTCTTTTGTCCAAGTTGGGTGGGGGTTGTTTGGAGACCCAAATGTAGAGATGAGTTCTTACAGGTTTAATGAAATCAAAAAAGTAAAAGAAACAAAACACAGGAAACCAAAAACCAGGAGACGCCAGGATAAACACACATTGGGAGCAAAGTAACAACAAGAAACCAGCGATGACAAACTGCAGTGAAGGAGTATATGTGGGGGAACAAAGAATGGCCTAATGAAATCATATGGAGCAGGTGAGTATCGGAGTAACTAGAAGGGAGCTGGGGAAAGGAGACTGGCACAGAGAGCAACTCAAGAAACACAACACAACTTAAATATAACACAAAATGAAAAAGAAACCAATTACCAACAAACAGAAATACATAAATAACTGAAAACTCAAAATGAGGTCCAAAAGGGGAGAACCAAAACATATCTAAGATTAACAGAAGAAATAAAAAGTGTTTGCTTTGATTGTTTTCCTCATTTGATAAAACAAGGAGAACTGTTTCAAAGTGTTTTTTTGTTACCACGAGGAATGCTTCCTTTGATGGCTAAATATTTTGTGGCTAGAGCATAATTAGAAAACTTGGATCAATTAGTAAAAGGGTTCAGAACTGTCGCAAGCTGTTTCATGGGTCATTAGGTCTCTGTGTTGTCTCTGTTCCCGGCCTTAAATTCTCCATTCTGTTTGTTCAGCAATCAGTATTTCCATCGAATGCTGACAGCATGTTTGAGTCAAAGCTGTCCCAGCAAAACTAAACTAATACGGGAAGAAAACAACACACTGAAATCTTTAGGATAAAAGAAATGTGAATCACAAAATTCTTTAATGTTATGTTCTTCTTTAATTGGTTATAGTATTTATAATTTGTTTGTCTCAAAATAAAATAGTTTTGTATTATATGTTTGAAGTAAAACTATCATACACAGGGCCAGAGCTGTTAAAGATTTGGTCTGAAGAAGTTTCTTTTGCTAAGCAGAGATAAGGATGACATTTGATAAAGGAAAAAAAATGATTGCTTGTAATGCAGACAAAGTTGCATGGGTAGCTACTGAGGAAGTAGCACACCGACTGAGCAGACCAATTTAGAACACACATAGCGCAGTGTGAAGACAGAGGCGCCACTGCAGATAGCTGGGGAAATGAACTTCAGGATATACCTACAACACTGCTTTTCCTAATTTCCTCATTTACATCTGCTGAATGACAGGATGAAAAACAGACATCAGCCTCTAGTTACACAGCATATATCATACAGTTAGTTGGTTTTTTTTGTTTTGTTTTTTGGTCATCTTAATAGAAATCTAAATAAATATTTTAGCACTGTTCTTCAAAACGAGTATGCAGAGGCTGCCTTGCATATCTGAGCCCACAGAGGAGACACAGCTAGTGAACAGAAAGTCCTAAACTAGAAGTGACAGCGATTACTTTGGGAGGTCTTCCCAAGCCCATTGGCAGAATACCACTTTTTCATTGTTTGTTTGTTTTTTTTATTTCACAGAAAGATCAAGAAGCTTCTAACACAGGTGGATGCAGCCAGAGGTGTATACTCTAAATCAGAGGTCTTCAACAGGGGGTCCGCGACCCCTAGGGGGTCCGCGGAGGTACTGCATGGGGGTCGCGAAAGTCTTGGTTGATTCCTTTTTTTTATATTCCCTCCTGCAATTTTTTGCACTAATTAAAATGTCTTTAAATACACATTAACATGAATTCAACACACTGTAGTAAACAGATAAATGAAAGCAGAAGATCTCTTTCAGTAATCAATGCACACATACAGCGACACACAGGAGCTCTTTCAGACCTGGGCACCGTTTCATTCACAACACCTGTCCCATCAACCAGGAATCAGATTCAGAAATACTTTAATAATCCCAGGGAGGGATTACTTTCGTTACATGACTCCATATGTAATAGAGTGACTATAGGAACAGTTTGATATAACACAATTTCATACAATATATATAATTAGGGGGTCCCCGCTCCATCTCGCAATCAGTTTGGGGGTCCTTGGCTTTGAAAACGTTGAAGACCCCTGCTCTAAATTCTACAAAAGAACTTTGCTTCAGTTAAGTTCACTACTTTTATATTTGCATAATCAGAACAAAAGTTTTCAAAATGCATTCTAGGTCACTTCTCTCAGTGTATTCTCATTATGAGTTCGTATGAAATCGTACTAAAAGTTATGCACCGTAATTTCGTACGTTTTGGACGTTTTTTTCGTCGTATGCGCATGCGCATCTTACGCACTATTCAAGAACTTAGAATTTAAAATACAATTAGCCCTAACCCTTAGCCTGGGTGCCAGTCAGAACTTAGTCCCGCCCACAAGGTTTGAGTTCGGGGAAGTTCGGTCTGGCTCTGCTCCATAGTAGCGCGAGTATTATCGCCCACTGTCAGGCGATCCAATCAAATTGTCAGGGCGGACTTTATACGATGATGGACAGATGATCAAGAGTAACGTAATCAACCACGTGACCAAAGCGCGCTAGGGTGACAACAATAATGGCTGCCGCTGGAGAGTTTGGGTGAGTAGATTCTGCTATTAGGTCTGTTCTAGAAGATATCGACAGCAAATTAATTTTAAAAGAGGAACAGAGAAACGCGATCAAGTCTCATCTTCTTATTCTAGGCGTGAAACTGCACGCTTTGATTTTTGTGGACAACAACTATGCCTCGCTTAACATAAGTCACGCACTCCGTTGCTCTTATTGGTTGTAGATCTATCCAATTGAGTGCAGAGGCCTTTTTTTTCCTGGTTCGTTCGAAACACGCCCCATAATCACAGCTCTATGGAGCAGTATCAGACTCATATTCTGACTAGAATTGAGTCGGACTACGTCAGGCTACCTAACCCTGACCCTAACCCTAAGATATAAAACAGCAAGCAACGTAGTTAGAGACATGAATAAGTGATGATTGCACTGTTTTTCCCATTTTTACGTCCGTCCGCGGATCTGCTTTTTTTTTCTGTCTGCCAGCGCATACGCACTGATGTGTTTTTTGTCCAAAACGTACGAAATAGTGTGCATAACTTTTCGTACGATTTCATACGAACTGATAATGAGAATATGTTGCTTCTCTATGAATTCAATGAGGTGTTTAGCTTTTATTAGACAATGATTATATTCATACGTTATGTCCTCTTTTTGCAGACTGGGAGATGTAATTGTCAACAAATGGACAAAGTCACTATTATTCTTCAATGTATAACTATATGTAATAGACAGAGGTGGGTTATAACCAGGGTACTTTATTAGATTTACTTGATTAACTTTTTAAACAAATGTACTTTTAAAGTGTAGTTGAACTACAGAGTACTTTTCTCTTTAACTTGAGTAAAAATATGATGACACATCACTACTCTTACTCAAGTAACATTTCTTGCTAATCTACTCATCTTGACTAACTTCACTCAGCTGAAAGTAAGCTTATTTAAACAAAAATGCATCACAGAGACAGAGACCCACACCAATAGTTCATGTTTCAGGGAGCCTCTGCTTGTTTTGCTGCGGTAAATATTTCACTGTACCTTGTTACTGGAATTAATCTAGGCTGTTCTAATCTACATGCTTAATATACTGTAAGTTTTCATTAAATTTGTTGAATAGCAAAAATATCTTAAATATCTGTTTTTGAAAAGCTTTTCTTTCACCTTAAACAGTTGTTATGACAAGTTATTGTCATGTCATTGTTTCAAACATCAGAATTAGCATTTAAATGTAAATGTTTTGTAACCTTACATAATTATTAAGATATTAAATCAGCTTTAATGATGATAAATAGCAGAAAGATCAGTTACTCAATACTTGAATAGCGTTTTTACCAAATATATTTTTACTCTTTTACACTTATTTTGTTGGATGGTTAGATTTTTATTTTTTTTTTCTACTTGAGTAAAAATATGTTATAGTAGTGCTGTTCTTACTTTATTACAATTTTTGGCAACTCCATCAACGTCTGGTAAGAGGCCAAAGTACAGTGCAAAAAGATCAATGTAGTACAAACCTGCTTCTTGGCTGAAACTTTATTTTAAGGTCTTTTGCTGGATGTCAACTTTCAGCACAAAAAATGACCAAAGCACCTCAGAAACCTAGAAATGTTTCTGTGAACTTTTGGTTGGATAAAGTGAAACATCTGCAAAATTTCAGAGAATTCACTCCTACTCCATTCCTACTTAAATATCCCCCTCCCAGCTTTACGATGTATTTACATTTTATACCTCTGTAGTGATATAAACAGAACATAAATTAATACTATTCAGCTGGAACAAGCTGGAGTATCGATCGGTCATCATGAACTTTGTGGACTGGTGTGAGAAGACCCACCTGTGTCTTAACACCAATAAGACCAAAGAAAGAAATGGTGATCGACTTCAGGAGAAGCCACCACCTCACTACCCCTTGTGGCAGTGTTGGCCTAGTGGTTGGAGCACTGCGCTTGTACTCTGAGAAGGTTGCAAGTACCCAGTTTAATCCCCACAGCCTCCACTTTGGATTCCTGAGCAAGACCCTTAACCCCACAGGGGGATTGGTTAAATGCAGAGAGTGAATTTCTCCATTGTGGGACAATAGAGGGCCCGGTGGCGCCAGTGTATGGCAGCCCCGCTTCTGTCAGTGAGCCCCAGGGCAGCTGTGGCTACAATGTAGCTTGCCACCATTAGTGTGTGAGTGTGTGTGTGAATGGGTGAATGAATGTAGTGTAAAGCGCTTTGGTCAAGTCTCCTAACTTGAATAAAGGCGCTATATAAGTACATGCCATTTACCAATAAAGGGATCTACATTACAGACATCTTTTTTACTTTACTTTTAGAAACTGTGGAGAGTTTCAAGTACCTGGGTGTTCAGGTCAATAATTAAACTGGACTAGACTTATAACACTAGACTTATAACACGGACACGTGCCTTTTCGCTTTCGGCCACCCCTCAGTGTATATTGGTTATTGCCTGGCCACCCTTATAAAAGTTTTCTGGCTACGCCTCTGATTAGCAGGGCCAGAGCTGCCTCCACCTCTTAAAGAGGCCGAGGTCCTTTGGATTGAGCCGGCCCCTGATTAAAACCTTCTACTGTATGACTCTGTGGTCTGCTGGGCCCCTGGCAGAGCAGAGCTGAGCAGGAAGAGACTGAACAAGCTGGTGAGAAAGGCCGGTTCTGTCCTAGGCCGCTCTCTGGATTTATTTGAGGAAGTGGCTGAGAGGGGGGTGCTGTCCAAGCTTACATCCATCATGGACAACACCTTTCACCAGACTGTAGAGGAGCTGAGCTGCTCCTTTAGTGAAAGACTTATTCACCCTGTTTGTAAAAAGGAGCACTACTGCAGGTCATCCATCCCTGCTGCCATCAGACTCTACAATGCGACAATACAATGGCAATATCTTGTGCAATATCTAAAGTGAGAAAGTACACTATTTAATACCCTGTGCAATAACCAGTTTTTTGTGTTATATCAAGTGCAATAACTATATATATAAATACCCATGTGGATGCACTGAATATACTGTATATACCCCAAGAACCTTTTCCTTCTTTTGGCACCTTCTTCTTCTATTTGGCTATTGAGCCAAGGTAACAAGTAAATTTCTCTACTATAAGATCAATAATGTAAATCAATCAATCAATTATGCATTCCGTCTAAGTTTGACCCCAAGTGTTAGTTTTATTTTAGCTTTATTAAATAATTTTTTATTCAATATACAGCACTTTGATTGCATTGATGCTGCATGCAGGATGCCAATATCCTAAACTTGCCTATGTGGCTTGAGAGGGTTGGATCTGTTGATGAAGGAGTCATGTGACCTAGAGGACAGCTTCACAGCAGTCTTAGCTCCCCTTAAATATGAGTAGTAGCTAAGGTAATAGTTATTTTTAGACAACAAAACTGACAACGATTTTATTCTGGAGGAATAAATGTAACCTTGTAATAAGTAACTCCATGACTTCTCAATCGGATGGTTGAAAGTGGTTTAACTGTGAAACAGTACTTTTCCACCAGTGGCCTTCAGGGGGAGCTGAGCCCGGATGTTACAGTTACAAATTATTGCGTTAAAGTTGTTTGAATTTAAGCAAGATATTTTCTAGAAAATATTACATATGCATGCCTTCCCTAGTTTTTCACTAGTGATGTGTTGAAAGCTTTTATTCTCCTAAAAACCCTCAAAATGTCTTAAATTCTGGGTTGAGTGGAGCTGTTTTCCACTGAGAGCATGAAGGTGGTGAACCAGTACATTCTAACCATATGCAGAACAATGCTGGAGAATTGTATCACTTAAATATATCCCCCACATTGTTTCTAAATTTTAGTCCCAATCCATCAGGACATTTTTTACACATATCACTGAGGTTGTAATGCAGTATGCCATTAAAAATCAGTGAGAAACTTGACACCAGCTCCTCCAAACATAAAAATTTATTTTTCTAAATGTTCATTAGAAACCCTTTGAAAATGAATTCTGTTTACACATACAAGGATAGTATAGCATAGAAAAAATAACAGTGTTAAATTACATCCAGTAGTATGACTGAAAATAGATGACAAGTGTTGTTTTGCCAAACATCAATCCTCTAACCAGTCATCAGACCATTTCTAATGTTACCAAGTCTCATCTGTCTACTAAGCTCCAGCTGTCTATTCCCCTGGGAGCAGCTCATTTAAAGTCAGGTTTGACACTGTGCAGCACAGATCCAAATCCTATTTGCCTTTCCTGCTGCTGCTCTAAACTCCTCTTCACTCCTCTGGCTAGTTTGGAACATACCAAACTTTCAACGCCCTTTCAGCTCTGCAATCCTATCCTGGAAAATGAAGTTTTCCTTCGGCCTAGCAGTATGCACAAAAACAGCCAGAGCAGAATGAGAACAATGAGACAATTCCTCCTTATCAATATACTGTATATCTAGTTCTGATTTTGAAAAGCCCACAGGTTTCCTCGGCAAAAGCAGATATGTCAGTTCTATATCTGAAATTATGTCCTAGTTTATACTGTAGATTTAATAATACTAAATATTTTCACGCTTACAAATTAATCACAGTATTTACATTTATAGTGAATGAGGTGGTTGCAATAACTAAACAGATCTGAGGTTTGTTGGGGTTTATCAATGCTTCCTGGAATTGAAACATTTTTCTCATATTTTCTCCAATCTGAACTGCTGCGCAAACAAAGATACAAGGGGAAAATAGCTTTATCTGACGCTCACATTTTTCAAATTTCTTTCAGCTGTTTTTATTTTTGTTTGGATAAAGAACAGCATTGTTTTTCTTTGTTTTTAAATAAACTTTATTAATTTATTCCAGATTCAATCATCTCTTATGGAGATGTCATCTATGGTGTTTTAAACTAATTGTACTCTTTTTGTAAAAAAAAATAAAAAACTGAATGATAAAATGGGGGAGCAGATTTATATAACCAGGTTATTGCCCTCTTTTCCTAACGCATCTGCATGTAGAACTCATCTGATGTCCCTTTTAAAGGATCAGCTTGACATGAGGGTTGCAACATTTATAGTCCATATCTATGATTCATATGTGGTCACAGCTCTTGGCTCAGAATACTTTTCGTAAAGCTCTATCACTTTATTGAATGGATCGTCTCATGTTATGGTTTTCCCTGTTGCTGATGTACCTTTTTCTAAAACACTTTTTTCCTTCCTCTAAACTTTATATGGAAAAGGTGTTTAAGGAAGGTGTCAAGGATTTTTATTTTGGTCATCTGAATATTCAGTTTAGGGTTTTCATTAAATGTAAGGCAGGAACATTCATCAAAATTACAAGAAGAGCTTGAAGTGGTTTGCCCTATGTGTAATGAATCAATATAATAAAGAAATATATTGTATTACATTTAAGATGGGAAAAGTTAACAAAAAAATGGCCTTAGTCTTTTTATGTCTCCAACATGTTTCTTATTATTGTATTAAAATACAAAAAACCTAAAAACATGGGAAAAACCTATATCTATATAATTATTTATTTGCTTTTCTACAAATGCACATTCAGAGGACATCATTCCAGGGAAAATTCAATAGTCATTTTTACATCTTTCTGAAGACAGGAACAACTAACTTTTACGTCAAAATTATCCTGACTAAGAAAAATCTAGTCAAGAAAAAAGAAATTAATCAAAAATGACGATACATGGAGATTTCTGAGACAAGCTTTGTCAACATTAGACAGAGCATGATTCATTGCTCTGCAGGAAATATTCAAGCGAGTTTTTCCCTCATTCCTGTCAGTGTCTCATGTGATCATCGCCATGTTCTTAATATGAACCAGGTTTGACTGAGAACAAGCTGACGCAGTTAATAATTAAAAGGTTGTCAATTTTTTTTCTCGGTCAGTTACTTCTTTCAAAACTACATCTGAATAGCATTCTGCTCGTTATGAAAGCATACAGAAATGACCAATAACAGAAAGCTGAACAATTTATGAAAAACAGTTTCACTAAGAGTCTTAAAATATTCAGTTTAGAATACAGTATGGAAAATTGTAGAAAGAGCATACACATAAAAAATATATATCATGGTTAAGTCTTTTAGTTTCTATACTGACGGCCTTATCAGTATTTGTTTTAAAGCATTTAGTGCTGAACTGGGCAGCGAAGATACATGCTGCAGGTTTGTTACTGGAACAGATCCATGAGTTAGGAGTCAGCTGCAACAGGCACCTCTGTTCCCAGAGTTGATGTTTCACTGCTTGCTCAATGCTACAACTAATAATTACGTAGAGAACATCCTTTCAGTTAATGAGTTACTGTGGCTTCATTCTTTCAAGATAAAGAACATATACTTGAACATCTTGCATATTTATGACTGTGTGATATAAATCTGCCTTTAGAAAGTGTTCATAACTTTGGAAATGGTCTACATTCTTTAAAAAAAATTATGGATTTTATTCCGGTTTTATGAAGCAGACTGAGTCAAAGTGTTTCATATTTGTTAATTGGAAGGAAAATGACACATGGTTCTGTATTTTTTTAACACAACCGAAGACCTTAGATGCATGATGTGCATCATGCATCTACTTTTGACCACCAACTGCCTTCACAGAGAATCCCTACAATAAAGTTATGGAAAAGTTGAAGAAGGGTTTACCTACAAGACATCGATAATCTCTTTGAGCATCTAACATCTGCAAAGGTGCCAAGACAAAGCTGTCAGTCTAAACTGTAAAGGTGGACAAGAAGATCAAATAAAAAACCAATAATTGAATGGTAATTGAGAGGGAGAAACTTTCAATACCCTAAGGACATAAACCCTGGATAAATATGACCACCACAGTTTAGTTGCATAAAAAGTTGAAACCCATGTATAATTTTGCTTCCACTTCTTCGTTGGGTTCATCTTTTAAATAAAACCTTACTAAAGTACATTGATGTTTTAGAATAAAACGGGATGCAGTTAAGGAATAGTTATTGCTTCTAATTACCTTGTTGCTTTTTTAAAAGTCTGGGTTAAGTTAAACATTTTAAAGTTCAAAGTTTAAACAAAAGATTAATTTAAAAAGAACTTTATGGGCATTCTTTTCCCATCTTTGTCTCTGATTGTGCCCCCCTAAAAGGTATGTGTGAGATCTATTGGGTGGTCTTGTAAAAGGCTCTAGTGAGGAAGGAGGAGACCTAAAACGTCTGCTAGGGAGTTGTCTATTTTTTTATCTAACCCCTACGCATGTGTTGTTGCTGACTGTTACTGTGAAAAAATGATAACATTTTCTATTGGATTAATAATGCAGATGAGGCACAAACATAAAGAGGTCAAACTAAACATAAAATTCTTTTTTTTTTTTTGTATTATTAAGACAGTTCATTTTATTTTCTGATCACAATCTGCTGTAAAACTTTCCAAGTTTGTATAACAGCAAATTTTACCTTTGGATACTGCTATTTAAACACAAAGTTCTATTACTCACTAAAGTCCAAAGAACAGAGAGGGTTCCAAAGGGAGGCTGCTGGGAGAGGGGAGGAGGGTATAGGAGGAAGAAGAGGGAGGGATGTGAGAGACCAGTCTTTTGGATTTCTCATTAATTCAGCGTGGCCCTCTCTTTCAGTTTTTTTTCCAAAGCCCGCCCACCAACTATTATCAGCACACAGGCCTTATATATACAAGCTGTTTGCAGTTGTTTGTGAGTTTAGCCCAGAATTTGCAGTAAACCAGCTCCAACTTAAGGTCCAAACAGCCACTCACCAAAAAGCCACCATGCGAGAGTTCAAGAGCAAGGAGTTTTGGAGGGCAGTTTTGGCTGAACTGGTCGGCATGACCCTCTTCATATTTCTCAGCATCTCCACGGCTATCGGCAACAAGAACAACACCCACCCAGACCAGGAGGTGAAGGTGTCGCTGGCCTTTGGACTTGCGATTGCAACGCTGGCCCAGAGTTTAGGCCACATCAGTGGAGCCCACTTAAATCCTGCTGTGACTCTGGGGATGCTTGCAAGCTGCCAGATTAGTGTATTAAAGGCAGTGATGTACATTGTTGCACAAATGCTGGGCTCAGCCCTGGCCAGTGGCATTGTGTATGGAGCACGTCCAAATGGCACCGACGCACTGGGACTAAACTCTGTGAGTATTAATTTAATCTATGCTGTTTCCCAAAGATAAATGATGCATCTGGTTGTATCTAAAGCAAGGTGTAGCTTTTGTAAACATATTGGAGCTGAGGTGAAATTATTCATTTTATCCTAAGCTTATTGCTCAGGAGTAAATAGAAGTTATTAGAACATGTTAAAAGCTGCAAGAAGATTTTTTTAATTAACATATGCACAGTTAAAACTTTGAGTCAAGTGTTTTTACAAGTTTAGGTTTTACACACAAATATATCAGTATTGAGTAACGGGCTATCTTCTCTCTAAGCACTGCTGATAAAGCTGATTACCATTAACCGAACTGAATGTTTCTTGTCTGCCAAACTGCTGTCAAAGTTTCAGGACAGATCCAGGACAATACCAGCAGGCTTCTAAATGAGAAACCAGGAGGGGTGATGGGAAACCGTCCACCAAAATAAAACCCACTAACAGTGTGCTGTTGTTCTTTGTTTTAACCCTCACAGCTTAACGGTGTCACCCCCAGCCAAGGCGTGGGCATAGAGCTCCTGGCAACCTTCCAGCTCGTGCTGTGTGTCATTGCTGTCACTGATAAAAGGCGACGTGATGTCACTGGCTCAGCACCCCTGGCCATTGGCCTCTCGGTCTGCCTGGGACACTTGGCAGCTGTGAGTTTATCCTCAAAAACACTGCAATGTTTATTTAGTTCAGGTGCACTACATTTCAGTGAGGAGAAAATACAGTAAACATGCAGAAGCTCTCAAAATGTGTTTTTTTTTTTTTTTTATGCATTGCCTAATGTAATCTCCCTTATTCCAAAATAAATTCTAATTTGCTGTGATTTCAGATCAGCTACACAGGCTGCGGCATCAATCCAGCCCGTTCGTTTGGCCCGGCTTTGATCCTGAGTGATTTCACTAATCACTGGGTAAGTAAGACGGTAAAACTCACAAGCTCTGCATGCATCCCCTGCAACTCCACATTCATGCAATGTGACTACCTTAAGCTCATCTAACTGATCCCTACCAAATGTCAGCATTTAACCACCTATACAAGTTAGTTTCTGTTGCTGTAACCATTATTTTATTCAGTGAGAGAAATTGCCAAAAGGAAAGCTTCAAATTTGACCAAGAATCAGGTTTTTTTTTTGCACTTTGACTGACCACAGCTGTCTTTTCCAGGTATACTGGGTGGGTCCAATATGCGGAGGCGTGGCTGCAGCTCTCATTTATGACTTCTTGCTTTCGCCCAAATTCGATGACTTCCCAGAGCGAATGAAGGTTCTGCTGAGTGGGCCCGTGGGGGACTACGATGTCAACGGAGGCAATGATGCAACCACCGTGGAGATGACGTCGAAATAGCTGCAAACACGAACCTTAATGTACATGTCTATGCTCTTGTAAAAATATATAAAACAGAAAAGCTCTTTAACTTAGTGTATTTAACCATTTTTGTGCTATTAATAACCAATGAGATTTCTTTTTTTTTATAGGTGATTTAGCATCACTTCCTGGTAACTTTTTTGTTGTTGACCCAGTGCAAACTTTTCATTCAAACTGGTGCTTGAATGTCCCCCTCTTGCATTGCAATCCAAACAAAGCAGTTTGAAAAAAAACTTTTGTTTCCATATCAGTATTGTATCTTGAGCCATTTTTGTACATTTCTATATACCTGTATCACTTCTTATTGCTGACAGATAAGATATTTTTGTGTCCACTTGAATTTCTCACTTTTTTTAAGTAAAATAAACAAAAACACTTAACCTGAACAATTGTAACTTTTTCATCTTGTTGTTATTATTTAACCGAAAATAATGTAGACCTTTTATTTATTTTACGTGCTGTAAACCTTTCACACGTCAATACTTAAAAAAATAATGGCCGAGTAAAACAACAATGATATCTTAGACATGCCTCCACCCTCAGCGTACTAGTAGGAAGTTACCAAATATTCACATATTCGAAGCATATTAAAGAGGTAAATGGAAAATCCCTTTACACCACAGTCAGTCATTCCTCCATTCATGCTGATGGTGACAAGGCCACGTACACTGGCATCACTAAGCCCTCTGACCACCGACAACTGGCAAAGCAGATTAAAAGTCTTGCTCAAAGACCCAGCTACAGTGTTAGACAGAGCTGGGGCTTGAACCGGCACCCTACCTCTGATTTAATGACCACTGGATAGACACCAGCCCCTCTAAAACTCTCTAGAGCAGCATACATGATTTTTTTTTAGTTGGGGTATATTTAAATGATATGCAAGTATGCAGAGGCGGAGCTAGATGGGGGGCCAGGGGTGGCCATGGCCACCCTTAGCTAATCATTGGCCACCCCTGTGGCCACCCTACCAATTATTTCCCTCTAATAGTGGCAACAGTAATACTCTCAAGTGGAAAAAAATTTTTTTTCATATATTAACAATTAATTGATAACATAAACACTGTGGTTTTTAATGCACATCAATATACTAACATTAAAGATGATAAATACAGAATTTAAGCAGAAATAGATTTTGTGTTTTATGTGGTAAACAGAAAAGTCATCTAGGAGTCTTCAGTGAAATCATAGATAAATAACTATTTTAATAAAAACTTAATAAATAATCAATTTATGTAGTTATGTGTACTTGTAAATATCAATTTTATGCAGAATAATTACTGATAAAAGTATGTAAGTAAAGACAATGGAAAAGATGTTCGGCCCAAAACTCAAACCTGAAAGAATTTTATCCTCTATACCTTTTATCTAGAAAGCATGAATGTTTGAATATATGCATCTATTTGTTACCAAAGGCTGTGGGAAAATATAGCTTGTCTTTATTTAGAAAATATGGATGTTTTGCTAATTCATTTTCCCTTTGGAACAGTGCAGATTGACCGTGAGGTTTTAGTGCCTATCTCCTTTCGGCCCCCCCTCAGTTTACATTGGTTATTGCCTAGCCACCCTTTTCTGGCTACGCCTCTGCAAGTATGTCCTTAAAAGTTTAATGAAATATATGGTTAAAGTGTTTAAATGTTTGGCTTCCTGTGCTAAAACACAACATGAAATAATTGCTGCAACGTCCCTAGAAAGATAAACTAACATCTGATTGGTTATCCTGCACAGCAAGCAGGCTGCAGACCGATCACCTTTTTTTTGTAGGGCAAGTAATTTAATTTTTAAAGGTGAAGGAAGTCTATAAATTAATCATGTCTGCCAAAAATCCGCTGTGCTGATGCAGCAATGAGTCCGTGCGGGTAGTAAAGTCAATCTAGAGCAAGTTAGAAAAAAGTAATTAATCTTCACCAGCCTCTAAATATGGAGCCGCTGTCTGACCCAGAGTGAAGGGACAAATAGAAGATGTGTATTTAACTCTCTACCAGCAGTGCACAAGAATTTATACTATATGAGAGAAAAGGTTGCGCCACTGCTGCAAGGACAGTAAGGAAGAAAATATTTCGTGGCTATTTTGAAAGAAACCTTTTTCTGTAGGGGGTGGGGCAGAGCATGGCAGCTGGAAACTATGTCTTAATTCAGGGCACTATAAAAAAAAAAAGTATTTAGAGTTGGTTTGCTAGTTCAATTAAATACAATGTAAAATAAAATAGTACAATAAAAGACACACTGTGCGGTTATTCCCAGACACTGTTGCAACTGAGCTTTTAAACTCAGATTTCAAGGATTGATAGTTTGAAGAAGTGAAATTTAAAATTAGGTTATGACTAATAAGAGTTAAGTGCTTTATATTAACCAAATGACATTAAAATACAAACTGAACGTGGTTACCCAATAATTTTTTGGTATGTGAATCCTTATAAGGTTTCTTTGAAACTTTGAGCAAGGTGGACAGCTTCATTAAAAAGATGAACCCAGCAGCTCAAAGAGCATGAACCCAAAGGAATGCAGATAAAGAAGAAACACCTTTAACTGCATGGGAGTCTGAGATATGACTCAGGTGGGTTATATTTCTTTAGAGAAAGAAGAAGATAGCAGAAGATATTATGGCTAAGTGGATTTATTTGGTTAAAAAAAAATTGGTTTTACAGAACTTTTTTTTATCAGTTTGAATCAGAATAATAAGCATCCATTACTACCCAGCAATGTATTTGGTAAAATCTCAGAAATTTACATTTTCATAAGCCTATGTTATTATTTTACGTGATCGTTCATAGCTAATCAGCTTTCACAGATGAAGATGATTCTTTTTAGAAGTCCACGTTTCTTCTCTGCTGTCAGATTCTAGAAAATTAACAATGTTGAGGTCAGAAATTATCTCTCTGCATGTTTTGTTGACAAATTGAAACATAGGTGGGATTTTAAGTGTTTCTCTTAAATTTCCCATCTTCAGCTATTTTTGTCTTGTTTCCTGGTCTGTGGTTCAACTGTAGAACAAGATTATTCTTGTTTTATTTGGGGTGTGTCTGTTCATTTGGTAAGTTTTCAAGCTACAAGAACTTTTCCAGCCTGACCATGACCTGGATGACGGAGAACTTTCGCAGATTTGAAGATTAAACTTTATTTTCCTCCTGTTGTAGGATTTGCTGTAGGACAAAACAAAGACAAGAAAAGATTTTACATAAGAAAATAACTAACAGCAACAGATATTTCAGCAGCAATCAAACTACTAAAACAAAAAACTTTACTGTTATGTCTATAATTTCATAAAAGTTGAACCTACGAGCAATTCTACAGCAAAACGAGTAAAAGCTAGAGTTTGACAAGCCTCCACAATAAAGTAACCATGTTAATTTAGCACTTTATTGTATCTATGTTTAAGTCTCATTTTCTGTAGTAAGAAAAGAGGTTGTTTTGAATTGCACTGTAAATGAGAAATGGTAAATGGCCTGTATTTGTAAAGCTCTTTATCAAGTCCAAGAACCCCAAAGAGCTTTAAACTGCATTCAGTCATTCACCCGTTTATTCACACGTTCACACAATCTTGAAGTGTTGACAGTGTTCTTACCAGCGACTCATTTAGCACAAAACAACAGCACTGACAGAGCTCCCACCATCTTTATATACTTCCCATTAAGTATTTCAGGTCCTTACAGAAGATAAAAACAAATACAGTAGCAGTAGTCTACTTTCCTATTGGCTCTTAATCCACTGACTATGTCTAAGTTTTCTAAACTGAAATAATTTAGATTATCTCCAGGTCAGACCTGAAACTACTGTCACTTTCCATGCCCTCTCCTTTCCGTGTTTTTGTCACATACTGCTCTTTGTCACCACACAGTGCTTAGCTGTTTGCAATGCTCCGCACTTCTTTCAAACAATGCCCAAAAAAGTAAAAGTTTCTAAAAACCATGTCTCTTATAGTGTTGGATATTACATAAACATATGTAACTAATGTCCCTCATAAAAAATTTAGCAAGTTTTCTGTTGACCATATGTTTCTTTGAAATAATTGCTATATGTTTTCTAGAGGTTAGTTATCTCCGATTGCACTGGGGTGATAGTAGTTGGTATGGATTAAAACCACTGTAACTACAGAGGCAGCAAGGTATATATATATATATATATATATATATATATATATATATATATATATATATATATATATATATATATATATATATATATATATATATATATATATATTTTTTTTTTTTTTTTTTTTTTTTTTTTTTTTTTAGTAGGGTCCAGACCTCTGCATCCCTAAGGGATCTTTGTCTGTGTCCGTTATTATAATACATGAACTGGAGCTCATGTTATATGTGTAGACATTTACACTGCCAAGCTGTAGAAACCAAAGCTTGCACAGTGCTCCTCTGCTAAAACTCCTTTTTTGCATGTTTCAAAGGAGCCATAGTTTTCCCACAGACATCTATTTTGTTTCTTAAGATTAAACCTCATTTTGTTGATTTTGAAATAAAACAAAAGTAGAATATGAAATGTTGACATATATGTATGAGAAATTTTACCTCTTCTCTCAAATTCAAAAGGGCTCCCTGCTTGGATAGGTCTGCTCAATGTATTGCTGTTGCATCAATTTCTGCCTGTTTTCTCAGACACCCTGCAGGAAGGCAATTACATGCTTGGTTTGTGAAAACCTATACAAGTTTATGCCCTTTCACTTGGCTGAGCAATTCTATCATTTATGTTCCTCTTATGGAAAATAAGAAATACTGAAAAATATAGCCTAATTAACTTATTGGCCAATGGTTGTCAGGGTGCTGCCCTATCCACCCTCTAATTGACCAACTTTCCACTTTTTATCTATGCTTGAACTTGACATGCTGCTTTGATTAATTTTTATTTTTCCTCAACGTTGTTAAATACATATACATGTTTTTTATCTATCTTTATATTTCTAGAAGTCTATTAAATGTAATTAATTGCAATAATTGAAATACGATTTTTAAAAATGTTTTCATCAGTCAGGAACTTCAATGTGTGCTTTTAGGATGAAGAGAGGAGCATTAATCAGAAAAAAAAAACAACTAACAACATCAGATGCTCTCACATCTACTAATAATATACCTCACAGTCATCGACAACAAATGGTATAGAACAAATAGTTCTTTACCATTTGTTCTATACCAGCTAAGACTTCATGTTTTTCTCTTTATAGAAGGGATGGGGGACCTGTCAAATTTTGAAGGAAAGATGAACAGGTTTGGGAATTTAGATTGGTTTAAAGCTTCACCCTCCAGCAGGACAAAGACCAAAAACATTCAGCCAATTCAGCCATTAAGTAAAAGAATAACCCACTCAATTTCCAGATCTAATTCTAGTTTAGAGTCTGGGGAAAGACTTCAAAATCTCCTTTTTAATATAGTTGCTCGATTTCCAATATCCTTCAAATAGAAAACGGCAATAAACTCCCTCTCTTGTAGCCTTTAGATGCAAATTTCAGTTCTTCATTGCAAAACCGCTAGAGAGATACACCAAAGGATTTGTGGCAGTAGCTGCATTGAATGGTGGACCAGTAAAGGTTTTCATTTGTCATAAATTTGAGGATCATTTATTCTTTTATCAAATTTAACATGTAAAATAAAAAAAGTATATTCTTTAGTTTCCATTTGATGAAAGATAAATAGACATTGACCTTTGGTTCAACATTGAGTGAGTATCACTTTAAGAAACCTTCATCACACATTATAATGATTTTCATTGTTTAAGAATTCAGTGTACTGAAGCTGTCGATTTATTGACCTATCTTTATTGTTTTGTTTTTCCAATTCCATATCTCTCTTTCTCCGAATTTCCTTGTGTTGCAACCATAAGCTAATTGATCCATAATAAACGTATAAAGGAATAAAAGGGAAAGCTAGGATGAAAGCTCTGATGCATGTTTTTTTATTGTATGCATGCTGTGTGATTCACAATAACGTCACTTCCTGCTGTACATGTTCCAGAGGGCAGCTTTCTAGGAATTCACAGTAATAATGTGGCGGGGGCCTTTACACTTTGTATTGACCCTGCCTGTGTTCGAGGAACTGGCAGTTTTCTCAGAATTTCAACTCTTTTTCAAAGAGCCTGGGCTGCTTCAGCTCCACCAGTCTGCTCTTTATGTTTTGTTGGGGCAAAATAACACAGTTTTCTAATAGACCCTTAGATTATTTCAGAGTTAGTGACCGCAGTAGATCAGATTAAATAAAAAAAAAAACATCTGCTGCAGTTTTGCTACAAAATCTGCAACTGTATGCAATCTGTCTTTTACAAGAGCAGTTGATGTCATCATGGGTGGTAACAGACCATGAACAGTTCTGCGAAAAATGTGATGGGCAATAAGTAATAGCTAGATAATATGTGATCAGGAGACCTATTTAAGGAAGACCATACACACAGACAAAGTCAGTAGCTTGGTTTATTCTCAACAGAACAAATGAAAGCAACACAGATGTCTTTGGACTAATCTGGTCTCTGGATTACCAGCTCGGATGGATATAATGAACACCACTATGTAGTGTGGTACAGGGATTATTCATCATGATAATGTAACACAGCATCATGTGTTTGTAGCCCATGGAAGGCACTTCGCAAAATTTGTAAGTACTAGTTTACATTGCTTAACAGTTAACACTTTGATCGTTCATTTGTGATTTTTCCCCTTTTGCATTGTTTAATCACAGTGGTGCCTATCTATCACAATACCATCAAATTAAGAACACTTGTATGATTGCAAGTCTGGATTTCTTAACATATCCATTTTTTATCCTAAATTCTAAAGTTATGAAGATTACAACTGAGTTCAGGCCAGGGTGAGGATGTGATGCTCCTACTGGCAGAAGATCAAAGTCAGTTTTTAATAAGCTCTGAAATTCTTCCCCATAACCAGAGAGAAGATCTTTCCCCAAGTCGGATGAAAGCCACCCTTCTGACCAATCAATTAGCTGGGGAGAGTACATGCAGATGTAAACTCAGAAAACTTGTTTATTTCATTGTTCATTGTAGTTGATATGGATTTACATGAAATGCTTTTAAACCACATTTATTTTTAATATATCTTAAACAAATAAAAGAAAATAAAAGGGTTGTGTGATATTAGGACAACATTAGAAAAATAAAGATTTTGGTTAAAATTAGGCAGAAATAGATTAGCCCTTTGTATTTACCACTTTAGAACATTCAACTACTGTCATTCTTAATTATCTGCCATAAATTTGTCAGCAAAGATGAAATGCTTTGTTGTTTTAAAGCAGTTACTGTCTGTCTGTCCTCACTGGAATATTCAGACCAAACCCAGCACAAAACACATTCCTGTCCCAGATACCCCTCCTGCCAGCCTTGATCCTTCAGCTTGTGGCACCAAAACTACTACAAATTAACCCTAATTAGTGCATAATAATGAGCCATACAGTAGGTGGAAGTTCAACTAAATAAACTGAATTGCTTACCCCATCCAATCAGAGGTTAAAGCTGAAGTCTGTAAGTTTTTAAAAATCACTTTTTTGTCATATTGGCTAAAACTGTCCCTATGCCCAGACAGCAGTACATGTGATATGTAACCTGTGAAAAAAACTGCTTCAATTGGTACCGCCTACTGCCTGTATTTCAATCTGGAAAGAATCATTCGGGACGAGTAAAAACAACCAATCACAGCCAGAGGAGCGTCTGATGGAGTATCAATCACAGCTCACACACGCTGAATCCCGCCCCCCCTTCTGGTCGCATGCGGTAGCCGCGCAGATGCTGTGAGAGGGGTGGAGCTTGGAGGTGGGGCATGAGTGAAGCAGAGAGGGTGGGGGAGTGGAGTGAAACCTTTTTTTCTTCAAATTTTCAGTCGAAGTCTGCTCTCTCCTCAATGTTACAGACTGCAGCTTTAATCTCTCTTTGATGCAATCAACCACTATTGGACCACACCTCCTAGAAGCCCAATCAGCATTTAGAGCTCAGTTTAAAAGGCTTTCAAATCCACAAATCAGCCTGTTGCCAAAGCAAAGCATTCGCCCAGTTGGTTCGTACCATGTCTGACTTTGATTCAGATGAGCCTGGTTCAACCCACCTCCACGACTGGTGCCAAGCTCCATCTGACTCTTTCTTCATGCGGCTTCTGCTACCTCGTCCCTATTGGAAGTTTAACTCTCTCTGGAAATTCTGGCATTCCTATAGGCATCCCAAGTCTTTCCGGAAGACAACTGTCATGTTGGGTCTAGTTCTGCCAGAGGCTTCTCCCCAAGGGGAGTTTCTTGCTCCATGGTTGCTTTATTCTTGCTCATCATGGAAGTTTCATGTAAACCTGCATTTATCCAGGCTGGCAATCCATCTTTCCAAGAACCAGGCTCTCCCTGGGTGTCAGCTTAACGCAATCTACCAGTCTCACATTGAAACTCAAGTTTGAACCTGCGGTCCATAGACCAAACTCCTCTGCACTCTATCTCCAATCCATCACCAGTTTAAGACCTGGGGAGATACACCCCTGTTCTCATTCATCTACTCTTGCACATTAACGAAGTAACTTTCAGAGCTAATGTTTTCCACTGAGGTCTGAGTGCCAAAGACTTAAAATATATGAATCAATAAAACTATTTTAATTGCCCTTTTCTCCATGTGAGTTTTTCAGGTTGAATTTCTCATTAGACCTCTTTGTTGGTTAATGAAACACTTGTGTTTGTGAGATTCATAGCCGAAACCCATTCAATATAGATTGAGTTATTCTAGTGGAGGATGTAACTCAGGGGCCAAATATAATAGAGATACAGTTTGTTGGATATAGAAAAACAAGGGATGCGAAGCAGCGTCAGTAGAGGCAAAGGTGATGCTTTAAAAGGTTCCTCTTACTTTCCTCAGAGAGGATGACATGAGGTGGCATGACCCTTTAACCCACAAGTTCTTTTGCACAGAAAGGCAGAGCAGGAGTCTGGTTTCCTTCTCGTGCTTTCCAAAGGTCAAATATCCTTCTCAGCAGTAAATTACCAATGTTAATTTCAAAGCAGTCGGCACAGCCTTGCCTGTGGTTAAAAATAGAATATGAATGCCATGAGGACAGGATAAAAAAAATCAAGAAGACTTAACCCATTAAGTAAGATGGTAAAGATTTAAATGCTTAACTGGTGCAGAAATAAAACAATCATTGATCCTGTGAGATAAAATTGACATTCAATCAAACTTTTGGTGATGCAAGAAATACATTATGGATTCCAAGATTTTGGTTGTAGTAAAATTAATCAAATGTAGCTTTTTGATTATTTGGGACAATGGATGTATGAAAGCAGTCTCTTATGGTCTCTACACATGTCTGTCACAGTTCAGCCCCAGTAAAGTCTGGCACTATTTCCTAAAGTGAGATGGCTGTTTAACGAATGGGGTGATGCTTACTGCCTCAGTTATGAAGTTATTAAACCTGCTGTCAACTGAGTCACTTTACTAATTAAGTCTCTTACCTATAAGAGTAGTCAAAGTTTAATCGTTGTTTTCCATCTAATATTTTTTCCTCTTCTGGAAATTGCTATGAACTGTTTATCAAACGTTTTTTTGTATTTCTAACCTACAAGGTTAACAATTGATAGCAGTTCATTTCAGCCTTAAGCTAAATGGAAAAGTACTGAACAGGGGAGAAATAAAGATCATTTAAAGGTTCAGAAATACAGAGGTCTCAGCCCTTCCTGCTCCAGTCAAAGTTTTCTTGGTGGGCTGATGAGGTAAGGTCAGTGTTACACACAATGCCCCCTGCTGGGTCGCTGGTAGAACCATATGTATTGCCTCGGTTTAGTTTAACATCACTAAGATGCCACATAAACCCTGCTTACACCATGTTGCTTTATGGTTGTCTGAGCAGCATGCGAGAGATCCAAATGAAGAGTTCGGAGAAAATGTTCTTGCTGAACGTTTAATGAAATATCTGCTGGCTTCTCTGCAACAAGGGGCTATAATGATTTCAGCTTTAACAACAGTACCTTCATAGCTCTTCTGCGTTCTCCTTGTGAATTTATACTTCACAACCAGAAGCTTTAATAACCTAAATTGTTTGTGCTAGACCAGCACAAAGTGTAAAAGGAAATCTCGGAGGTGGAAACACAATTAAATGAGGTGTTTTCATGTTTCCTAGATATCATTATGAGAAAAGAGTAGTTTGCAGCTTTTTTTTATCCCCATTACACTTCATTTCTACATAGAGGATAAGCATTCAAGTATGAATACAACTTTCCTTTATTTTAATTATTTTTTGTCTGTGAATAAATACTGCGTCATCATCCAGAGGAAGAAACACATCAAACAAGTCAAAAAAGAGGTTAAAGGGGAGTTTAATGCAGGTTGAGTTTATAAAGAAACTTCTCAACTGCTCAGTCCTTTATCCGAAGATAGAAGGGGTATGACAGAGCTGCAAGCTGGTAAGGATGTCACCGTCTACCTAACCTGTCAGGCAAGCCAAGGAGGATATTTATAAAAAGTTTACCCAAGGGGCCGTGGACTCTGTAGGTATAGTTGGATGGGACTGAAAGCTAAAATAGTGGACTAGTTCACATTTAGAGCAGGGGAGTCCTCAAAGGCTATCCTGCAATCTTTAGATATATCCCTGATCCAACACACCTGAATCAAATGGCTTAATTACTCCCCTAGCATGCAGTCAGGTTCTGCAAAGTTATACTGATGACCTGATTATTTCATGTTGAAACAGAGACACATCTAAAAGGTGCAGGATTCCTGCTCTTGAGGACTGGACTGGAGGTTGACATCTGTGATTTAGAGGAAAACCATAACAGAATGTCACCATGATGCCAGTATAATGCTGTGGAGATAATACTTCTGCAGAAACTAAATACAGGGTACTACATACAGGTCGATACTAACAGTTTGGATCAAAGGTTAGGGTGGACGTTTGCTGTAGTTTTCATATATGTTTTCCTTCCAGTATGACAGAGCATTTTTTTTTTAAATAAAGACAAACTGAGGAAAGTTTTAGTCATTAGCTGAATAAATCTTAACCAGACATATACCAAAACACGTGGCGGGATTCTTAAGAAAAGGCACACCGTACCAGAAAACTGCTTTTGAAGAATCTTAATACAGACATGTGACCTTTCTTTTCACCAGGTGGCCTATCATGAAATCCCTGCAAATTACCTTAAAGTAATTTACTAGTGTCTTTGCCACCTGGACCCAATACCAGTCATGGTAATGGAGCTTACTTGAATTCTGGCATCGATTTGAGCTTAATGAGGACTGACAGGCACAGCGTCCTGATATCCTGGATAGCTCAGATGGTGAGTGCAGCAGCTAGCAGGGTGTTTTTGCATAGTCTTAAGCCAGAAAAAACACATTTGCTCAGTGTTAACAAGCTCTCGGTGAATCCTTTTTTTTTTCTGACTCACGCCTCTTTAGATAAATTAAATTTAGTGCGAGGACTGGGTGGAATTTGGAGAGAATGCAGACAGTTTAATCAGGTTACATAAAAAGGTGGTGTTCAAGCCTTTAGGACTGCATTACTTGCTGACAACTGGTGATTAACTGCTAAATGTGAGATATTGAGGTCTGTTGTTTGTGTGCAGCAGAGGCAAACCGTCTTTTATCAAAGACTTGTGGTTGCAAACTTTTGCTGACCTCCTCAGAATCTCATGTTGTGAATCAGGCTGATTTAAAAAAAAAAAAAAGTAAATTCGCAGATTTATGCAGCATATTTGGTTCCGTGCAAACAGTATAGCAAGGATCATTGGAGGCTTAACACTTCTGTTTAATCTGTCAGTTTTCTCAGTGGCTTATTTGAGTAAAATGCAGGAAAAATGTAAAAATCATGTCTGATCGTAACAGAATAGGAAAATGGGAATTTTTTTTTTCTTTTTTTTTTTTTGCAGCTCAATGGATCAGTACATGAGAAAATGTTGACCTACAGTCCCACTCAAATGTGTGTCAGTGTTATTATCTTATCTCTCACTGATACTTGACAATATTTTTGGCAGGTACATGTCTGTAACCACTGGTCGCTCTGTAGGGGTGGGACACCTTGCTGGGGTGAATGAATCAAAACATTCCTTCATTTCCCTTGTCACTAATTTAGCAGATGGTTCCTCCATTTCACAGAGGCCTCGTACAATAGATTGGCTCAGTGTGATCTGGCTGATGTGCTTTGTTTCTCCTGATATGCTTGGAGAACAATTGTGCAGGATGTAGTATCATTGCTTCTCAATCCTAGTTGCCAGTGATATTTTAGATGATCCTGTATCTAAAAATGAAAACTAAGAAATTTCTGTTTAAGTTTGAACATGAATGTTGTGTTGTTGGTTTTTCAGGTTTACTGGAAGCAGCAGCTGTGTGGAAGCTGGGCGGCTGTATAATGACCTGCTGTCAACTGAAGATGAGCTCTTGTGTGACAAAACAAAGGCTTGGATCTGATCTGATCTACTATGCTCGGCTGTGGTACAATCCAGGAAAAAGAGAAGGAGGCACTTTTAGGTACTATTGCAGATGTGGTTTGATCAAAGGAGCAGGTCTGTCAGGCAGAAATAAGGACAATTATAGGACAAATAAAGCATATTTGTTTAAGCACATGGTGCTGTGTCACTCTTACTGCTTTGCAAAACTCATAATAACCTTTGAATGTTAAACCATTTTACCAAGTTGAAAACACAAACCTCTATAGAGATTATTGGAGTCTTTATGTGATAAATCAACAAGTTGTGCACAAATGTTGAAGTGGTTTAAAAAAACACATTTAGATGTGATTGCAGCTTCAAATATCTTGTTTTGAATCTCTAAAACCTCAGCACATCTGTCTTTGCCCATTTGTCTTAAAAAAAAACATCAACCTAAGTTAGATTAAGTTTTACATGCAGCAATTTCCAAATTTTGCCACTGATATACAATAGATTCAGGAATTTAACTAGGCCATTCTATTACATGAATATTGATTAAATCATTTTATTGTTACAAAATGTTCCTGTCTCGAGTCTTTTGCAGCCTTTAACTGGTTTTCTGCTTTTATTTCTCTATTTTTTATTCAATTCTTCCATATTTCATAAAGATCTGAGGGGTTAATATTTGTTATATGTAGTTAATAACTGTCCTGTTAACAGGTTACAGTCTGGTTTTAAAATTTCGTACAGCACTGAAACTGTCCTTTTAAAGTTATAAATGACTGTTTGAACTATCATGCTGGAAAATCAAGTTCTTTTTAGATTTGTCTTTGACCTGTCTTGATTCACTTTTTGGTATTTAAGGTACAGCACTAAATTTGTTTTGATCTTATCTGGCAAATAGATTTTTTTCCAATTAATCTTTTAGCAGCACTCCCTCCTCTGTGT
This sequence comes from Cyprinodon tularosa, assembly GCF_016077235.1. Taxonomy (NCBI): domain Eukaryota; kingdom Metazoa; phylum Chordata; class Actinopteri; order Cyprinodontiformes; family Cyprinodontidae; genus Cyprinodon; species Cyprinodon tularosa. Next base: position 790,556 of record NW_024039196.1, on the reverse strand, counting down.
GTGCAGGGGTTGATTTTAGCACCTGTTGTTTTTACCTTGCATTTGCTGCCTCTGGGTTTCATCTTTGAAAGTCACAAAGTCCTTTTTTTATTGTTTTGAAGACAACATTCAAATCTGTCTAGCAGTAATTACAAATTACAGCCTGTCTGCTGTACATATTTTCCAGAAGGCATTTTTTTTTTTATCTAAACGAGGAAAAAACTGAGTCTCCTGTGCTTGGTCTGTGCAGTCCCCTGCCCTGCTTAAGTACCACAGTGTAGTTGGTGCCCTGTCTTCCCTCTGTTGTCTGTTTGTAAAAAACCTGGATGATGGATGATCCTTCATCTTTTATAAAAGGATCCTTGCAAAGATAAAATCTTATCTTCCTTTGTCTGATTTTGAGAGGACGTAGAGAGGGCTTGATGCAATTTGAATGTTTAAGTTATTGCCTATTTTTATAACATGGCATAAACTTAAAATAAAATAAACTACATGCATAGTGTTTATTTTTTTCATTGATTAAGTGTACTTCAGAAGTTGAAACTGACAGATATATATATATCTGACTGTTCTGCTGTTGTTATAAGCCTGTGAGAATCTGATACAGGTGTTTTTAGACGTGTGGAAATATTGTTACAGTATTGATTAAAGAAAAAAAACATATGTTCACGTTTCTGCAAAGCTAAATCAGAATGTTTCATGACATTCTACTTTTAGGTGAACTTACACGCTTCTGATATAAAAAAAGAAATAAAGACTGACACTTTGGTCCATCTTAAAAGAAGTTTTCACTAGTTTATGCATCTGTTTCTTTATTTACATTATAACTATTGGTGTTTCCTGCTCAGGTTTACTTGATGAGGAACTGTTAGCATCAATTATGCAACATAGTTTTCCTGCGAATGCTCAGGTAACAACACTGCAACATTACATAATAATGCGAGTACGTGCGTGTCTCATCGTTGGGCCAATTGCTCAGCCATCAAAGTTGCAAATGCTGACTTACATTATAAAATTTAAGAACTCCATCCAGCTGCAACTCCAATATAGGATCTACAATTGTGTCAGAAAAGAATGTCTTCTTGCAAATAAACCGGGCCTTGAATAAATGTCACAATGACATAAATAACAACGTAATTAAAGGACGGTGGATCTGGGTCAGTCAACACATCTCGGATTCTAATGCCTTCTATTTTCAGGTGCTATGATTTAAAAATTGATGGAGGAAGGTTCTCTGCACAGCCTGTACGTGTGAGCTAGCTACATATTCCAAAACTAATTTCAGGAGTTTTTCAGTTCAGTGAAAGTGAATTCTTCATTTACAGATAAGCTGTACAGGTGACATTATTATTATTGCATTATTGTCCCACTTAGTCCAGTTATATCTTTAGCCAGAAATTTGTGAAAAGTAACAAAAATAAGAAAGCATTTGCAGTTGTTTTGTATCATGACATCTTTAATATGTCCCTGGACATTATTCGTCGAATGCAGTTAAAAAAATCAGCTTCAAACCTCATATGTGGGATTTTTTTGATGAAACTAAGATCATTTGAATGATCAACTTGTGTCTGTGGTTGCTATTTCTTTATAAGTTGGTTTATTCATCTGTATTTTTGCTAATAGTTAACAACTACATTCATTCTGCATGCACTAATAAGAGCTTAAGTAGAGCCAGTTAACACGATTTTGGATCCAATTTGTTGAAAGAAGGGATGAAGGCATGGATGGGAGATAATATCACAATAGGACTGAATAAGGGGCGAATGCACATAAGAATATGAACAATATCTGTTAAAAAATAAATGTTGTAGAACAGTTATGCCTTGTTATTTAATAGGCCGTGGAACAACAATGCTGCAGTTGCAACCCCAGAATTGGGGACTGTGTTTTACTCAATAAAGACCATTTAAAAACTTTTAAAAATTCAATTTCTTTTAATTTATGCTACCTTACTGCTGGAATATTTTAACCTATATGGCACTTTTTGGTTTTATGCCTTGGAGGGTGTGATTCAAATAACCTTGTCTACTGGGTCAGGTAATTAGATAAACAAACACTTTCAATTTTCCCATCTTGTATAATAAGAAAAAACAACAACCTTGATTATACAAGATGGGGGCCATCATGGAGATTTCCCGCTTGGCTCTGACACAAGAATGTTGTCTCTCTATCCACACACGTGGCCCCTCTCACATTCTGTTTTATGGCTTGTGGATATTTCATGATCTCCACACCCCTAGCTAATCATTGAATAAACATCAAATGACTTTAAGCTGCTCCATAACTGGACATTCATCAACAGAGAAATACTGCCAGGGCAATCCGACCAAGGTCGTTTAAATACACATAAGTTATTGTTAGCTTAGGCACCAATCACAATAGCTGGGCGGTTGGGTGAACATGATGGTGCTGTCCTCCGTGTGCGAAGATCATTAACGAAATGTCCCAAAAAAATCTTATGAGGCAGTAAAGTAGTGCCTCATATTATGTCCCCTTTTGTGCAACAGAAAAATCCATCTAACTCTTTTAATTCAAGAAATTATAATGCAGCTTTTACCAAATACAAATCCATAGACAGTTTGCAGCTGAAGCATAAATAGGAAGTTGCTTTAGAGACAACAGGAATTAGCATCCATCACTAAATTCAAACACAACAGCTGGCTCAATCTAATTAGAAATATGGGTCCTCGCTCTGTATGTAGACCTTCATCTGGCTTCATCCTGTGCTCACAGCTGAGGTGCAGCGTGGTGTTAAATCTAAAAATGGGTTCATCTTCTTTATATGACAGTGGCTCTTCTTCACATGCTTTGTTTATGGTGGAATTTGCACCATGTGACAAACAGGACTAGTTTAAAACCCTCTTCCTTTGTGTGTTTAACCTCAGGGGTCAGAGCATTGTGTTTCGCCTCTTGTTTTGAAGTTTGTCTCCAACAACATAGACAATGCTCTTTTTGTTACCCCCAACTTAATTTTTCTCGGAGTGTTCATCAAATTATCTGGCTCTCGCAGTTGAACTGGGTTGGTCTGGAACTTGGCATCAGACACCGTTCGGCTTTCTTTTCATTTTATTCGTCTTGGCAAAAGAAACGGTTGGGAGACTGGAACTGACCTGATTTAGACTGCTTTTAGAGAAACACTGAAAAATTATAATTTTAAGGGGGAAAGGGTCTCAAAGATTTAGCTTTTCTGCATTTTAGCAAATCAGATTTGATCCAGTAATCTAATCAGGGAGATTTTATTTTCTTCTTATTGATAATTTCATAGAATTTGTGAATTATGCTAGTGGAAATTTACTTTGTTAAGAAAGACAAGGTTTCCCTTCCCTATAAAACAGGAGATGATTCTCACTCCCTTTTTGTGTCTCATCAGGTTTAGCAACTATCTGTTAAAAGTTTTGCAAAATTGTAGGGTGGAGGTAAAAATGTAAGAAGCAAGGTTCCAGTGAAAGCATCCCTCACTACCCATTATCTTCAGCTCCACAGACTACACAGGAATCCTAAGAATACATTCTCACTCCTTCTGTGTGACACTACTTATTTGACAACTACAGCACTTCTTCTCCTAGGAGTCACTTCATATTTCACAGTAAGGATTTAAACACTTGTTGACAAGGAGCAGGAAGTGAATCATAAGTCAGCTTTAAACAGAGAGGTCATGAACTGTACTGCAAATTTCAGATCATCTTTTCGTGTTCCTTGGATAAGTAGGAAACTTCAGTTTAATAATTGTCATGTTCCAGAGATCCTGATATGTACTGGGACATTGTAAAAAGGTATTGTATCAAAAAAAATAAAAAAAATTCAAGCCCTGCAGCACAGACCTGTGTGACCAGAACATGATGCAATGCTCATAAAAGCTAACATGTATAAAACAAACTAATATGGTTCATGTGATGCAGTGGAGAGTTATTTATTAACATAAATGACAAAAATGACCTTAAAGGTACTGTGGAGGATTTTTGCGAATTTTTTGAAAAGACCCGTCCTCTCCACTTTAAAAAAAAAAATAAAAGAACATCCACAATCATGTACCCACTCCCGGCAGGGAACGCCTTTTAAACACGTGCGAGAGCGTGCACAAGCCCATTTCTTGTCATGCATGCTCTGTTTAAAAGTTACTGTTTGCATCGCTCATACAGGCTTACTTTCCAAAAACGTTTTGCAGTTTTTCAACTATGTCAGACTCACCAACGGTAAGTAAAAATGGGGACGAGCACATAGGACGACCTTGTGTAAACATATCAAGAGAATAACTGACAATTAGGAGGACCAATTATTTTGATGATCCACACGGAAAAAGAACATCCTCCACCATAACTTTACCTCTGGCCCTGTTAATTTTTCTAACAGTTAATTTAGAAAGTCACACAGCTAGAAAATGAATAATATTATATTTTATAATATAATTAATAATATAACATTAGTATGTAAAAAAAAATGAACAAAAAGGGATTGGATATATGAAGTTAGAAAACAGTGTACAGAATGCAGCATTTATAAGAGATACGAATAGCAATTTAGTCTTTAAGTCTGGAAGTTCAAATTACTGGAGTGGAATCAACTATGTGCAACACTGCCGCCATGTGGTCAATGTTGGAATGAATTTTGCTCACAGAAAGCTAGACCGTGATTACAATTATTAATATTAGTATCAACTAATAATAATTCAACCAATATATATAGTTAATTAAAGGGGGTCTTTTTGATGTAAAGATCTGAGGCAACATTTATCAGTGCAAGACGGTTGCTTGGTTGTTATTACACATTCCTACAATATATTTATTTATGCATGCTCATTCAAAAGTCATACATAATCAGCATGCACCATCAGAAAGGAATTTATTCAATGTATCACTTTTGGGCGCACAAGAGTTTGCAATAGAAAAATACATTGTAGCATACCATCTGCTGTAATCCGTGAATGATGGTGTGTGAAAACCAACCAATCTGGTATAATAAAAAATTTAAATAAGGAACAAACTGGTTGTTTTTTTGTTTTTTTGTATGTTTGTTTGTTTGCTTTGTTTCGTTTTTATTAACATTTCTAATTCATATCCTGCTTAAAGTCATAGTTTGAAAAAAGGTTAAAAGAGATCAGAAGGATTTCGAAGGCTTTGGTTAGTAAAGAAGAGCAAAAATATCCCCATACTTTCAACATATTTATTCCCCAATATTGGGCAGACCGTTTTCAATAATTTATTAAGATATGGAACAACACTGAATTAACACCGGATGTTTCTTCATCACTGGCACACAGAAAAAAGTCAGAAAAGTCTGCCATCGTCTGGCAGCACCACTGAAGGAAGGAGCTTCATAGTTTTCTGGCAATCACTGGGTGGAGTTTAGTTATATACACCAGTGGGTAGTAATTAGTTACATTTACTCAGTTACATTTACTTGAGTAACATTTTGAAAAATTGATTGATTGATTGATTGATTGATTGATTGATTGATTGATTGATTGATTGATTGATTGATTGATTGATTGATTGATTGATTGATTGATTGATAATCAGCTCAAATAGTCAAAGGAGAAAAAGGAAGAAAAAGTTGCATGGGATATATAGAGTATATACAGTGTGTCCACATATGACAGCTTGTACTTTTAGGAGTAGGTTTACTGTGCAAATAATTTTTACTTTTACTTGAATAATATTCTTGTAAATTATTGCTACTCCTACCTGAGTAAATTCTCTGACTACTTTGTCCTCTGCTCTGAGAATAATGTGAACCATTCCAAAATCAGCTAAACATACAGTAAAGAGCAAATATTAACATTGGAAGTTTGATACCTTTTCCTAATATATATACAGTTCTCATTGTACTGATTGAGAACTTGCACATAAAGCCTGTATGGCAGAATCTTTTCTTAAATCTTTAAATCTGATGTTAGTATCCAAAAGTTACTCAGTACTCAAGTAACCTTTTTTTTTAACCAAATATTTTGTACTTTTACTTGAGTCTTTTCCTGTATGACTACTTTTCACTTTTACTTGAGTAAAAAAAAAAAAAAAAGTGCTACTCTTACTTGAGTATTTTTTAGGTACTTTAACCACATGTGTTTATGTGTGTTTTTTTTTTTTTTTTTTTCTTATCTTAGAAGTGAACGAAGATGTTTGTTTGTTCATGTCCGCACTAAGTATTACAAATGATTCTAAAATAATTGTATCTGTTTTTTCTTGAACGATGAGACGTGATTTTATTTTGTTTTCATTTTTTTTATTTTTAGAATAATTTTATTTATGTATTTATTTATTTTTTTGTCTCGGCTGGGAGAACAAAATAATCTGGGGGCGGGGGGACCCCGGAAGTAATTCGTTTCTATTTCCGGTGGTTACGGTGTAAAAATGTCTCCCCCCTTGTTCAACTTTGTCGACGTTAAAGAGAAATTTACGGTAGGAAACTATTATTTTATATAACTGTCACAAAGAGATTAATTTAATTGAACGTTTTTTGTTTATCTATCTGTGAAGACGAGGCTTTGAGTCTTCAGGGTTACAGTTAGTTTGTGATATCTTACGGTAGCAGTTAGCCTTTGAAGCTAAGCTAAAGTTAGCTTCGTTTAAATCCGTTTTTTGATTAATATTGTTATGTCTCGTTAATGTGCAGGCTGCTGCCAGACAGGCACTCTGTGGGAAAACCTGCAAACATTTAATCACTGTGTTCAACCAGATCTCTGGAAAGTAAGTTATCCAATATTTATATTCTTATTGTTGATGGGTTTTGTTTTAGCTTTATTTATTTGTAGTTGCAGAACGAATTTTCTGCTGTATGTTGAAATTAGCAACACATTAACTATTTTATCAGGTTAATATAACCTAATTACATTCACCAATTCAATATCCTTTGCCCTCGGTGACCTGTTATGTTGTTAATTGTATACAAGCATCATTTGGAATAAATTATATTCCAATAATTTAGGATAGTGGATAAACTGCTAAAATCTCAGGCTTCAGATTTCTCAGTAAGAGAGGTTAAAAGTAAAATTTAATAGAGATACATAAAGTTATTGGATCCATTTTAAATATATATTTTTTTTCTAAAACAGTGAATTCCATTTATCCCCTTGCTGCAGTGAAGAAAAACCTAAATATTGCATCATTTGGATAAAGGGGGGGGAAAAAAGAGGGCAAAGTGAAAAACCCCACAAGCTATTCAAGTTGTATTTGTTGTTTCAGTGAGACAGAAAAGAAGACCACACTTGACCAGGCCCTCCGGGGTGCTCTTGGTGATCAGATTGTAAGGCATTTAGTTTTTCATTTATCCATTGACTGAATTGACAAGATCCCCCAAACCTTTAATGATCGTTTTTTTTGGTCTGCATTTTAGGTTGAGCAGAAAACGAGCTGTGACGAATACTTGTCTCTCATCTACCTGAGTATTGATGCTGTTACTGAGGGTATGATTTTATTAGTATTTAAGCTAATTTTCATAAGTGTTTTTTTTTTTTTTTTACTGTGTTTGAAATATATACTTAGGAAGATTCTGTCAATGTTAGTTTCAATTCTTAAGACAAACTTCCACGCAGTGTCCGCACAGCCTGATTATCCTCAACACATACCTAGAAAGCTTGTACCTACACAGTTCAGTAAGAAAACCCATGGTGGACGAACAACAGCTCCTTACATCGAGGGTATATAGTTGTAAAAGAAAACATCTTAGAATTTGACTATAAATACGCATTGTGGACATCATCTGTGTTTTCTACTAATACATGTGATGTTTTAAGCCTGCACTCCATTACATACACACAGACCTAGTCAGCGTCAAGCACTTCTCGGCCTTTAGTCTTTTGCTTTCCTCTGCGTTTCGTACAGGAATCTGCTCCGCCACAACCCCTTTTGTCCTGCTGGGAGATGTGCTGGACTGCCTTCCTCTTGACATGTGTGACAAAATATTTTGTTTTGTTGAGGAAAATGTCTCTACCTGGAAATCGGTAACAAAATGCCATTTTTCTTTATTCAAGCTGTGAAAATATTTGCATCTTTGTCTAAACGGTTTGCCTGCTTTTGTTGTGTCACCATTTTTCAGAGCTCCTTTTACAGCGCGGGAAAGAATTACCTGTTGAGAATGTGTAACGGTAAATATTTAATCTCCTCCATAAAGATTTTTATACCCAGAACAATCAAGTTGTCAATGTTTCTTCTTTATTTTATTTTGTCTGTGTAGATCTTCTGAGGAGGCTGTCCAAATCCCAGAACACAGTGTTCTGTGGACGAATCCAGCTTTTCCTGGCACGACTCTTCCCTCTGTCTGAAAAGTCAGGTAAATTGAACTGTTTTTTTTTTTTTATGTTTTGTATATAATGATTTCAAATGACAAAAACATCCTTGAAAGTTGTCTGTGTTTTGATGCAGGTCTGAATCTTCAGAGCCAGTTTAATCTGGACAATGTAACAGTGTTCAACAAGAATGAGCAGGACAGCACTCTTGGCCAAAAGGTACATGTTGACTCTTGATAATGATTTTATAATGATTTTATTGCAGCTTTTATTTTCATACTTCCTATCTTTACAGCAAACGGATGAAAAGGAGGACAGCATGGAGGTGGAGGAAGGGGAAATGGGGGAGGATGATGCACCTGCCCCCTGGTGGGTGAAAACTTTTTTCCCTAAGCTTGGTTTATACTTATCATTCAAACTTACAACCTATTTTTTTCCTGGGCAAGTGCATTAAAATCTATTCCTTTTTTTCTTTTTTTTCTCAGTTCAATCCCAATTGATTATAACCTATACAGAAAATTCTGGACGTTGCAAGACTACTTTAGGAATCCGCTGCAGTGCTATGATAAATTCTCATGGATGACATTCCTGAAGGTAAACCATTTCAGCATGAAAGCAGAAGAAAATTGTTTCTTACTATCAGATCAGAGCAAATATAAAAGTAAAGGATTAAATAATTAACTTTGTAAAGTACTTCTTGTTACATATGATTGAATGAAAATATCCCAGAGAATAGGATCTGATTAAATTATGACCAGCCTGCTGTCATTCTTCTCAGTATTCAGATGAGACCCTTGCAGTTTTCAAAAGCTTCAAGCTGGATGACATGCAGGCATCTAAGAGGAAGATGAAGGACCTCAGAGCATCTGATGGGGAGCATGTTTACTTTGCTAAGTTCCTTACAAGTGAGAAGGTTCGTAGCTCATTCTCCATACCATTGATAAAAAGGTTGCACTAATGTGTTTTTTTGTTTTCCAATTACATTTATCTACTAAAAGGTCTATGCTTGACTGTTTTCTTCCTTCTCTCTTTGTAGCTAATGGACCTGCAGCTTAGCGACAGCAACTTCAGGCGGCATATACTGCTGCAATACTTGATCCTCTTCCAGTATCTGAAGGGCCAGGTTAAGTTTAAAAGGTGATATGTGTGTTTATGTTCCTTTTAAGCTCCGAGGGCCAAAAAAGCATCAATGTTTGAATATTCATGGTTTTATTCCTGCCTGTCGTGATGCAGCTCCAGCTGTGTTCTGAATGATGACCAGAGTGCTTGGATTGAGGAGACAACTAAGCTAGTTTATCAGGTTTGTCTATATTTCATTAAACATTTTCAGCTCCAGATTTATTTGGAGTTTTTTTTACATTTAAGATCAATAAAGTTCTATTATTATTATTATAGATAATAATAATAAGGATAATTATAGATATTGGCTAAACTTTAGCCAATCCGGAAGTTTATCTGCAGCCGCCATGATAAATGCTTTCAGAATAGTGCTGCCAGTAAGGAAGGAGGTAGGAAGAGGAAGCAGGATGCTTCAGATCATCCTTGAAGCATCCTTGAGCATAGGGTTCTCAAGATTTTTCATTCAGGTGATTAGGAAGGAATCCAGAAATCCTTCACATTAGAGGATGTATTTTTAAAGCCCTCCATCACGTAATGACATCCAGAAGGTTTCACAGCAGGCTGCGCTTCTTTACTACTCACAACAGAGTTCTTACTGTTATCCCTACTAAAGGTGAAGAAATAGAACCTAGGAAGTACAATTTGCTGCAATTGGACTGAGTTACAGTTCTTATTGCAGGAACCAATGAATAAAGGGGGACCCATAACGTGTTGGACATGCAACGGTTAACATGGGTACCTCCTCTAGATTGAGTCCTGCAGATAGTTCAGCTGCATGCAGCAGCTCTTTTTTTATTCTTTTGCTTTAGATCTTTTGATGATTTGCCAGGGACGTCAAAAGAGGAGCCTCCTTTCTTTACTTCCTAACCTCTGACAGGGTATGGACCGCCGACTCTGCTCCCACGTTGACTAAACCCTCCTGACTTGTGGTCTGTCCACAGAGATCCTGCTCCTGATGCTAGTTGTTGAGTAAACTCATGTAATAAGTGTGAACCCATGGCTTTTTTTACTTTAACAGGAATCGAAACAGATTGCAAAGATGATAACAGTTTATAAAATAAGTGACCCATTAGGTATTCTCTCTCTCTGCTTTGCCTGATGTACAAAAAAAAAACATTCTAATAAAGTCTGAATAATAATGTGGCCTTGAAGAGTCAGGTTACAGTGCATATTTGACCTTAGTATCTAGTAAAATAGATGTATTTTCATTCTTCAGATGTTATTAGTACCTAGATGGATAAGGTTTGTTCTGCTCTTCTAGCTGCTGAGAGAAACGCCTCCTGATGGAGATAAGTTTGCCACCATGGTGGAGGTGAGCCACACTTGCAGAAATATTTCAATGACCCCTCAGTTTTCAGTTTTTTTTTTTTCCGTACTTCAGGTATTGTCACATTATTAAACTGTCATCTTTGGCAGCATATCCTGAACACTGAGGAAAACTGGAACGCTTGGAAGAACGAGGGCTGCCCAAGTTTTGTGAAAGAAAGGTAAAGAGAGGAATTTCGCCAACTTACAGTGGTAGATGATAACTATTTAAATCAACATACCTTTGTGCCTATTTGTTTTTACAGGAGGTCAAAATAAAAAGTGGTTATGTGTTTTTTTTTTTCTTCTTCTCTTGAACAGATCAGTTGATGACAAACCCAAAAGACCCACCAGGAAAAGACAAGCGCCGGAGGATTTCCTTGGAAAAGGGCCAGACCGCAAGATTTTCATGGGAAAGTACGTCACCTGAACAGGAGGGGAGAGCGCTAGAGACTGACATTTTTTCGGGAATCCCACGGGTCACGGGATTCCCGTGGGATGGGAGTCAGTATGAGTAACGATCACGTGATTGGGACGGTACAGGATTAAACATTAACGGGAGCAGACGGGAGCGGGAGCAAACCAATAGTGACTAAAAAAAAAACTAGGATAGATGCCAAAAATAAAATGAAATAGAAAGAAAAAAAAAATCCAGTACTGGCGCCGCCATTTTGTAGTTTTTTTCCTTGAAGCCTACGGTACACTATAATGCGAGTCAAAAAAACTACACGACCCAAAAACCAACAGTGTTTCCGCTCTGAGTTTTTCACCCGCGCTCAAAAACAACAATGGAAGGACCAACAGTTAGTGGTGAACTCGACTCGAATGGGAGTGGTTCAGGAGCGGGAGTCATTCTGAATGAGAGCGGGATTGTAGTGGGAGTAATTTCACCAGGAGTGGGACGGGACAGGATTTAGATTTCTACACTGGCCCGGGATCGGGACGGGACACAATTTTTTTCTGTGGGAGTGGGACGGGACAGGAGTGAAAATCCACTCCCGTGTCAGTCTCTAGAGAGCACTGCTGCTGAAAAGGAAATTGTATTAAGCGATGAAGTCGCTAGTAACCTGTCAGATTACTGATCAGCTAAAAGGGCTCAGGGTGACTCCCGTCACGTTTAATGATTTATGAACATTCACAGGGTTCTTACAGGTCCTTAAAATCTTTAGGGGGAAAAAATAAATTTTAAACATGCAGCACCTGCTGTTACCTTATCTTTATTTTTAAGTCCTGTGCAGCCCACAGATCATAAAGCTTCACTTTAATCAGACATCTAATATTTCCATTTCCTTTTTTCCATTATTATAATGGTTTGGATTCAAACTTCAAATGCTGTAATGCTGGGCTGCAACTGATGACTATTTTTGCAAATCCATTAATCTGTCGATAATTTTTTTCAGTTAATCAATAATCAGATAGTCAAAAGTTCCTTAAAGAAGATTTTTTCCAAAGTTAAATCAGGTGAACGTTTCTACTCGAGGAGTTCTGGATAGAGTATATTGACAGACGAAGAAGTTATTTTATTTTAAATGCGAAATATTTTTGGGGGGTTTTTTTGTACAATTTCGGTATAATTGCTGCTGTTAGTGGGTTGGTCTGTCAGCAAAAGGCACGTTTCAGAGTCTCTATACTCCAGTTAACGGTTAGTCGATTACTAAATTAGTTGACAGTTATTTCAATAATCGATTAATCACAATTAATCAGATTAATGGTTTCAGCCCTACTCTAATTAGTTATGGATTGTGTAGGATTAGTTATTAGTAATCAGTTATGATTTTTTAAATGCTCTCATAATTAATTAATGGAAATTAGAGCCCCATGCCCCGTTACATTTTAAATGTATCTTCTGACAGATTCAGCATTAAATTATCAGGAAGCTACCAAATGATTTTAGATTAGACCTACAGCAGGATGTAGGACTTCTTTTTTAAATTTTAACCCCTTCTCTTTGGTGTTTTCTTAGCGATGAGTTGACTCGACTGTGGAACCTGAACCACGACAACATGGAGGCCTGCAAATCTGAAAGCAGGTATTCTGGACTTTATGACTTCATATCCTACAACCACAATCTTCAATGTAGTGTAATTGGCCTTTTCTGCTGTGATAACGCTTACGCTAACCCAGTGTAGGTTAATGGCTTTAGAAGTCACTTACTGGTAAAAAAAAAAAAAAAAAAAAAAACATTTCAAACAGTTGTGAGAAGAAATCTATTCATTAACGAAACCAAGAGTGCAGTTTGCACCCAGCCTTATTTGGGCACAGCAAGCATAGATTCACATAAAACACCAGGAACATACTTTGAAGTTTGTAGTTGTGACCTGAAAAAGTTTTGCGTAAACAAATACTTCTGCAAGGTGATGATTATATTTGGTGTTTGTTTTCCCAGAGAGTTTATGCCATCACTGGACGAGTTCTTTGCTGAAGCCATCGAGCAGGCTGATCCAGTCAACATGATAGAGGAAGAATACAAGTCAGTTGACACCTTTTAATACTTTTAACAGCAACATGTGAAAGCCCATCTATCCAATCCAATCCGCCTGCTCTGCTCCGTGGACGTTTTCTTTCTCACAATGCTCATTTTTCCCAGGGTTGTGCGTAACCCAAACTACGGTTGGCGAGCTTTGAGGCTGCTGTCCAGGAGGAGTCCACACTTCTTTCAGCCAACTAACCAGAAGTTTAAAAGCCTGGCAGACTACCTAGACAGCATGGTCAGCAAACTGGCCAAAGAGCTGCCGGTGAGGCTAGAATCCTGTTTTAGAAACGTCAAACAAAATGAGGCAAATGTTAAAAACTAGTATTTTGGTTTGTTTTGTTTCCATGTTTTGCAAACATGCAGAAGGATATCCCTTCAGAAGAAATAAAGACCGGAGAAGAGGATGATGACGATAATGGAGACAATCTTCTTAAAGAAAGCAATGATAGTAAGTTTGACCATTTCTTGCTTCATTGTTTAAGTAAGCCAAGACAAGTCAGCCCATTTTTTTTTCTTCTTTTTTACACTAAAGCCGGGCATACACTGTGCAATATTCAATCCTTGCATGCAGCTACAGCTCAAACTGTACGACGAAACCGCAGGGTTTAAAAGTTCACAGCTCACGATGCATGTTCTCACACGGTGCGGCTCGACACACTGTTGCAGTCTTACGACGGCTATCTGAATTTCAAACATGTTTGATTTTCTCCCTACCTTATGATTCCTGGTCGTGAGAGCCTAGTTGCCCCTCGTTACCGCCTGTATGCAACACAATACACAACAAGGCTGTAACCCGGCTCGATAGAAAAAAATTCTTGCACGACTGGAGAATTGGCCCCAAAAAGGGCAAAAATTCTTCCAGTGTAAGCTGGATCAGCTGGCTTTAGGAGTGAGGTTGCTGTTTATTTTTGAGGTTTTTAACACATACAGTTGTGCTTTGAAGTTTACATAGCTTTTCATTAAAGACAAAAGAATCAGTTGTCGGTAAAATAAACTCAAATTGACAATATTAATAAATAGAATAATTTTAAAAATGTAAAAGATGGATATAGACCAAGATATGGACATATATTAAAATAACTAGCCTGAACTCAATTTTATTGAGCAACACTTTGAGTCAGTCGCTGAAATCAGGTGTTTTCTGTAATTTTTAGGAAATGTTCAGAGTTTTATATTTTGAAATATCTCTTTAAACTGAAACTCAAAACTTGTATTTTATTTACTAAATTCTCATTTATTTTTATTAATTCCTTTCAGTTTTGCTAGTGTGAATTAATCATTTTCTGCAATGGGAGTGTATGTTAACTTTCAAACACAACTGTAAGAATAAAGGTTATAATCATTACCTGGTTTATTGTTAAACTTTAGTGCTTGGTTTGTGTCTAGAATATTGATTGTTTTAAGTCAAGTGTTCTCTCCAGGCGCTTCAAAATAATTTAAAATACCCAAGAGGGATTTCTTTTTCTGAACAAATATCTACAAAAAATGCCAACATGTTGAGCTTATAGCCTATTGAAACCTCCAATTGAGTTTTATAGAAAATCAAGGGTTTATAGCAAAAGATGAATTATGACTTAGAATAGGTAAAAGCCCTGTGTCCTTTGAGAACTGATCTTGTGTGAATATGTTTTAATTGCTGACTCCACCTTTCTAGTCCATCTGAATTTCTCCAAAGGTCTTGAATAAATTTTGCCTCATAAATTTTCTCAATACATTTGTCATCCTATTATATATGAAGCTTTATTTATCCCAATTCTCCATCAACATGCTTTGCTGAAGCAGTTTCAACAATTCTCATGTGGTGGATGTCAGTAACAGTAGTTAACCCTATAATGCCAAATGTATCGTATTTGATACATACGGTTTCTGAAATGTTTTGCATCTGACACCTTTTGCATAATTTAATGGTAAAAACTTTGCTCAAAATCTTATTGTACACAATCAGATATACCTGATAACAGCCAGTAGAAGACTACACAAAAAATTATCTTGACTTATCACATAGTAATAAATTATATCAAAAATTTATTTTTGTTTTTTCTTTTTACATATTTTGTTAAAAGGGCAAATAAGGAATTCAAACCAAAAAAAGTCATTTTCTGTTTTGTTTTATTCTTGGATCGGGCTTTAAAGGGTTAATTCAGCATCAATATACAGTATGTGTCTAAACTGGGAAACCAATCTGTTTTAAAATCAACAAGTTAGTGAAAAAAAACGCTTAAATGATCTAATTTATATTTCACACATCCTATTCAGCATGATACAATTTCAAGTTGTTTTTCTTTTAAAGGTCCGAGCATCCAAAGTAAGACTGTAACGGGCCAGCAGATGGACGAACTTGCAGTCAAACTGGGAGCTAAGTGGAAGACGCTGGCTTCTCATTTGGATATGAAGGCAGCAGAGATGCGGGAAATCGAGACGGACAGTGAAGACGTGGAGATGCAGGCCAAGCTGCTGTTGGTCGCCTGGCAGGACAGGGAGGGACAACAGGCTACAGTGGAGAACCTGGTGACGGCTCTTAATGCCTCAGGTTTCTCCCAGATTGCAGACAGTCTCAGTGAATCGTAAAATATGTTTAATCTCTAACATTACGGCAGAGCAACTTCTGTTTTTCGTATGTGCTATAGTTTCAAAACTTTTCACTGTAGAAATTTAATAAACTCTTTTTCAAAATGTTTGTCTCAAGGTCACATAAAATCACACTTTGGTTTCAACTGTTTATTTTCACCAGCAATCAATTAATAACTTATTACAGAGAGTGGATGTTTCGGATTTGACATACATTGAAGTAAGCGTCCCAAAGCCAAGCATCCTTAAGCTCCTCCACACGGTTCACCATGAGGCCAACCTGTTCCAAACCACTTCCCTGAAAACAGCATTAATGGATATTTGGCAGACAGAGCCTCATCTGTCAATACATTTTGAGAACAATCGCAGGAGATGAAGCGTGCCAAGCACTTAAGACCTGAGACTGAACCCAAAGGCCCAGGAGGTGAACAAGTGTTCTGTTATGAATCCAACACAATCCAGAATGTCAAGGACAACAGTTTGGAGGGGATTTTAATGGAAAACGTGGTTAAATGGCTAAAGAGAAATATTTTTTGCTCTTGTGATCACCTTTTGAAAGGCTTTAAAAATATACAATGTGTATAAAACCTCTAAAGAAACTGTTGAGCCAGACTTTAAAATCTAAAGGATCCAGTCAAGAGAGTTGCCTTTCATCAATCTCCATATTCAAAGCACACTATGGTTGAACATTAACACAATTTCTTTTACAAGCATAAGTGTTGGTTACAAAAAAAAAAATCTTTAAAGACACCAGTTTTATTGCACATCTATGCAGACAGTGCTTGGAAATGGCAATCTGTAAATATGGATGCTGTGTAAGAAATCTCCCTCCAGCTACTGCTCCTCTTCAAGTATTTCCAGCCGCCGCGGCCCGTACAGTAGAACATAAGCTATATGCCAGTCGCCTCCTCCAGACAGCCGCAGGATGTCCTCTGGTGAGACCACGCTCACCTTGTCGTCATCGAACTTCACCCACTCGTCTGTTGAAGGACAAAAAAAAAAAATTCACTTGTCTTGGCGTTACAGATAGATGGTTCTACAACTTCATACTGATCACAATATTTATCCTTTAGGATCTCACAAGTAGTTATTCATCCAAATCATCATGAATTAATCACAAAATGATCCTAAACTAAAACAGGTACAAATACGATAATTCTTTAGGATTTGTTTTTTTTTTATATAAATTAAAAATGGCAGCAGTAGCTAGTTTACACCCAGTCTGTGGTTGATGCGCATCTAAAGGTCCTGCAGCTAAAACAAGCTGCATGAGCATAGAAACTTTCCGGAAATGTGAGCAGCTGTTTGTATCATGGCCTCCACCACATAAAAGAAAACGCCTCACTAAACAATGTCTCTGGCTTTAGATAGAAGGAGCCATTACCATGGCCTATGAGACAAGGGGCCTTTCACCCCTAATAAGGTCATCACACTTGTGGTATGTTGTCATCCTGGGCACTGTTACAGGGCAAACCTTTGAAGGACATTTGTACAACTCTAGCTGGGCAACGCCACATACCTTCACTAGGTTCTATAGGTTGGATGTTACCACACAGTTCTTCATTCAGATCCTTTAGTAAGCTTATCTGGCAACACGGTAGTCACAATTAGTCATAGTGAGAAACTAAAACGGATGTTGAAAGAGAACTTTAGGTGAAAGAATGAACCCTGGTTCTCTATAAACAGGTCTCTTCTGCTGGCCAGTAGAGACTGCTGGCGTAATGTAGGGATGCACGATATTGGGATTTTGGCCGATATCCGATATGCCGATATTTTAAAACTCATGTAGCCGATAACCGATATCGATACTGATGTTAAAGCTGGACAAAAATAAGTAGTCATTGAAAATAGCAGTTTTGTTATCCATTTCTGACACTTGTATACATTTTCATATGCTGATATCAAATTGATTTTTAAAAACGCGGTATCGATCTATTTTACTTTCAAAATCTCGTGAAATTTCATCGTTCTGTTACAAACTCTTGTGATATTTTGCAAATTCTTGTGAGATTTTGTTAGTAAAATAGATCGATACCGCGTCAATATATCAACATATAAAAATATGGCAACATTTGTTGAATTTTTGGGGGATTTCGTAGCATAATGATGACATATAGCAGTATTTCATTAGTAAAAGAGATTGATATGGTGTTTTTAAATGGCAATATATCAGCATATGAAGATATTGTGATATTTTAATGTATCAATATTTTTTCCTTCGTCTTTAGAAGTTTTTAAGTCTGTAAAAAAGAAGTTTTTGAGGAAGAAGTAGTAATATATATATATTTTTTTTAGACTTTGGAAACTCAGAAGCTGATCGAATATTGGGTTAAATATCGGTGGGGTGGCCGATGTCCGATATTCAGTTTTAAGGCCAATACCGATAGGGGGCCGATTATATCGTGCATCCCTAGCGTAATGTACTAGAAGTTCTGGAGACAGTGCTGGCGGCGTGCCCCATATTAAGATAGCGCATTCATGTTTCAGAAAACTTAGGTTAATTCCCTAACTTAAAGATATGTGGGCGCAGATGCAGGCTGAGATGTGATGAGAGTTTATAGACATAATTTCCTATTAATATTCTTTGTTAAGCGTCTACCTGTCTTAGCGGTTAGAATGTTGGGTCTATGAAGCTATGCTAGGTAGCATCAGTAGAGTTTTACATCAACAATACAATTTTAAATAGACTGCCAGCACCTTCTAATCCTGAATGTTTAAAAATAAAATGAGCTCTTTCAAGGATAAAGCAATGACAGTCTGCTGTAATATTTTCAGTTTTCTCTCAGGCTGAATCAAAGTTGTGTCCTCTGTAGGAGCTTTGTGCAGCTTTTGTGCCTTTTTCTGCAGGAAAACCAGAAACATGGTATGTTCACTGTAGGGTAAAAATGTATCTGTTATTTAGTTCTTCATGGTTTGGGTGAGAAATTAGCAGATTTTAGTCAGAGTGCCAAGAGCATCTGTGTTTACAGCATCTATTCTGTAAACAGATTATAAAGTCAATACTATTAGAGCTTTGGTGGCATTCAGATTACACAAACACATGCGGTTACCTTCTTTCCTCTTGACCCATCCAACATAATGCCCCGATGAGCTGGAGCGACCCTGGTGTGTCAGTACAGCCTGCAGGTCATAGTAGCCGCTGTTGTTGGAACCGATGTCTACAGGGAGGAGATCAATTCTAATCATTTCAGATCAAATGAGTTTCCATTCTGAGCAAAAACATGGATTGAAAGCTTAGTTTACAAAAGACCTTAATGAACTTAATCACCTTTTTGATTTTTTATATGTTTGTAAATAACGTCTTACAGATGAAGGAAGTAATGCTTTCCTTAATGAGTACAACAGCCTCCCTTCTGGAATGCAGATATGAACCTCTAGAACTTTCTCCTGTGAAACGTCGGCCCAGTTTTCACTGCAGCCACATCATCATTAGTCGTCATAAGGACTGTGGGATGTTTTTAAATTTATGTTTGTCTCATTATGTTTGGCCTTTTCTACTCTTTACTTCATTAAAATGTTCTATAAACTTCCCTTGTCTTACATGCCTTGATCTGGATACCAAAATCGACTTTGGTACTGCCTAAAATGAAATTTATCTGATTTTTATTTATTATAAAGTGTGCTTATTAACAAAAAAAGAGCATCATCTTCTTAAGCCTGATGGTGTAATAGATCCTTCATATTTTCAGGTTTTCTACTCAATTTTCTTATCGTAATTACAGATTCTGCTGAGTTCTCATACCTATACCTTCATTTTAAAATAAAAATCCAAAAAAAATCAAAAAGTTATAGTGGATGTTTATGCATAGAGAAATAAATATGGAATGCTGGGGAGAATAACTCAACATACCATCTGGGAAAGAGAACGGCTCATATTTTACTTCCTTTGATTCATCTGGCTTTGTCAACACCTGATAAAAAAAAATAAATACAAATTAGTACTAATACAGAGAAATAAATCCAAATTGTAGACATTCAAAACCATTTTTCATACCTTCTGCTGCTGTTTCTCCAGTTTCTTGTCCTCCATCTCCTTAAACTTTGACCTAATCGTCAACATTTTTTCCTGGAGCTCCGGGGTGCACAACTCATATACGTCCAACATGAGTGGGAACTTAACATCCTTCACAATTCATGATAAAAAAAAAATAAAAGATTAGTTCTACCAAGGGGGTTAGAATGACAGCTGCTGTGAAGGAATAATAATAATAATAATAAGAGGGAAAAACCTTTAGAACTTTTGCATTGACCGACTCCTTCTCCTTGTAGAAAAATCGGACCATTTGGACAGTTAAGTAGGCAGGGAGGCGGCTAACTTTTGACTGGTGGAGGATAAGGACAGATAAATATCAAGCAGGCAGGTGGGAAAACGTCACATTTTGGTCCAATAACTTAATGAAAAAATATATAAGTAGGAAACAATTTATACTTACAGATTTGATATACAAAGCGTTTCTATCCAAGGTTGGAGACATTTTTGTGATTTCTTCTTGCAGTCTCTGGGGAAAGAACAGGATTAGCTCTACATCACCTGGCTGACTAACTGCTCATCACGTTATAATGAGATGCTAAGTTACAGAAATGCATTCTGAAGTGAAATAACCCCATTGGTGGCAGCTGGACTCTCTATAATGGGCGACCCTAAACAGTACTTACCAGTCGCAGCCCCGTAGCGAGGTATTTAACTTCCTGGTTAATGAAGCAGCTGAGCTGGAGCTGACTTTCTTTGCCCTTGATTGGCTCTTCTTCCTCAGACTCTGTGCATTTCATGCTGAACTCAAGAGTTAAGTCAAACTACAGAATATTTATCATGGCTGTGTTGCATTTAAATAAAGAAAATAACTAAAAATAGAAAAACATAACCGGAGACCAGAATTTATCACAGATAAGGTGAAAGGATACGAAGTTTCAAATTCTACACCGAAATACTGATCAATAAAGTTCTTCTTTGAGGATGCAGAGACAGCGCCACCTGCTGACTCAGTCTAGACATGGAAAAAAAAAAACCATTAGATACTAAACATGCATAGTCCATAAAACACAAAGTAAAATAGAGATTACCTCCATGGGAGTCTCTGGCTCAAGTGGCTCCAACTTCTGCTGAAGTACCCTCATCATCTGCAGCCAGCACTCATTAGCATCCTGGGAAACAGAAAGAAAATTAATAAATTGATGTAATGCTGTGTTTGTTTTAACTCTAAGCAACAGAGATGAATCCAGGGGTTCCTGACCTGCTGAAGATACTGTCCTTGGTCTCCCTTCTCAGCAAACTGTGGAAAGGCCATGTGGAGGAACTGCAGCAGAATTATGGGAGGAAGGCTGGAGGAGGTTTTGTCCATAGTCTCGTATAAATCCCGCAGCGCTGACGATCAAAAAGAGAAATCAAATTTTACAAACATTTACAAATTTGAAAAAAATTATAATGGAAAATAAAACAGCAACAAACCTGCAGTGATGTATTGTGCCGGGGCATTTGCTCCTGAGGATCGCAGAGCGCCTGAATACCTATGAACCATAAAAGGTCACTGAAACAGGATATCAGGATATAAAGCGCCAGTTTTTCACCAAAACTAGTAACAACCTAAATTATTCAGCATGCCGAAGTTTTGGAACTATCATTTATGCCATGTCTTTACTCCTTACCTCCTGAGAGCCGTTTTAAGCTCCGGCACGGAGCGTAGACACTGCACAGTGGCGTTCATGTAGCAGGTGTTACCCAGGTTCGTCAGGCCGCAGGGAAGCTCCATCTGAACACAGCAACACAAACGGTTGCAGAAGTTCTTTCCAGAGGTATTAAGAATAAAATCAGCTTAACATTAAAAGAAAGAAGGAAGTTGGCTGGTGATCCGAACTGAACGATCTTATGCTTAACCAGTGGTTTTCACAGATCAAGGGCTGCTGCTAGCAGGGCTGGACTATTAATCCATTTTATTCGTTAATCAAATTTTTGGTTTGTGAAGATTCAGATCTGAATTTTTTTTTTTTTACTTCAATAGCTGAGTGACATCAGTTCATCACTTTTTGTTTCCTAGATGTTTACCAATTACTTATAAACTACCTCTCTGTGCAACGCCATCAGCTCCAAACATTCCATTTTCGATATTTTCATTTGTTTGTTGTGAAAGATGATTAGATCATTACTGAAACATCTGAAGACGTATTGTGCAACCCTAATTATAAAAGCATTTTTAAAAATCTTTGTAAGGAGCCTGAGATGCCTATTCTGCAGAACTACAAATGTGCATTTCGACTTCAAACTATACCGCCATAACTTATGAGAGGAAAACAGCTTGATGACTTTATGTAAATTTGGGATATTTTTGCAAATTCATTACTAATATCAAGAAAATCATCGAAAACAGAAATTTCTTTGTAACCGTCTCTGTCAAATGTACCAACCGCTGAAGCGAGCTGCTCCTCAGTCATATCCTCCACAAACATGGGTCGAACCACCGGCTCCTCAGGCAGGGCATCTGCAGAGCCCATCATCAGCAGGGTCATTCCCTATGAAACACAGTTAGGACTTAAAATCAGTGTGTCTACCCTCTGGCTCAATGGTTAGTAAATGCTTTTTTATCCATGTCTGTGATTGTGTCTCATTATAGTTGTGGTTTACAGTGGTTTCTTAGTAGGGGTGTTAAGGTGTTGGACACGAAAACATTTTCAATCCCAAGAGTTTTGGATTTCAACAGCTAAGGATCCCAAGATAAATTTTTATTTTTATTTCATATTAGGAGTTAGATGTGGAGAACAAAGTAAAAACACTCATCACATTTCATGAACCATCATCCCCCTACTGATGCCATGCATGGCATGATACTTTACATTTTAATGGGAATTTTAGATCTGTGGAGCAGTTTAGTATAATTAGACTTTTAAAAAGTCCTGGGCCCAATTTCACAAAGGTGAGATAAGAACTAAGAATAAGTTCTGGGGGTAATTACCTGCATTTTAGCAGACAAGAACTCTGTTACTGTAGTTACTCTAGTCAGTAGCAACATTTCTAGAAGTTACCATGAATCTTTTGAACAAATGACCAGCTGAGACCTGACAGGAAAAAAGCATCAGAAACAGCGTCCTTTACTGGAGGAGCCTGTGCTTTAGGGCTGAATGATATGAACAATCTTATGTCACAATAGTTATTTCCTCATTTCTGCTGAAGCATTGTATATTGATATAAAAAAATATATAAAACCTTCAGAATGACTGCAAACAAAGTCTACAACAGAATCCTGAAAAATATATACATCTTTGACCATCCTCCAATTTAGCATTTTAGAATGTATTACAAAAAAAATGGACAGATAAAATGCACATTTAAAGAAGCAATTATCTCTCCCTCCTCATATTATTCGGTCCATGGCTTCTTACCTCTCTTAGTTTGCCATTGCCTTCTTTACTTTTTCATGATTTACTTTCAGATGTTCAAGAAGGCAAACACACCTAAGTTTGGATGACTATGCTCACAATTAGTTATAAGAAATACATTTTTAAAAAAAATCAAATAACTAGCTCTGAAAATACAATCTAAAGCTCCCAGATTAATATTCAATAATCATCCTGTTAAGATTTCTCCCCCTCGCTCAGTCATACCCCCACACTAGTTGTGACTTTTTTAATAAAAGCTTTGTTTATCTTTCACTTCTCATCTTTAATAAACAAAACTGATCCTAACCCTTTTTTTTTAACAGTTGGACACAGCAAGTGTTTACAATACTATTAATGTTTGAGCCAAACCTTTATCTCAGGAAGGATCAGCTCATATTCACACATATTACAGGACAATTCTCCTCTTATTTAATGGAATGGAATTGGTCACCTTATCATGGCTGCTCATTTTTTAGGTAAAACTTGCTGCATTGGAGCTTAGAAATTGAGCAGCGCAGCATTACAGCTGCAGAGCCCAGGCTCCCTGTCTGTGGTTTACAACATCTGTCAGACAATCTGCTGCTACCCTCTCTGTTCGGCTCAAGTTGTCTGCAGCTAGACTGTCAGTCAGAGAGAAACGCCATAACCACAGAATCCTGAATATCACAGAGCTGAATAAATTGACTCAGAATAACTGCCCTCTACTCAGACTAGTCTATGCCCACTTTCTGAAACAGGACCATGGTGTATTTTTGTGAAATATTTAGAATTCCCCCGATGCATCCACCTTTTCCACAGAAAACCTGAATACTTTATTTTTTAACAAACTATGGAAACTGATCTAGGAGGAAATGTGTCAAATTTATATGCATTTCATAGAACTCTGATAGATATCAGGAGAAAGAAATTAGGTTAAAAAAATAAACAAAACACCACCTATGATCCTACCAGGTACAATTAATACTCACATTTTTCAGTTTAATGTTTCCCCACTCATCATCCTGGAATAGAGAGGAAACATTAATCAGCTGGAATAAAAGGCATGTCTGATCAAAAGTTAATAGTCATACCAAAAGAAATTGTAGGCATTTTATTTTATTTTTGTAGAAATTGTAGGCATTTTAAAGGAAATCGCTCTTATTTTTGTTTTATCATTATATTACTTATTTTTTATTTAAAAAAAAAAAATGTTAGAATTGTAAATATACAGTTATATTACTATTTTTTATGTATCTATTACTGTTTTCAAGGCTGCACTTTAAAATATGAAACTGTCTAGAGCTGTTCTAAAAGAAATTTCTTTTTGTTGACACTCGTGTATACAAAATGACAAAATAAATCTGTCCAAGTCTATAAAAAAAAAAAAAAAAAAAAGAGGACAACTTGGGATGTTAGTTGTACAGAGACAGCTGGAGGGATGCATTTGTTACACAGCTATTAGCTTTTAGTGTCTACAATCAACGAGTTCTTGTTTAATAATGACTACGAAAATACAGACAAACATACAAAGGATGTAGCACTTGAAATGACTGTTGACTATTGGCTAATTGGTAGACAGCAGCAGTCACAATGTGAGAGTTAAGTAAAATTAGACCACAGTTGAAATAGTTTACTACTTTTACCAACTTTCTGTACCAAAAATCAGACTTTATTAATGCAATTATAATCAATAGCATTCATTATGCTTGTTACACAAGCGGTAGTTTTAAAATAAACCCAATGAAAATTCATACGAGGAAATTTAAACCAGCTGTAACAGAATGCTTTCTTAGTACCTTCAGAGTGCCTCCCTTCACCATGACCTTCTGTCTGTCCGGCTGAACTCCTGTCAGGGCAAAGAGCTGAGCCTTGAAAACCATGGGAGGTTCCTCAGTGTTAAGCTCCACTGCATCAAACTTCTCTTTGCCCCATTTCACATTTACTGAAAATGAAAAAAACAACAACAACATACTTATTATATTTATACTTAACCTTTTTATAGTGGCATCACCATAACAATCCTGCTATGGTTGTATGTGTATGACACAGCATCTTGTGCCTCAGGGAAAATAGCTGCTACAGTCCTATACAGTGTTGGTTCCCTGATCAAAGACTACTACACTATATAGACAATATATTACCATTTTACAGAAGTTTTTATTGTGATAAATACGTTAACTGGCTTATAATATTATGGGTTTAAAAAACTAACATGCTGAAGTAAACAATGTCCTGAAAAGAAGCAGTCATGAGGCTAACTTTACTATAAATGCTAAAGCAGTTGGTTTTCTTTTTTTTTTATAAATGTCCAATTTAAGAGGCAATAACAATATAAAACAACTTCAACTTGCACAAATGTGTTTTTAGTTTTTTATTCTAACTTACTAATTTTAGAAAAGCAGGTAAACACACAGACGTTAAAGCTTCCTTAATAAACTAGCTTGACAACGGCTATAGGTGGTTTGGTTAAAGGCGCTAGTTAGCAAACCGGCTGCATCAAACACATTATAAAGTTAGATGGACTAACACCAAAAACACTTAACAGACAACGAAATGACACGTATGTGTTTGTTTTACAATAGCGCTCAGCTAAATAGCTGCCACAGTCTGTTTTAAATGTAGATGGTTATCCTCTGACTGCTAGCTCGCTAACAACATAGCACGCTAGATGCTAAGCTAACATATTTGCGCTTCCTCGAGTATGCACGTGTAAAGAATGGCGCTTTGGTCTTAACTATAATAATAAACCCGCTGTCATAAAGTAGTAGCATACCTGTAAATACCGGCATGTTTGGCAGTATTTCTTTTCTCTGAGTATCTAATATTGCTTTCTGGTGTCAGTCTACTGGGGCGCGAATGAGGAGCTGGCTAGTTGTGGGTCTGAACTTCATTCAGACAGGATGACGCTGCAACAACACGCTGGGAACTTATCGATGCGCCCGAGAATATGCTCTTCTTCTTCTTGACATTTTTTATGGCAGTTGGCAAAAACGTTAGGTGAGTATTACCGCCACCAACTGGTGAGGAGTGTTCGATAATATGTTAGTCATCCTGCTGGAAGGCTTTTCGCCTACAGTATCTGTGCACATTTTAGGAAAAAGAAAAAGAAAAATTTCCGCTACTTTGTTTAGGGCTTATGAAAACTTAAAATTAATCAGTTTATTAAAATCATAAAATATCAATTTAGTCATTTTCAGTACAGATTTGTAATTGACCATTAAATCTCAGGAAATTGGAGAGTTTGACAGTAGTAGAAAAATGTACACAATAAACTATAACAAATAATAATTATTAATTATAATAAACAATTATAACTTATAACTTGATATGACTGTGAAGCAAATAGTAACTGAAAATAGAACTTAAGATTAGTTAAACAATTTCTTAATCTGAAATTATGAAAACTGTCCTTTAGTAGTTCAAATGGGCTCCGAATGCATGTTTGAGGTCCAATTTGAAGTTTCCAAAGATAGTGATTATCTAAAGATCCTTGCCATCCATGTTTATCCAGCCGTTTATCCTATTTTAGAGCAATCAATGCTTGGAAGACCACGTTCCACATCTTCTTTCTTCAAGTTGAGTTAACGTGTTTGAAGTCAGCTCTGCCAACAGGCAGCTTTGTTAGCAAGCAGATAACCATTTGATTTACTTTTACGGATCTTATGACGTGAGGGCGCTTGTGTTGTGGACTGATTCTATATAAATATCCAAAGCTAGATTATGATCCACACAGAGGCTGTTTAAGACTAATATCAACCTCCCAGCATTTCCCCCGTGACATGACACTTCTGGATTAAACAATCCTTGGTTATTTTACATTTATATTTTAAATAATGTGCAAATATTAGTATCACACCATATTAAGCTTATTAACAGAAATGAATGTGCAAAGATTTCCTGCACCATCCAGTAGAATGCTGACTGGTAAGATGTTCAGAAGATGGTCACCAAGTTTCTCCTCAAGGGGGCTACTGCCCTTTGAAGCAAGTCGTTCAGAGTCCTGTAGCCAAAGCTGTTCAGTGAAAGGAGAAGACGTGGTACGTATTGATGCACCGGCCACAGGGTTAACCTTGAGAGGATTGTCAGCCAAAAGCAATTGAAAAATATAAGGGAGCTGGACAAGGAGCCTTAACACATACAGAGCTTTTCCCATTCTGGTGTAAAATAATATTTGACAGAAAAGTTTGTAATATGTTTGGAAAATTAAAGACCTTGAGTCTGGAGGAAGGGTACAGAAAAACAGAAGGTTCGTCCACTCATTGAATATTTAGGGTGCCATGTCATCTGATGGTGTTGGTTCGTCTTCCTTGAAGTGTGCAGCCATCAACCATGATAGTATAGAATATTTCATGCTTCCTTCTGCTGACAGCCTTTATGGAGGAGCTGATTTCATGTTCCACCGGGATATGGTGCCTGCCCACAGTGTCAAAGGCAGTAAACCCTGGTCCAATGACCAAAAAAATAAATATCTAAGTGTTAAAGATGAGAAAACCACAAAATACAGATGATTCTAATCCTTCTACATCAACTAGTGCCTCCTTTACACATCAGCAGTCCCAGCAGATGATCACCTCCATGTTGAAAGTTGCAATCTATGCAAAACAAGACCCCAAGTTTGAATACAAAGAAACAAAACCATTTAGAAGCCTGAAATTTCTGTTTATTTCTTCATAATCTTTACTTAGTTTTTTGGGTTTTCCATTTGTCAGCCATAACCATGAAATCTATGATAAAGACATACAATATCTCCCTCTTGAGTTAATATAAAATTATTTATTTTCTAAAAATGACTGAAAATAGATGGAATCTTCTCTTTAAAATATTTCATAACCTTCAAAATTGTCATTTAAAGTAGAGTGGGTTTTAGCTTTTGTTCACCCAACTATTATTTGCACCAATTTTTTTATTTAACTCAGAACTGAAGTGATTGTTATGACAACCTCAATCAAAGTTAGATTTAAACTGATAAATACAAGTAAACAAAAAAAAAAAACATGATAATGATATGTTTATTGACATATCCATCAGTGCGGGGTCCAATGCAAATTACCCATGCAAATTATCCAAGACAAGAGATCATATTTCCAGTGCTTTTTTTTTTTGTTTTTTTTTACTGAAAAGAAAATAGAAATATTACAAATTAAAGACCGTGGAGGTATGCTATAATCCTTTCTTTATGTACACTCTGAATGGGGGATTTTGAAAAAATTAAACTTAACAGGAAAAACAACTTATTTGTTAATATGTCCATCATTCATACAGACTAGTTTTGCGTAAACCCTTTATGAAACTTCTAACATATGAACCAAGTTTTGGAACTTTGTGTCCATGAAGAGGTATTTTAATATATTTATATATTTTTTTTGATGTTCATAACCAGAAAAAAAACTCTGATAAAAACCAAACAGGTTGCAATTTCTTAAAAAAAACAAAACAATGGAAGAGTTAAGATTTATCTTATGTTGCAAAAAAAAAATGAAAGAACAAAAGAACTGATATGGCAGTAAAATCAATATCCAAACGTTAAGGCACAAGGTGGGGCCAAATGCTACACCTGTTTAGTCTTCTACAAATAATTTACACTCAAGTCAAACAGTGCAGTTTTACATTAGTTAACTTAATGTTTTCCTTTTGAGCCATTTCTCCATCAACCAGTATAAGGCAATACATTACAAAAAAAAAAACATTACAGAGACATGTACCAAATAAACAGAAAACAAAATCCGTTAAGTTTTACGACTCCTATATGCCATTACAGCCAAGTTCTCCTTATGGCTTGGAGCAATAAAATAATTAGAATAAAAATAATGCATAGATTTAAATGATGATCTTGCATGCTGCTCTCTCAATACTCGAAACACCTAATACTCATTAACCCCCGAAAAACAAAAAACGCTTTTCCAGATCTGATAACTGAGTTGCAAAGTGTAAAAAAAACAAAAACAAATAAACAAACCAAAAAGAAACTAAACACAAAAGGCAAAAAGACCAGCAACAATAGCTAGATGAAGGCATTTTGTCAATTTTTAAAAAGTCGGAAACAACTGTTAAATTTAGCCGAGATATCAGTCAGGTGGGGAAAGAAATGACTTCACTCGTAAATCCGCTTTCCACCCCCTGAGATCCAACTTTTTACTGCAGGACTAAAATCCTGTATAACAGTACCTTACAATGAAAACACACGTGCAGGAGTCCATACACCCCCGCCCTACATTTCCAGTTTCCATTAATGTCCGTCAAAAAACATGAAACAGAGAACGCCTTCCATCTGTTGTCCATTCTTAATTTGAGAGAATTACGCCATCTTCTGGATACAATGTAGAACTGCGAGTTTGTTGAGCTTGACACATTTTAAAGGGGGGAGAAAAAGGCAGATGGAGCAGATTCTGCCATTTACAGTCCACCATAATGTGCTGTGGCGTGAATCGCAGTTTCTCAGCGGCTTTAGTTTAGCAATTTATGTGTTTTCAATACATTTCTTTTATAATACAGGCTTTTTCCAATTTGTTGATGAGAAAAGAGGGAAAGTTTTAGAGTCCAGAAAAAGTCCCAACGGTTCAGATGGTTAGCTGAAAGACAGAACACACACCAGTAAAAAAACTATTTACATTTACATTTGTTAGTATTCAGTCAAACAGAGAATGTAACTACATTACCAGCTTCAATTTGGACCATGTTTGACAGATAAAGGAGAGAATAAAGGCTATTTGAAAAAAATCCAATGAGCGTTCCAACCTCTATCATGTTAGTTAATGAGCCCAAAACCATTTTAGTGTCAATTAGATAAAAAAAAACAGTGTCAAGATCCCAGGAGGAAGGGAAAACAACCAACCAGGAAGTGTCCCATGTTAAAAAAAGGACCCAGTAGCGCTATTAATAAATACAAAAGGTTTGAAGGTGAGTAGGGAAAATCTAAAATACAACATCAACACTTTCTGAAGAAGTTCCTGTCAACAAGTGCTTGATGTTGTGTCTGCTGCATGGAGGCTGGACTGCGCTCTGCTACAACACAGGAAACAAACAGCAGGTCATGTGACTGACTTTACCACATCTCAGCCTTCAAGCTGGGATTGAAAGAAAAAAAAAAAAAACTATGTCTGCAGCACACCCTTACTTACTGCCCCTAAAAAAAATGCTATGCAGTGATTTAAAGCTATTTCAATCCTGAATCTGTAAAATTGTGTTTAAGATGTGTTTAAGAAGAACATGTAAAGTTACACAGTCAAGTTACCTCAGTTTTCCTGTATTGCTTTTAGGGTTTTTGCGGAAGGACTGGTTGGGTCCGGAGCGAGTGGACATACTACGAGGTGAGACTCTGGAGAATGTTGAAGGTGGGGTCTTTGGGATCTTTTTCCCAAGGTGGCCGATCCATTTCTTTTGCTCCTCCTGGGTCACGGCCAGTAAGAGCATATCCCGGGCAGAGGTGACATCATAGTTTACTGTTAAGAGATAAGGGAGCAGATAAACAATCAAACTGAGGTCCATAAATACATCTTACTAATAGGGGCGAGTATTGGCATGGGTGTTGCGATAGGATACGAGTCACGATACTTGGGTCACAATATGACATCACAATATTAGAATATCACTGTAAATTGCGATATTTTTCACAGCCATCAAATTAAGCGTAAAGATAAAAAAAGCAAGTGTTATTTTGGTATCCGTGTTGTTTGGGGTTTGATTCTTCCACTGCGACAGCCTCAACTACAGTTATGGCGCTGTGCCGCACAGCAAAAGAGCTGCACAGCTATATCAGTTAGTGGCGGTGCAGAGGTAGCCCATTTTCTTTCATTGTTTCAGGTAAAAATGTTTGGATTTTTTTTAACTCGATACTAGGAACTGAAAGATCGATATTATACTGGGCAGTCGAAATCACAATATATCTCCAAATCGTTTTTCCCACACCCCTACTTACTAATGTGAGAAGAGGAGAAGAAAAAATAATGACAATTTCTATTAACGCCTTTTATTTCATCTAAAAAGTAAACCACAACACATCAACCCCGTTGGTTTAGATTTAGGCTTGAAATACTAAAGCTGAATTTATTTTTCAATGCTTATCTATAGACCTAGAAACTAACGAGATTTTGGACAACTAAGTCTAGATTTTCCTTTTTTTCTGCCTTAGATTTCCTTTAACCAAAAGTGTTACCCTACCTTTGCAAGGAGCAATAACGTCTTCCTTTTTGTCAAGGTGGTCCCTGTGGCACTTCACGTGGCAGCGGCGGCACTCCAGGGCCGGAGGCGGCTTGAATACATGCCACAGGGGCTTGGCGCAGGCCTCACAGTTGGAGGGGAAGTGATATAGTGTGGGGATGAACTCATGACCTTTGTGTGCAAGACAGTTGGTCTTTTCGCCCTGAGGGACAGGAACTTCCTCAAGCTCCTTTCTGCACTCTCCTTCATTGGCATATAGAATCTGCACAGACAAATGTACACAAATCTGAGTAAATGAGAAAGCGGGCAGGAAAAAAATGAAACCAGCAATCATGATGTAAGATTTTAACCTGAAATATCCTAGGAATCTCTTCTGTTTCTGCGCGGTATACGTCCCCTTGGGTGACAGGTCTCACATGAAACAGTTTACTATAAAAAAATAAATAAATAAAGATTCGACCTGAATTAGAAGTGGTGATATCAGACAACATTTTTGTGCAAAAAGAAAAAAAAAACAACCTCAAATCACAGTTATAACAAACTACTTACTCGATATCAAGTACCATGGAAGGGTTAGACAGTTCTTTCTCCTGCTCATCGTTGTAGAAGAGAATCTTCTTACTGCTCACCACCACATACTGCAAATGATCAAACACATCAAACACAAAGAGCAGGTGCCAAATTTAAGGGTCAAAACGTTCGTAGTAGAGTCAGGTTTTAAAAAAGACAAATGAGATGGTAGGAAAAAACAAAACAAAGGGGTGTACCTGTCTCTTCCATCCATATCGCTTGATATTAGTACGATTTGGAATAGACAACCAGCCCTCCAATCTGGATTCTAAAAAGAAACACGTATGCAAACGGTTACCATTTGTCCACTTTATGCAGCACAGAGAGAGAAGCCATGCAGCAATCCTAACTTAACTGGGGGGTTGGGGGAGACCAAGGTTATACTACAAAGCTGCTATAAATAAAAATATAAAAAGGTTTAAGGAGACTGCAATCAAATTGGTGAAAGACTGTAGCTAGCCCATGCAGGAAGAGAATATTAAGCAGGGTTAGGGGCTTTTTAACAGCATTTTTCATCTATATTCTATTCACACAGGGTTCCTACAGGGTTTCATTAAGAGTTCTCTATCCTTTACACCATTTTTTTTTTTTATACAAAAAGAAATATGAATGTACGGCAGCTATGGTGCAGTAGGAAAGCTATAAAAATGTACCTACAAAATCTGGAAAAATGGAAGGAATAAAAGGCATTACAGGAAAGTAAGGAGGGAAGAGAGGACAGAAGAAACTAAAGAGAAACACAAGGAAGAAAGAAGACAAGCTAGAACATAAAAAAGGATGCAAGGAATAAAGGAAAGAGGATGTATGGAAAGAGAATAAACTAAAAAAAAGGGAAAATGAAAGAAGGGCTGCAGCTAATGATTATTTCGCAAATTGATTAATCTGTCGTTCATTTTTTCCATTAATTGATTAAAAATCGGACATCAAATTGTTCCGTAAAGAATCCTTTTTTTCTAAATTAAACCAGGTGAAACTAAAAAGCTTCACTTGAGGAGTTCTGGTTAGAGCATAATGACAGACAAAAACATTTTTATCTTAACAGCAAAATGTTTTCATACTTCTTTTTAGAATTTTTTATATAAATACAGCTCTAAGTGGGTAGCTCTGTCAGCAAAAAGCATATTTTAGAGTCTTTATACTAAAGTTAACGATTATGCGATTACTAAATTAGTCTACGTTTATTTCAATAATCAATTAATCACCACTAATCCGGTTATTTGTTTCAGCCCAAACAAAAGGGAGAAGAGAAGGAAGACAAGTAGCACAGTGGGTGGGAAAAGGAGGCAGACGAGGAAGAGAAGGGACAAGGAAAGCTAGCAAATCTAATCAGAGTGGTAGTACACAGGGAGGGATGGAATAAAGGGATACATGAAGGGAAGTCAGGCAAAGACTGAACGAGGGCTGAAACACAGGATACAAGGTAAGACAAGAATTAAAACAGGAAAGGACAAGAAGACTTGGATGTGGGACATAAGAAAAGAAGAAAATATAAAAAGGAGGGAAGGAAGAACAAAGTGTACAAGGAGGGTGGGTGAGAAAAATAAGACAGGAAAGAAGAAGAGAAACATTTAGACTGCTGAAGAAGACTTTCCAGACTGCATAGGAACCCTGTTTGGTACGTTATGGTCAGCACTGCAGGCAGAACGTTTAGACTCTTATTTTCCAAACACCAAGTCCTTCCACAAACACCATGATCACAGGTTATAGTTCAACTGTTTCTACATTTTTTTGTTATAAAACAACAAAGGAGTTTGGTTCATGCTGCTGAAAAACTAGAACCACAGGATCAGTGAACTGAAAGGGGTTTGTCTAGGCAACAGAGCAGAGTGAGAGAAATCTTTGGGTTAGCATCATCACTGGTGAACATGCTGACAGAGATAGGAAAAAATAAATAAAAGGAGTTTAACAAGTGTAAAGAACAGTGTTTTAAAATACAAGTACGTTTCTAGTGTCACAACAAACATGCCAGCGGTGAGATAGGACACTGGGCGACTACTGCTAAAGGTAGTATTGTGTTTTCACTTCAAGTCACCGTAGTGTCAATGTTTAGTATCATTTTCTAAAGGTGTTTTCATTCTCAGCCTTCCAGCTGTAGTTTTGCATTTCTTTCAACAGATACCGAAGCTCAGGCAGAACATTTGAAGAAATCAGATAAAATAAATAAATAAAACAAAAAAGGAAACACAACAGCTGCAGCACAGGACGGGTAAGGGGATCATCTACCGAGTTACTCACAGAGGAAAAGGAATAGTAGTTACAGAGATAAGAGTAAGGAGAACCAACTGGACAAGAGGGAAATAAAAGAGAATGTTTTAACAAGAGAAAATTATGTACATCTGCTTTGCAAAGGCTTTTAATGCTGGTAACCACAGTAGCTTATGCTAACTAATCAATTGCTGCATGAGCTTCCTGATATGCAGCGTGCTAAACGTAAGTTAAGAGATGCCAGACAACTTGGATGGTGACCAGAATCTGATGATTTTCAGTGTTCAGCTTGTTCAGACCTCACCAATAACCCTTAAAAAGTGATCAATGAACATAACCATCCTAAGGACACCAGCACAGGCTAACAATCATTGCATAGAAGCTGTTCCTAAGAAGAATAGGGGTGAGTATTGGCATGGGTAACACGATTCGATACCTGGGTCATGATACGATATCACGGTATTGCAATATTTTTTCCCAGCTATCAAAATTAAAAGTATAGAAAAAAAAAAATGAAAGTGATGTATATGTTCATCAGATGATATTGATTGTTTAGTTATTTTGGAATACATGTTTGGGGTTTAAGTGAGTCCAGGTCTTCCACTGTGACGGCCTCAACTACAGATATGGCGCTGTGCCGCACAGCAAGAGGGCTGCACAGTGCTATCTGCCAGGGTCGCGGTGCAGAGGTAGCCCATTTTCCCTCAGTGTTTTAGGTAAAAATCTATATATATTTTAAATCCATACTAGAAACTGAAAGATCGATATTATATTCGGCTTAAAGCTAGAAGGAGATCAGTTTTAAGAAGCTGTTGAAATGACTTTCTACCATTAACACTGTTAGAAAGAGAGGTGTGCAAGACATTCAGCAGGTAACAAGAAGGCTGGATGGAGTGCCACAAGAGTGGCCCAGTTTTATCCTCTCTAATCCATGTGTGTTAAATAAATATGAGATGTGACAGCTTCACATTGAAGTTTTTTTTCTATGATAAAGGCAGGCACTGCATTTGTTTTGATATATCCAATCAAATCAACTGATTCCACTTTTTGTGATCAATGTTCTGGATTGAAACATGTGGGGGCGCCAGAACTCACTACACTGGAGGACAACAGGATATAATAAATGAAAGGTATAGTGGAGGATTTTCATGATTTTTTTAAAAGATTTGCCATCGTCACCAAAAAAAAAAAGCATATGCACAAACCTGTACCCGCCCATGAGAGGGAATGCCTATAAATCTTGTGCGAGAGCGTGCACAAGCCCATTTGTCCTCGTGCACGCTCTGTTTAAAAGTTGCTGTTTGCATGGCTAATACAAGCTTACTTTTCAAAAGAAGATTTGTAATTTTTCCTCTATGTCAGTCTCACCAACGGTAAGTGAAAATGGGGACGAGCACATTCGTATATCGCCGGAATGATTTAGGAGGACCAATCATTTTGATGATCCACTCGCTAAAAGAACATCCTTCACTATACCTTTAAGCCGATGGGTCAATATTTACCCTTTATCTTAACATAAATGAATGAACTTATCTTGATTTCAAAGAGTTCGTCACACTGTTCCTCCAGATGTTGAAGTTACATTTGATTTGCAACAAAGAGAAGAAAACGTAGAAATACACGACATGTAGAAAATGTTTCAGTGAAGTTACATTTGCTCAAGACAAGGTGGTCAGGCTCAACTAAATAACATTGGAAACATTACAACGTGATTTATGTGCACTATTGGTCCTGATAGATAAAATTAGTAGGTTAGAGTGAAGAAGTACTTCTCACATCATAAAAGTGAAGTTGTGCCACTTAAAGCAATAACAGGGGAAGAAAAACCGTGACTTTATTTACCGGCACATCAAAGCTGTACAAAAACTGAAGATCGAAAACTGGCCACCAGATTAGCGTCTCTTAACTTTTGTGTATATGTTAAACAAAACAGTAAATTTACTGTTTGCAAATAAGCTGATTTGGACATATATTAACGTAGTTCCTACTCTGAATGCAAAAATTTATAATGGATTTTTAAGATGGTAAAAAAGTAGGACGACAATTCAATCATGTAACTGTTCAGTCTTAAATTGTATAATTCCCCAGTCATTTGAGTCCTACTTCTCAAAGATAAACTCCTACCTGCAGGATTACTGTCCGTTTCATCAGTCTGCAAGCTGGTGATGCTTGAATTCTCCATTCTTTGCTGCAAATCGTTCAGCTTCTCGCGGAGCTGCTCAATGTCACTTTCCTTGCTAGCCAACTGCATCTGCAGCTCATTGCGATGTGTGAATTCGTCTGCAAGTTGCTGGAGACAGCAAAGCCAAGAGTTCTGGATTAAAACTCAAAGAAAACTCACAGCATTTGTTTTCCGTAATGGAGACTGTAACCCACCGCCTGCATATCATTGACCTCCCTCTGGTACTTGATGGCCATGCTGTTAAACTTCTCTTTCTCTTGATTGAGTTCTTGCTGAAGCTTGCGGTTCTCTTTCTCCTTCTTGCGCAGTTCTGCAGTGCTGCCTTTCTTCTTCTGGTCAAGCTTCATATCTTTACGATTCATGATCTCTGCCAGCTTGTTGACAGCCTGAAAGTAAAGATACCAACCCTGAGTAATTATTCTGCCAGTAATCAGATCATTAATTCTGTAGACCCTCTGATGCTTACCTGAGTCTTCAGTGTGCGCTCTGTTTGGAGCACCTTCTCATAGTTGGCTTTGATTGAAGCCATGATCTCTTCCTTCTGTGAGACATATTCTAAAAGACAAAGCATGAAGTATTTAGTGCTTCAGGTTTCTATGCAGTATACTTAAAAACTTCTAAACTTTAAAGAAGCCTTCGTTCTCATTGTAGTATTAAGGCTATTTTAAAACAATCCATTTGTGGCAGAAAGCTCTGCAGTGGTCATGATGTAAATATGGAGTGAAAAGAAGATATAAGGATTGATTGATGAACAAATATAATTCATTGCTGGGATGTGGAAGCACAAACAGATAGACAAAACGTGATATTTTCCTTCTATTGTTTAATTCATGCTTTGAAGAGCTTTAAATTGTCCTTGTAAAGAATTGTGCTATATAAATAAACTTGCCTTGCCTTTTCCAGACTGTGTTCCAACTTAAGCATGATTACATAATTACAATGGAGCAGGGACACAGTTGAGCAAAGGACCGTACCTTCCTCCTTAAGACGAAGCTTCTCACTCAGCTCTGTGTTATCTTTGCTGAGGGTCTCCACATCTTTGGTCAGTGTTTTATTCGATTCCTCAAGCTGCAAACAAGTAAAATAAAAAAAAATCTCACTCCGGGTTTCTGAGGCAAAAGCCACACCATAAAGTTTAAAACAAAGACTTTTCGGTTTAGCTCACCCGTGCAATAGTGGCCTCTCTTTCTCCCAACTCCTGCTTGTGCCTAGCTGTTGCTTTCTTGTTCTCTTGGCTGAGTTCGAAGTACTGCTCTTCCTGAAGAGCCCGAGCGAGCTGCTCAGACTCGGCCTTGGTTACCGTCAGATCCAGTTGAGCAGACAATGAATCCCTGCGTCGCACAAAATAAACAACTTAAAACCCTTGAACCCAGATAATCAAAGCCGCACTAACATTGAGACGACTTCATCCCTTACCTATCACTTATCAAATCCTGCACCTTCTTCTGTGCTTCTTGTAACTGCCTGTTCCGTTCTTCTATCTCCTCTTTTAATTCCTTAACCTGAGTTTTGTAAAGTGTCTGAAAGAGAAAACAGATGAGCATTTTACCTTGTTGGAGAACGGCAGAGGGATTTGGATCCTTGGAATTTCACTTACAGAAAAATACTGTTCGGCTTCAAGCTGGTCCTGAAGTTCCCTCATCTGTCCCTCGTTGCCTCTGTACTGCCTGTTGAAACAAATCCAGAATAATTTATCTGGTATTTATAGTTATTTTCAACTGAAATGAAATAAGACCTTTGTTTAAATCACAAACTTAAATATCAAAAAGGAACAAAACAAACAAGCATGTAAAATTATGCTATTTACTAGAACACATTGGGTTAAGGATTAGCTAATTAGTGGATGGAGCTGGCCTAATCCTGTTGGGTAAACATTGTCTCAGATCAGCTTTGCCATGCTTATGTTCTAATCCAGAATAATAGCACTTATTAGAGAATAACAGGCAATTTGAAAGCAATTCACACCTTAACCTCCTAAGAGCTTTACTGTCCCATGCAGCAGGGTTAAAAAGTAAGAGCTGCCAGCTCGTTTTACAGTAAATCAAAGTGCCAGATTGGTTGAGCCACTTATTTTCCAAACAATTCTTACACTCAGTCTACCTTTTAATGGGGCACCACTAAGAAAGCATATTTTTTTTAAACTTACTTTGTCAGCTGTGCCAGTTGGAACTCCAGAGAGCGTTTGCTTTCCAGCACGGTGTTGATCTCCTGCTTGAGCTGCTTCTCTGAACACCGTAGGCGGTCAACATCCTGAGTGCGGCTCTTCAAGTCATTCTGGGCAATGACTCGCTTATTTGACTCCTGTTCCAGATGTATGTGCAGACTTTTCACCTAATCAATGAAGATTTAAGAGTTGTGAGGGTTTGGAGGGATATAAGGCAACATTTAAATTTGTAAAGTCACAAAATATTTTCTGATTTTTACATTATTGCCAAAAAGGAGGCAAACTAGGAAAAGACAAAGCACGTAAGGAGAGGAGGAAGCACACAAGGCTTTGTCCTTCCCTTCTTCCTGTTTTCCTTGTATGCTTAATTTCAAATACCTCATTTCCCTGACCCCAGAAAAACTCTCTATAAATGGCAACTTTGCTAAGTTGTACATCAGTCGAATACATTAAATAACAAGTCTAAATGGCAACGCTCATACAAATCTTTTTCTAATTGAAGGAAATCCATTGCAGTAATGGAAAAAAAATTAACCCATGTTAGAGTATTAGAAAATACTCGATTATATTTTTATCTAACTTGTCCAGACCTGAACAAAAATGAGCAAACCCATTATCTTCAACACTGTATTTATGGTAGCCTAAATAAATCCAACATCTCATAAACATCAGCAGTTTACTAACCTCGTCTTCCAGCCTTTCTTTTTGCTTCATCAACTGCTCCATTTTCTGCACCGACTGCTTCAGGTCAAATTCTAACATTGAGCACTGCTTCTCAACCTCCACCACCCGGCCTTCTGCCCTTATCCTGGCTCCAGTCTCCTCTCCCATCTTCTGCTGAACAGCTGCAGTCAAACAGGGACAGACACAAAATGATGTTTAAAGCAACAGATGTAGTCAGGAAAAATGGAGACCTTATAAAAAATAAAAAAAGACTCCAGGAACAATCTATCAAAGGAAAGTTTATTCTGAGTTCTAATACATGCTTAAAAATAATGGGCCTCATGCAAGGACCGTTCATACGCACAAATTCGCTGTTTAATGGAGTGATTTAGGAGAAAATGTTGCATTCACCGTTTGTTGACTTGACGTAGGAGTCTTGCACAATCAGTCAGCTGTTAATCAAACCTAATTTCTTACTAAATGATTACATTTGTTTTACTTAGAATCATTTGTCACTTTATTATGTGACATTATGCAACTCTGAAACTATAAATTACATTTTTATTTGCTGATGACAGAACTATCGGTCGCTACACCTGCAGCTGGAATGTCGGTATCCAGAGGATACTGGTTTAATTTGTTGTCATTTCATCAAAACAAAGAACAGTGCAGATCAAGCTACTATTGCAATAAAATCTGGAAGAGAAAATGGACGGAGGGTTCAGCAAAGCTCCTCTAACGGTAACACCTGCATTCACTTTATTCCATGGCAGCTTCTTGGCTTTGTTCTGACAAATGTGGAATGTTTGTGGTTTGGGTCTGTCTGAATTGGTCAAATTTGAGTTTCACCGTTAACATTTTTATGTTCATGTATGAGAAAGATGGAGAATATGATAAAGGGATGACAGACGAGGTCTGGAGATGTACAGTGCAGGTATGTGTGAGTATTAAAAGGAGATTTAGCGGAATGTTGTCATGATGGGTGATTGGGAAATCGTATTAAGCATTTACATCATATGTATCAAATTATTTTTCTTTTCATATTATTTTAATGTTCTAGTTTTATAACATTGCAGCCCACAGCATTTACAGCTATTGTGATTTATTTCACTGCTAAGCTTTCGCTGGTCCTTTAATGTTGCAGCTCAGCTCCCAGTCAGCAGATTTTTGAACCTGTAAAGTTTTTTTCTTCATCTTCAGTGCCATTTTTATGAATGAACACCCTCTGAAGAAAGTGGGAAGTCATAGCCCTCCCACTTATATGTACAGATATATAGCATTATTGGGGTAGTAATTAT
Source organism: Cyprinodon tularosa (assembly GCF_016077235.1). Taxonomy (NCBI): domain Eukaryota; kingdom Metazoa; phylum Chordata; class Actinopteri; order Cyprinodontiformes; family Cyprinodontidae; genus Cyprinodon; species Cyprinodon tularosa. Next base: position 750,305 of record NW_024039196.1, on the reverse strand, counting down.
GCAGATTTAAATTTCTAGGGAACCAGCACTCACACACAGGTTGACTGCATCAGGTTTACGAGGGTCATTTACGATTGTTTACTGATGTTAAGAACATTTGATGAATCTGTTGTGGTGTGTTCGTAAAAGCCCACGTCTTTTTTAAGAGAAATTTACGACAAGAATATGAAAATGTTGTTGCATGAGGCTCACCGTTATCAAGAAGAGTGAATTCTCTATTAGCAATGTTCCCAAAAGGAATTTGATAACTTTAATGATTTGCATTAAGCCTCCTAATCCTCTTGTTGCTTATTACTCCATATCAGGAGTCATTCTCTTTTAACATGGGACTTTTTTTTAAGTCCAGAAAATCCAGATCATATTTTAGAGCATTTGAAATTTGAGGTGCATCAATCTGATATTAATACCACTTTCGATCCAAAAATAAAAAAAAGTTTTCTATCAAGTATCATTGAAAATGGACCTGATCCAAAAGAGAGGTATAACCAGTCCATTTCTCAGTTACCAGTTTAAATTAGGTAAAAAAAAAACAGTTGAGCAGTAGAAATGCACATCTGTTTTTGATTCAATAAATACATTCTATTTCAAAGCTTACAGTTTTAGGATGAAATTTGTCCTGTGACTTCCTTTTCTGACTTAACACTCCAAAGTTGCCTTTTAAGATGTACACGGGTTCATCCATACACCTTATAAAGTTAGATGGATACATCGGCCGGCCGACATTTCTAGCTGTCAGAATTGGCCGACAGTTGCAAGCATTAAACAATAAGTGCAATAAGCAGCTATGCCTTGGGATCATGTAGGTGCATGCATTGCCACTCTTTTACATTAGCTATAAAATGTTAGATTTTGGTTTGACTGCTTAATAGATCTTTTTGTTTAAATTTAGACATGCGTGACATTTATTATCGATGTGTCATTTCTGGGATGCAAATAGAGAAAGAAAAAGCAATATCTGTTCCAAGAATAGGGCTGGGTATCGAACTTTGGTTCTTTTATGGTACCGACCGAAATGCTTCGGTTCTACAGAGTATCGAAACACGCCTCGTCTTTCGGTACCAAGTTTCGGTGATTGGCTGTAACACTTAACGTGATTGCGTCATCCAGGAAAAATACACAGGTGGTCACGCCTACAGCCAGGGTTCATGTGTATCTGTTGTGAACTGGTTGTGAGCGTCGTGGAACCCCTTTAAGGGCATTTTAAAGGGGTTCCACGACGGTCAAAAGTGTGGCTTGACTTTATTAAGACTGATGCTAATAGTGCGCAATGCAATACATCGTGCACGGAAATAATTTAAGAGTAGAAAGTTTCTCGGTGTTTGACTGCAAGAAGAGCGGACCGCAGCCAGCGCGACCATCCTCCTCTCAGTAGCCAGTGGGCAGAGCAAAGCCAGAGCGGAGTGAATCATGCCGCTTTCAAACTGGACAAAGCAGGAGCAGCAAAATCACGTCTGCTGCTTCCTTTTTTGCTGCTTGTACCAGCTTCTGACGCGCGGCTGAAGAAGCTTTGCTGCTCTGGCTGCGCGGTGCAAAAGTGTGTCTGACGCGCGTTGGGCGGAGCTACTCTATCCTTTCTTTGCCTTGCAGCTATATTTGCTGTGATCAGTGGGAATAAAGTAGTTTTATTATGTTTTTAAGTGGGAAAATCCACCTGAAAACTTAATCAGTGCAGTCAGTTCATCCTGCCTTCCAATATTTCTGTCGGAGCTGCTCAGACCCCCACATACCAGCGGTGCGCTGTCAGTAGGATCCCATTCAACGGGCTTGTTTGTCAGACATGGTCATTTTTCTAAAGGAAAACTGCTAAGTAAAAAGGTCCTCACAATGTAACAGTTAGACACTGAAATTTTTTTTTTTATGTAAGAGGAAAAATGTAAATGGAAAAATCAGAGCTTAAAATAAAACTCAAGATTTGTACTTTTTTATGTTGTGTAATTTTCTTTTTTTTCGAATGATATTATAAAACTGGTATCGAAAAAAGTATCGTTCAGGAACCGGTATCGAAGTGAAGGTATCGGTATTGGTACCGGAACCGAAAATTTTTGAACCATACCCAGCCCTATCCAAGAATCTGCCCAAAAATTTCCCATTATATATCGGTGATCAGTTAGACTGACGGCCAAATAATCCTTATCAGCCTGCAGTTACCCAGCATGCTCGGTGGCTTCCAAACACTGAATTTAAGCTAACTTTAGATCACATTAAAAAAAGCTGAGGCTTAAATAAGTCTTTTACTAAAATATAGCAAATGATGCAAAACATATGAAATCTATCTCCCCTGAAAAAAGAAAAGACTCAGAGAAGATGGACGGGCATGCTGCGACACAGGGCTGGCATACCAATCATAACAGCTGATTTGGCTTCTTCAATAGATTCGTATTTGTCAGTGAGCTGTGCCCGGGTCACTCTGTGCTCTGTCTGCTCCTGCTCCAGGCGCTGCTGGAGGGTCTTCAGCTTGTAATTCAGGTCAATCTCCAAACCGTTCATTTCCTATTGTGAGAACAAAGATGAAGACAACATCAACACTACTTCTTTAGATCAGAAATACTCGCTGCAAGTGTAATCTGTGTGTACCTTCTCAAGGTAGTTGCTCCTTTCTTGGGCATGCTTACGTTCCCCTTCCACTTTAGAAAGATTGATCTTCAAGTTTTTGTTGTCCTCTTGCAGTCCAGCCAATCTCGCTGCATATAAAAACAAAGTCAGCCCCAAATTTAATTGTAAAATCAATCTTTTTACAGCCCAAGTAATTGTTTGCTTGACTTTTATTATACATTTTAAGGCCCTTCATTCCAAACTAATCATGTCACACTGATTCTAAACTTCTGTTAATGAGAGGGAGGGGGCATAAGAAAATCTTCATATTCTTATTGTTTCCAGCCTAAATAATCATTTGCTAAATCCCTGAAGGCAGAGCATCTATTTGAATGCTATTTTGGGATAAAAGAATTCAGAAGGACTCAAATTAAGCCTTTCCTTCTCTAAAGTTAAAGACTGGCATGAGTAACACCAAGTCACCTTGCAGTTCCCTCATCTCCTCTGATCCCTGACTGTAGTTCCTTCGCTCTGACTCGAGCGTGCTCTGAAGTAGCAGGAGCTCCTTCTCCAGCTGTGCCTTCTCTCCGTCTCCCGCCCGGCTCCTCTCCTGCAGCTCACGGTTCATAGTCTCCAGTTGGCTCATCGACTTTGCCATTTCTGTGTGGCTCTTCCTCAGTCTTGCTGCTGTGTCTGACTCTGCACGCAGCAAGTCGTTTGCCTCCTCCAGCTTTTAGTAACAATAAGAGAAAAAACAACAAAGTTTTAGTAATTGTGCTCAAGCAGTAGAGTGCGAAAAGTATCATCAGTGTTGCTTTAGCTGGTTGCTTCATTAAAGAATCAACAAGCAAAGTTAGCTGCAATCCTAAAGTATTCAGTGACTGCAATGTATTCAGAACACCTATTAAGCACTCTTGAAGTGAAAGAAAAAGGATTTGCTGCATAAAATTACAAAACCAAATCTTCAAAGTCTATCATTCATTTTTTTAAGCCACTGGTTAAAGCACTGGGACTTTTATGCCTATGTGATGTTTTTTTCCATGTGTGCTGAAAATTTATTTAAGAACTGATTAATCGTGATGAGAAAAACAAATAACAAAAAAACATTTCTTTTGACCAGAGAAACATCCTTCCAAACGTTTGCAGATTCTTCCTCCACAGTTTGTGGAGACTTTCTAACTAGCCTTCTTATGTCTGTCTTTCTTGCAATGGTTGATAAAAATAACAGACAACTAATAGTTGTTGGGTCAAATTTTTTCTGTAAGTGACACCTATGTATCCCCTTTCTTCACAATAATTTTGTGTTGGTTTGTCACATGAACATCCTGATTAGATACACTTGAAATGAACTGAAGCTGGGATGGTTATATGTTTCTGTAACTGACTGGGAGGGTTTACACCCTCAGACAGCTAGAAAAAAAAGCTCCAGTCCTTTTTGAATCAAAGTCTTGATGCAGATTGACTGAGGGCATTGTTCTTACCCAGGCAATCAGTGTGTGTGTGTGGGGGGGTGTGTGTGTGTAGAGCTACCTGCTTCTGCAGTTGGGCAATCTTATCATTTGAGGCCTGTGAGTTCTGGCTGATCTTCTTCATATCTTCAAGCTGCTCCTTTAAAGTTGACACTAAAAAGAAAAGAAAGCCACATTACATGTTTAAATCCACAAAATAAAAACTCTAAAATAGCCTTAAAGCTTCTTTGTTATAAAAAATATGTCCCAGAAATCTCATAGCTAAATGCTTCGATGTAAATAACTAGAAAAGTGATAAAGATACAAAAATGCACCAAGAGGTTCTTCTATTTCAAAGATCCCAGAGGATTACACAAACATCCTACTTGTAAATTCAGCAGTACTTCATTAGTTTTACCTTCATTCTCTAAATTGCGCCTTTTTTCTCCCTCCTGGTCAACTTTTCTTTGATACTCTGTGACTCTGTGCTGCAGCATAATCTTGTCTTTTTCCAGCAGAGACATGCTGGCTTCTACACTCTTCCTCAGGTTCGCCTGTGGCAAGGAAAAACAGAGGGCCGCTGTGATGCAGAGGAAACCAAATCCTTACTTAACCAAAGCCAAAGATGATAAACAGGCATTTAGTTAGCGTCACTTCCTCAGAAGTAATGATGTTTTGTCAAACCTAAAAGCTAATGAAGAACTATGACATTTAGTCAACACGGCACTGAAAACAGTTCATGCTTACTTAGCTTACTTGAAATTTCTATAAAGAACAGTTACCTCCTCATCCAAGTCCTTCATAATCTTCTCCATCTTTGTGTTTGACGTCCTAGGGGGAACAGAAACATATCATATAAAGTAGTTTGAAAATCTTACCCACGGTTACTGCTGTATGTAATGTTTCCTGTTTATAATCAGAGTCACATTCCACCAGAGTGTAAGGGATCCATCTACACCAAGGGAATAACTTATCCCTGTGCATTCTTCCTTCAAATATCCCAACTTAACCAGAAACATTTGCTTGTGGGATTCTTTTAAACAACTAAGCTCAGCAGGGATGAAGTCACAATACTTCATATGTTTTTACTTGAACCATTTCAGTAAATGCAAATTGTGAAAGAGTAATGACTTGGTCCATACCTGCATTTCTGTTCCAGCTCATCTTTTTGTTGCATTTCAATGTGGAGTTGCTCCTGTAGTTGGTAGATCTGTTTTTGCAGGTTCTCCAACTATTAACAAGAATGCCAGTTTTATTGCAGGATAAAAAATTGGTAAACATTTTATATCTTGTGTTCTTAGCTTCCATGTGTGATGCACTCACGTGACTCTTGTCCTCTTTCGTTGAACTGCTACGTTTGTCACTCGTCTTTGAGGCAGCAGGACCACGCAAATGACTGGGGGGGTCAAAAAAGGTCTCTATGAATCTCTTCCGAATTTCAGTTTAGGTAAACATTTTTAAAAGGCAACTGTAACCATATTTTATTTAAGAAATAATCATAAAACATGTAAATGGTGAAAAAAAAGAAAATGTGACACAGGACTTTGTATTTAAATTATATATACCTATTTATTAGACAACAAATGCTTTCTATAATTCAGGACTTAATTCTACCAATCATTGTATTTTTTGATGTCCTTTCTTCTTGTAATCATTAAGGTGGCTGAGTTATCTACCAAATACCGCAGGTTTATTGAGGCTAACAGTACAGCTGCTGCCTCATGGTGCTGAGCATTAAACCTCTGTCTACCATTGAACCCACTGGGTTTGGAAATGTTGAAAGCCTTTTGGGAGTTAAAGGGTTAATTCAAAATTTTCTGAAGTGAGGTTTTGTAAAGGTATTATTCAACTCAAGTAGAATTTTTCTTATTGGATAATAAACAAATCCTCTGTGTTGTTTTGGTCAAACAAACCAGTCCGATGTATACCAGGGAGTTTTTGTTGAATTTAGCTGTTTAAAATGGATATCTTATTTCATTCTGCAGGCTGAATCAATATATTACATTCTCCATTAAGACCCCAGATCTTTTAGATTTCGTGTCAAGCTTTCATGTATGGGGGGTTTGCAGATGTCCTGGTTTGTTGAAATCGCCCCTGACTGAATCAAAATCAGCTGAGGCGATTTATAAACACCATGCTTCATTAGCATGTTAGCTTCTCACCTATCCAAAGAAAAATTAAAAATTTATCCAACAGATTTCAGAGTGATAAGGTTCTAAAGATGGGTTAAAATTTCAACAATGTAATTCTTTCGTCTTTATATAATAGTAAAGTTTAGCTTAAGCACTGGTTGAAATGATGGTTTTAAGATGGCCTGACAGACTTACTGCTGAGTGCTGTAATATGTAAAGCCGACAAAAGGGAGCTGATTGCCCACAAAGGCCTTCGGTATGGGGAAGGTCTCCTCCTCTCCTCGGTCCTCCTCGATATCATCAAAGTTACTGGTGTCAGTGTCACTGCTCAGTTCAGGCACCACAGGGGCAGCGGCTACAAAACACAGAGCAGAATTAAAAACAGTTGCACATAAATTAAATATAGGGCAAAAGACTTAGGTCAAAGCTTGCTATTATTATTTAAAAGCAACAGAAATTGTCATCTTGGAATTCTTGGTAATATGTTGTTTGAACATTAGTTATTTGCACATCGTTATTAAAATCAAAATCAAGATTTTTTTTTCAATAAGCTTCAGTGTCATTGCACAAACTGATACATTAGCTATATTTCAAAGGCAACTTCAAACCAAGTGAAAACAGTTAACTGGCAGAATCAACAGAGGCAGCAAAAACCTAAGTCCTGACTTCAGCCCTGCAATGCAGCAAACATAAAGCCACCACAGACCTGCCAGAAGCTACTGGATTAAACCCTACATTTGTAATCGCTCAGAACTGCAGCGTCACTCCCAACACATTTACATTGGAGTTGGACTGCTTCCCCATCTTGGCCTCAAAGAGGCTGAGCTTGCCAATTATTCTCTGAGCAGGAATCACGTTTAGTCTTGGAAAGGATACTGAATGAATGGCTTGTCTGCAAGAATTTCCTGCAACTGTCTGCACTAGGTCAAATGGGAAAAAAATGATCACGGGTTGATGATTGAAATAACAGTACTGCTGCTGCCAAATTAAGTAGGATTTTGTAAAATGATGATAAAAAGGAAAGAAACATGAAATATTTGTACTCTCTCTGATGTTTTCCCATGTCCACTGGTCATTTTTGAAGAAAGGATGCCTCTTAATCTCATCGACTCCATTCCGGCCGAGCCGAACTTCCCTGCAGGGGAGAAGTGTTTAGAATTTGATGGAATAAGGACTCCATGACAGTGGAAGGCAATTCACGTTGAAAATGTATGCTTCTATCCAAATTCTATCCACGTAGGGTCTACTGAGTGGATTTCTGAACAAAGATTTCTGTTTTTATCCAACCTGTCAGTCAAGAAAGCGCAGATGAGATTCTTGGCATCGTTGGAAATGTCACTGTCATCTGGGAAGGTCAGGGCATTCTTGTGGTTCATGATTTTACTATAAGTCCCCACCAATGAGTCTGCATAGAAGGGAGTATCGCCTGTGCAGAAGACCAACAACAGTTATTAGAAAAGGGCCTATTCTGTGGTCAGTCACAGCTTTATTCTTAAAATATTGGGGGGGAGATAAAACTCACCAACAAGCATCTCATAAAGAAACACCCCCACTGACCACCAGTCACACTCTCTTCCATAGTTCCCGTTTCCTCCTTGGGATTTCAGTACCTCTGGTGAAATGTAGTCTGGAGTTCCAACTGCTGTGTCACACTGTACCATTCCATCCTGACAAGGTAGACATTTCAAACTCATTTATTTATATTATTGAAAAAGTAAGAATATCTAAGACTTTCTTCTTTTTCAACCAGATTCTTGCTTTTCATAAAGAGACTGTAAGTGGTACCTCATTCATTTTCATGCACGTTCCAAAGTCTGCAAGTTTTAAGTGACCCGATTTGTCGAGCAACATGTTATCAGGCTTTACATCTCTGTTGAAACAAAAACATATAAACAGTCAGCAAAAACAGCACATTCACGTTAAACCTATGTTAGCTACAAAGATATAAACAAAGATAACTTGCACCGCTCAATGGACGGCTAAAAGTGCCCAAACCCAAAGAATATGAGAATCCTCACTTAACATACTTTACAAAAGGTCCCAACTATTACAACATCTTTTATAAATGTATAAGCCGTGAATTTATTTATTCACCTCCAAAATTGGTCCATTAAAGAGCTACTGACTTGACAAGAGCAGTGCTGCCCCTGCTGACCAACTTAGATCAATATTAGTGATTAAACAATGGAAATGTATGACATCTTGCATGGATCCATGAAATAAGTAATTAAACTGAGTCAAATACCAATGTATGCATTTTGTTTTTTGTCTTTTTAAGTCTCCTTTCATATGTACAATTGATTGCATTTGTAGTGCCCCAATTGAAGTATTTGGAAGCAAAATTCAAGTGTTTATATCAGGGATAGGAAATTTGCTCCACTATGCAACCAGGCCAAATGGCTAAACACTATTTAGCTGATAACTACAGTTTATCAAGTGCTTATATTTACAAGCAGAATCGCATAAGTTGTAATCTTGTCACCATAAAATAGTGTAAATAATACCAGACGGGACGCTGGACTGATTCATGTTTGTGCTACAGATTGCAGTTGCTCCAGCATTACTTATCCTACAAATACTAGTGATTGCCCTCTACTGGATGGCAGCAACACTACAATACAAAAATATCCCTAATGTACGTCATCAGTTAATCAGGCAGAACAAATTCTAATCTAATAAACCCTTAATCGACAATCAATTGTAAGTCAGTTATTTGTTTTTATATTGCCTGCTTCCTTTTTTTCATGAAAACTATTGATATATGACATCCTTTACTTTTGAAAAATGCTCCCATTTCCAGCATGCCCTCAGGGAGGTGTTCTGAAGTCAAAGTGCAACTAAATATGAGCTGTGAAACCTGCTTGTAAAACAAATTGGCAGGCTCTGCCATTGTAAACAATGAAAAACATAACAGAAAAATGTTTGCAGCTAGTTGCTGTTACACAATGAACCAGCTTATCAGTTCTGAGTATACATCTAAGAACAAACAGCGACAGGGTGACTCTAAACTCTTAAAACCCAAATATGCATTAGTAAAACATAAAATAAGTTCTAAGTCTTCTAAAATTTAATCTTTATAAATGGTAAATTCAAATGAATTGATATATCACTTTATTGGCCAGTCTTAGTTTAGAAGGAAGAAACTTGTCTTAGACTCAGACCAGCTAGATGACCTGATCAACAAGGTCACGATAATAGCAAAAGCTTCACAACACCAAGAGATTGTGTGTTTATTATAAATCTTAAATCAGAAAAATGTAAAAGAAAAAAAAACTGCTTATTTCAACTAACTGCTTGTGAGAGATGCTGTGTAGTGTTTGATATTCCTATTGTGTTATATAACTTAGATCTGACCCTGCACAATTTTGCTTCAATATATTTAGTAGAAATTGTAAATATGTGCATCCTGTACCTGCAGACGGGTGAGGGGATGCTTGGGGGTGTTTATCACCTGGGTTTGGGTGGCTAGCATGCTGTACTTGGCCTAGAGGGGTGGACTGTCTGGGCCTGATTGGCTGGTAGCAATGGATATGAGAGGACCATATGGATGTGGAGGCCTGGAATGGCTGTGACTGGTGGCTGATGACAGGGTGGGCTCTTCAGCTGGCTGGATACCTGCTTTGGCATCTTTGGGGATGGAGGTGTGGCTTATAGAGGGAATGCCGGGGAGGGGCTGAGGCTAGCGTCGTTGGTAAGGGATGTCCCTCCTGGGGTAGGGTTTGGGCTGGTGTTTGGGGCTAGACCTGGGCTACACTGCCGCTCTCCTCCCTTTGGTGGTATCCGATCCCAAACCTTTTTTTTTTTTTTGCCCTTTAGACCTCCGGCTACCTGAACCTTTCCTACTGTGAGGCGTTTGAGGATCTCCTCCTGTGTCTGTGCGCCTGTTCCTCCTAGAATGATTGGCACCTAGACCTGGGAGGACAGTGTATGTATGAGGAGTCTAAGTGTGTACAGCTGTCTTGAGTGCTTATATATATCTGTATGGGTGCAAGGGTGGGATTGAGTGAATGTGACTCACTGCCCCAGGCCCATAGGACCTCAGCACTATTGCCTACAGAGGCAGGCCACTCAGGAGTCAGGCTCCAGCTGCTTTCATCTGCCCTTCTCTGGTGGGGGCGGCCATTAATATATCCGCCCTCCTTGAGTTAGAGTGATATGGGGTGCCCATGGATTGTTTAATAGGCTTGAGTCGCCTATTAAACGATCCTGGGCCCTGTAGGGTGAGTCTGGGGCCGCCTACACCTGCTATTGAGCATATTTTCCTTCAAAAGGAGCTTTGTAAATCCTTTATAAAGGAGCAAGCTCATGCATACATTGGGAGTTTGGATGTAGGCGTTCATGGATACACACTAATAGTAAATACCAAGCTACAGTGACAGATATATACCACCCTGAATAATATTTAGAAATCACTCTAAGTTCTGCCTCACACCCACATGGATATCTAAGGGATAACCACTAATTTTGAAGCTTTTGTTAGGTTTACTTTCGTTCTCTGTTGTCTTCTTTTGGCTATTATTATTTCGCTGTTTTCTGTCCCTCTCATTTCATAAAGGTGTGGAAGCAGACTACTAGCTGTTATTGTACATCTTTGTGTTTTCTATTTTTGCTTTTTTATTTTCTCTCTTTTCATGTGCTATTTTCCTTTCTCTGTCTCTTTCTCTCTCCCCTAAGTCTCTATCAGTCTCCATGTCCGTTGTAGGTCCCACAACAATTTTCAAGTTTCATATACAAGTACCAAACAAAACCTTGTGGCAACAGCCATAATGGTCTGCTTGTGAGAGCAAATCTGTTGGGTTATCATCTAGCTCTGAGACATCTATTCCCAGAGTTACATTAGCAAAAGAGGATAACAACAAAAAACGAGGTATATAACCTAAAATACTAAAGAGAAGAAAGTGTAGATCAAAGTTTTCACTCAAAATTATTCACTCTTTACAATAGCAGCTAAGATATGTTTACTATTCTTAAAAGATCATAGTAGGCTTTTGATTTTAGTAAGTATATGAGTTTAATTGTTGATTTTGTTCATATTTATTAGATTGCTTATCTAATATCTTAATAGTCACATAAACAAATAGAAGATAGGGGCAAAAAGGCATATGGTTCAAATCACCTGTGAATGAAACCCATGGAGTGGATTCCATCCAGAGCAAGCACCACCTCTGCTGTGTAAAAGCGGGCCCACTTCTCTGGGACGTCATAGTTGCTCATCAAGTTAACCAGATCCCCACCAGGCATGTATTCCATCACCATATAGAGGTAGCGGTCATCTTGGAATGCAAAAAAGAGCTGTGAAAAATAAAGCACATCCAATTTATTACAGAGAAATTATCAAGATAGAAATCAAAATCTTCTCATATTTTTTAAATTTACATTTAGACAACAAATAAAGATCCTACCTGCACAACCCACGGACTGTTGGCAAAAGCCATTATGTCCCTCTCTTCCCAGAAGAAAGCGGAATCTGACCTTTTGATCATCTCAAACTTGCTCAGCAGCTTCATGGCATATACTTTATGTGTGGATTTGTGTCTTACCTGATAAAGGATAAAAAAAGAATAGTTGTCAGTTCATAATCATCCATACCATTATGTATAAGATAATAAAACTGTAAATACTCACCAACTGAACCTCTCCAAATGCACCTCTTCCAATAACTTTAACCACCTCATAGTCTTCTGCTTTCATTCGCAAATCCCTTATTTTACTAATAGTTTTTTTATCTGGTAGGGGAAAGAAACAAAGAATATTTTAACAGAAAGTCATTTTAAGATTTTTTTAAGAAAGAAAGAACATATTAAAACTTCATCAGTTAAAAATTTGATTATACTTTTTAACATGCTTTTTGGGTTGCAGAGCCCCGCTGATTGGGGCTAGTGTGGCGTCAATGGCTAATTAGGCTAACCAGGCTGTAGAAGCAGGGGCAATCCCAAAACAGCACAGTCAAGCCTGGCCAGGGGCTCGAGGATTACCCAGTGCCTGATAGCTGCTTGTAATGACCAAAAGGGATATAAAGCGTTCATTAGGTGTGTGTTAAGAACTGCCAGAATATTCAAGAAAAAACATTTCTGTTTTTGCTGTAGATATATTTATTTATGCAGTTATTAAGCAACTCTTGTCAGAAGTAGGTTGATTTAAAAATACATTATTTGACATTGATGTATTTAAAAATATATAAATAAATAATGCAACTTTGTACTTGCTAAGTTAGGGTTACCAGATTAGGGTTTCTGAAAAGGAAGACTGACTGGACTGGACCGGGAATTCGAACCGAGCCATCAGCTCCGGGGCTGTACCTGGTCTTGAGCCAGCCAGGGACGGAGCGCCCGAACCCGACGGTATGCTTCCCCCCACACGGTAAGGCAAAAATATGCAAAGGCTTAACAAACATCTCAATTTTTTTTGTATAAAAAAATCTTTAAAAATGAAAAAAGGCTTACATTGGAATAAAAATGAGTGTGCCTCATCAGGCTAATGTAGTACCATAAAACTATTTCACAAAGAATAGATTTGGAGTCACATGAGCTGGAAGCTATTGCAGAAATATCTAATTCTTTCAGTATAAAAAACTTTAAAATTGAAAAAAGGCTTAAATTGGAATAAAAATGAGTGTGCCTCATCAGGCTAATGTAGTAAAACAATTTCACAAAGAATTTGAGTCAGTAGGTCACATGAGCTGGAAGCTATTGAAGAAAAGTCGACTTTTGTCTTTAAAAATATCTTAAAATTTAAAAAGAGCTTAAAATTGCATAAAAGCATGTGTGCCTTAGGTGTTATCTATTGGCATGATATTTTATTATTAGCTGGTCATAAGATAAGGAATTTATTGATTTATGTTTCTCAAGACAGCTTGGTTTAAAGATTTGTTGACGGTCCCTAACTGCACCACGGCGTGTGGGAGGAGGGAACCGCTGAGAGACGTTGGTCGACATCGGGGTACCTCAGTCGGATCAACCGTTTGCTAGATCCTGCTGACTCAGCGGACCTAGAATATCCAATATCCAACTTCAAACCAACATCACCACGGTGCTGATGGCTCAGTTCTGCTGCACTTTAGTTGACCAAAATCCCGGAGGATTTAGAAATTCGCCCTGGACATTTTTTTTAGGTATGAAAAGTAGGACATGTCTGGGGAAAAGAGGTCGTCTGGTCACCCGATGCTAAGTGCTGTGAAGAAAGGGAAAATACGCTGTGTGTTCTCATTACTACCACCTGCTGGACTGATGGTATATTAAAGGAGCTCTGTATTGTACTAAAATTTCATGAATTTCTATACTAATGCTATGCCTCTGAATGACTGTTTCATCTCTGGGCTTCCAGAGTAATGGGAAAGCATGCTGACAAATTATCCAGTAAAGAATATGAGCCATCGACTTCTTCCTGTAAAATATAAGATTTGAATAATTCTGTCATGGAGAGTAAGCAGAATTGTTGCCTAACTAACCAGAAAAGAAAGAAAAAAGGACAGAGTGTTTAGGGAAAGTTTGTTGCTGATTGAGAGTTGGCTTCTACCCAATGTCATATCTCTGAGCTCCCTTAGGAGAGATCGTATCCATCATTAGGCCAAATTTGGTCAAAGCTATGGTAGGGGGATCATTTTTAATTCACAAAGGTCACTAATGGCACGAGTTTGCATGGAAACACAACTTTTAAAGACATCAGAGTTTAAAAGATCCAAAAATAAAATAGCATGCCAATGGCCACATTTTAAATATATATAAGATATAGAATTTTATACTTTTTGTTTATCTAATGCACATTTGTGTAAATTGTGTGTTTTGTAGGATTATTTCTCCCAGCGTTTTTCTCTGCATAAATACACTACTACACTAAAACTACTGTGGAGGGCAACGCAGAGAAAGAATTTGAAGCCCAGAGCGCTTCAGGCAAGTTGAACTGCTAAGGTCCAGCAGCTAATCCATTAGTCCAAATCCATCAGTGTTTCACACAAAGAGACAGGATAAGGAATAATCGAGTAGATTTGAAGCGGCAGTTCTTTTTTTTTTTCCTTCCTTGGTCAATTACTTTTCCGCTTTTGTGAAGCTAAGAAAATTTTAAAATAAAAAGCTTCCACACAAACCAGGAGCAACATACCCAGGCAGAAAAACGGATGAGAGGCAGTATTTGTTGTTTTCATTAAATTATAGGTTAACTGGATGTTATTCAGGAAATTAAAGACATACATGGCCAAGTTACAACATCAGAGCCCTGCCCCCCCACCCCAGAATAGCTGGCTTTGTAAAACTAGTTCAGGGATACTGTGTATAATGATAGATGGCCTTTCCAAGAAAATCAGTTACACTTTAGAGGAAAACAATATTTACATTACATGTAAATTTCAACTGGAGGAGGAGTTTAAGATTTCAGGGCAGTTGGGAAAAAGAAGCCAATCTTGATATGCACCATGTGGGTCACTGGTCATTTATGAAAGCCCCTTTGTTAGGGACACTAAGCAGCAGCCACCTATTGTGTCCAAGCATACATACTGACAGTGACCCAAAAACGGCCTTCTCTTCTGGGCCTAGATAAACCCTGAATGTAACAGGGGTCTGTGAGTACAAACGGGAGACCCTGTTTAAAAAGAATACATGAGAGCCGAAGCGATGATCCAAGATACTTACATCTATTCAAGAAGTTGTCAATGCTCTTGTTTTTCCTAAGGGCAGGGAAGTCGAGGTCGTATACCAGAGCATCCAAGCCATCCTGAGGGAAGAGGAACAAGGTTTAGATGGAAAAAAAAAAACACTCTACAGATGAAATAAGGAGAGCAGAGACTTGATTTGATTCAGACAGACTTGTTTTCTCCAAAGGATGAAACACAATAAAAGAAACACAAAGGAGTTTCTTTTCACTGCAATGGGTAAATCTATATTGATACGGGATCTATATTGATATTTTTCTTAGAAAAAAAAGGCTGCAGCATTGATTGTGCAATAACCCCAGTTCATAAAAGAATTGGTAAAAATGTACTTCACTGCCACACACAAAGTGATTAATGTAAATACTGACAATTAAGCCAGAGTCCCACCAGTTTCGTTGGACTTTCTAAACCATCATATATTTTTTCATGTCACACTGACTGCACTGCCTATACAGACTCCTACTAAGCGGGGAGAGCCTCAGCTGATGAGTCTGTCAAGCACCTCTTAAACCCAAACAGCTGGAGAATTTTAATAGGCTTATATTAAAAATATGGGAACTAAGTTTTAAGAAAAGTAAAACGCACCAATAAAGGCTGTGGGATGGTTTATATGGATACAGAGTGAAGCAATGAGAGGTGATTGTCAGAGAGGGATCTGTGATGTTTGTCCAAGTTTTTGTTTTTTTTTTTCCCCTGGAGAATGATTAGCTGCACTTTCTACTGTCCCTTGTTTTTGCGCGGCTCAAAGAGGATTGCTACTTTTCTCAGTTTTCTGTTCTCCTCAACTCCTATTATAGGTAAAGTACTCTGTTTTAAAAATGTTAAAATATGTTTGACTGTTTATGCAAAGTCTTTTCCACAATATGTTCAACTCCAAACCTGTTTTCTCATGCTATTGAAAGATTCCATTTTGTATTCTCCTTGAGGGTCTTTCATTACATACACATAGTTGCATGGCATACATGATTCCTTAAATACCTAAAATAACATGCTATCCTTTATTATCTCAATCTGAGCTACGCAAGTCCCTTTTCAGAAAAAACGCGTTGGGTGCGTTCACCCCCACTGACTCTCAATGAGCGTCTGACTTTAAGTGAAGTCATAATTGAAGGACTTTGTTCAACACAGTCATGAATGTGTTCTGAGAGCAGTATCCATAGGCTTTAAAATTATGATTCATCTTAAATTTACAACCTTGTATAAGCTGAGCTAATGTTAGCTTCACTGTTTATACTGAGCAAACTGAGCCTTGAAGAAATCAAGGTGAACTTTCTCCAATGACAGAAGCAGCAAAAGGATGCCTGTAGTGCGCGTTACACAAAGCTCAGGGCAACCAGACAGAAAAAAAAGATAATTATAAGGACAATTTGTTAAGCAAATATGGCTGAGCAAGAATTACTTGTTTATAGAAATATTAAATTCTGAGAAAAAAAAACTGTTCACTTTATTTTCTATTCATTATCATTTCTAATCCAAAAAAATGTTATGTCTGTCTGGCTAAATGTTCTAATTAGTAAAGCCAAGCTTGCACCATAAATAAATTTCCTCCTCTCCTTAAAAAGCAAATTTGGGGTGAAGGAAAAGTTTCTGACAACATGGATGAGTCACTCAGTTGCTCCAAAGCTTTTAAGCTTCAGAATAAGAGAATAGCAACAACAGAGGCCTGTGACCCTCCCTATTGAGTACACACACGTTAAGAGCAAGTCAATGAATGGATGTAAGCAGAAAGACAGCATAGGCAACCGTTTCTTCCTACCGGTAGTTCTATTTTAGCGATATTTCTGAAGATCTGAATGGCCTATTTTTAATTCCTAACCCCAACCTGGCGAAACCCTGATAGGGACCCATTAATGAAACACTCACTGTATATTGCAGTAAGATAAATATGACTTTAAATTAATTTGAAAAATAATTTTGCTGCAACTCATAAATGCAAATTTCTTCAACAAGTTGTAGATCCTGATGGCTGTGAGCAAGAAGATTCTTCTGTAGCTGTCTGTCTTACAGCGGTTCTGAAGAAGCCTCTGACTGAAGACACATATTCACGTGTTTAATATCTTAGAAAAAAAAAGATTAACCGATATCTCTAAGCTATGGAAGGAGACTAAGTAGATTGATGAAAAATATGCAAAAATTAAATTTTCATTTACAAAGAATTTCTAATTAATAAAACCAATCGACTAGCCCTATGAGGTCTCTCACTGTAGTTCATCCAATGCTGTTCTATGGAGGTTTTTTTTATGGATTTGCGGTTGTGTGTCAACCCCAGATACCCATAAAAAAAAAAAAAAATATCGATTTTTTTTTCCATTTTAGTCCCACCATCACGGTGGTTAAATTTGCAAACAAACTGGTTACATTGCAAAGGCCTGTATCTTGTTCCCAGTTAAATTTAAAAAAGCAATGTGAAGTTTGGATTAGGGCTGCAATCAACAATTATTTAGCAAAACTACAAATTTGTTTATTTTTTTCGAATAATCTATTGATAATCAGATAGCCAAAGGTCCCTTAAAAAAGACTTTTTAACAAAAATAAACCGGTTGAAACTAAAATATTTCCAATGTAGGCATTCTGAATAGTGCATATTATCAAAGAACACTTTTTTTTTTATCTTAAATGGAAAATGTTTATATATATATTAGGGATGGAACGGTTTTTGAAAACCGTCCAAACCGTTCGGTTCGACTGTCTCGGTTCGGTTTGCGTGTGTTGCGTTCGGTTCATGCGCAGCTCCTTTTTCTCATAGGCGAAGCGTGTACACTCCAGAGCAGAAGGTGGGGGTACTGCAACCAAAGCCAACCACCAGTAGTAAACAAGAAGAAGAAGAAGCGAAGCAGCGTAGCTGGGTGTAGCAGAAAAAAATCAATTGTTTAGGAGAATTGTGTGGGTATGGCGAGTGGGAAAGAACAGGAGTTGGAAGACGCGCCGGCAGCACTTTATAGGTCTGCTGTATGGGACCGCTTTGCATTTAGAGTGACCTACGATGACGGCGGAAAGAAAGTTGTGGATAAAAGTGCAACAGTGTGCAAGCATTGTGCAACACGTTTTGTTTGTGCCAACAGAAACATGACCAACATGTCAGGCTAACCCCGAAATCCCACATACTCCGTCAGCGCTCCGCTCCGCTCCGCTGCGCTCCAGACCGCCTGCACAAAGCAAAGTCTACAGCCTCAGCTGTGGGTTCCGTCCGCTCCGCTCTGAGTTCCTTGGAGATCGTAGAGGGCATGTGCGAGATGATTAAATTCAAAGCAGCAAAACATGTGGAAATGATCCAGGGTTTCCGCGGATCATTAAAAAAATATTTACAATTCATTAATTTTGGGGGATTTTTTCATTAATTACATTCATTTTTATTTTTTCATTAATTTTTATAAATTTTTTTATTTTTCGGTGTAACAAAAACCGTGACCACTAAACCGTGAACCGAACCAAACCGTGGATTTTGTGAACCGTTCCACCCCTAATATATATATATATATTTTTTTTTTTTTTTTTTTTTTTTTTACCATTTACAATTACTGGTCTAATTGGGTAGCTCTGCAGCTAAGGGCCAATTTTAGAGTCTCTACACTCAAGTTAACAATTAATCGATTACTAAATTAGTTGACGATTATTTCAATTATCGATTGATCCCGATTCATTGTTTCAGCCCTAGTTTGGATATCTATAACCAAGCACTCTCCAGAGAGTTGAAAACCTCCTCAGCATCTGCTGAACCCCCGTTATGACTTTACATGGAGAACAACTATTTGTTAAACAGCATTTGTTTGCAATCTCTTCTGCTTTGCTACAACCACTGACGGTTAACAGACAGTACATATAGCTGCTGGACTTTATTGCACAGGCTGCATCCTATGTTTGCAGAGGCAGTGTGCAGGTATAGAGGTTAATCCAATACTCCCTTTGGCCTTGGAATTGATAAGAACAAGAATTTGTTTTAATTGAATACATTTGACAATATAGTGTATCTAAGGAATAAAGGTTTTAAAGTTGTGAAGATACCATTTTTTGTATGTGAAATACAAAACTGGCATTTCTAAAGCTTTAAAACGAAGGACTGAAATCTTGACTAAGTGCCACTGCCAAGGTTTAACCTAATCTGCCATAATCCAAAGTGGTTCCAACAAAACAGACGCATAAACACTTCAACATGTGTAGCTGTGCTCTTCCTCTAGTTGGTATGAGAGTGCAAGAATAGCTAGTAAAAGAAGTATTTTGTGATATCACTTATCTTTGTGTCTTTTGCTTGCTAGAGGTAATAAACACTGGTGTGATGCAAGTTCTTTCCAACAGTCTGTATTTGATGGAAAAAGTTTCCAAACTCACTATCACAACAGGAATCCTGTCATTCCAGTATTGTGAATATCTCAATAACATGCTTCCCTTTGCATCCTTGTACAAAGTAATGATGACACATGGTGAATCAGCAGCTCAGGCCAACAGAGGAATCCTCTTAGCCAACTTTGCTCCTTCTACTCAACAGTGGAGGTCACAGCCACACCCCTCACTGAAAGACATAACACCAATAGTGCCCTACAGGAAGGGTGGAAACAGGGAAAATGCAGGTAGGAGGGGCAAGATAAGAATCGGGAGGTGGAGAGCAGCTGGTAAGAAGAACAAAAGCAACTTACTCATTTGCGAGTTTTTAAAAACGGTGAGAGGAAAACAAAGAAAAACAAAAAACAAGCCATCTCTATATGATATTGAAAACCTTCAAGCTCTTACACACAAAAAAAACAGACAAAAAAGGATGTTGCTTTCCATATGGAATCCAGCCAGCCTACACTAAAGGGGAAAGAAAGAACTAAAGAACAGAGTCTTTTGGGACCCTAATCACAAGGCTTTCAGCGCAGCAATGCACTTTTGCATAACTTCCTGCCACAGAGAACTCTGGACAGCCACAGTAACATTCCTTAACAGGACTGTACACGTCAGAGAGCTATTTTAGGTATGTGGCCAAGCAAGTTCTCTACAAAAACTAAGGAAGAGATGAGAAAAGGTCCATCCCAAATATTGAATCCCTTAGCAGATATTTATATTTCCAATCAATGCAAGACTGTAAAGCTATGATAAAAAGGAGGAGGAAAGGGAGGGCTGGAACACAAGACAAAGCCAGCTGGGCCAATAGGAAACAAATAAGGTCAGAAAGGATGACAGTGATAAACATCATAGCTATATACTGCAAGTACAAAATCTCATTGTGATATTAAGGGGTATACTGGGGGAAAATGGATATAATGGGCAACACCTTCTGTAAATGGAATGCCATTACTATTCAGGACTGTATATTGTAATGGGTCAATGGGTAATAATTGGCCATACTGGTCAATTATATGTTAGAGTTGTCAGGGGGGGGGGGGGGGGGGGGGGGATGATGGGGCAGTGCTAGTAACTGAACTAACATAATTTATATGTATGAATTTTTTTTTTATATTTTGGCATCTTCCACGTCACAATTATCTTATTTTATGTCTCCCATTTAATGTGTGCTTCTGCTCCAATGGCTGACCTCGTTTGCGTTGTTTTCTTTAGAAAAGTTAGCTCAAGAATGCATAAATAGAAGTGGAGCTGAAGCTGCTTTCAACTGCAGAGTATGATGCACCCTTGCATGGTACAACACACCTGCAGCAGACTGCGCCATGTTGCCTGTAGAACAATAGAATATAAATAGGATCCAAACAACCCAAACTGAAAAGGAGAGTAGACAATGAGAGCAGCACCTGAGGTAAGAGCAGTGGCATTTAACAAACAGTACAGGTGTAATCTGTCCCTTTGTGAGGAAGTTCTTTGAATTCTAAGACATAGAACAAAACATGTATAGTTCAATGGTTGAATGAAACAAAACAAACCTGTGTAACTGCCTTGAATGTAATAATGAAGTGATCCATGACCAACAAACTAATTGAAAAGAATTTATGGAAGATATTTTGCCAAAAAAATGTAAATGGTATGGATCTTGCCAATAGCTGCTCTAAACAATATTAGTATTTCAAAGATAAATGATCTAAATGATCAATACCTTCTGATTAACACATACAGAACTTACTTTTTTTATCTATACATTTAATTTGAAAGGTGAGAAAAATATTGCAATATATATTATATTATAATATTGTGATAATATTATGATAATACTTGGCCAAGTAAAGGATCGCGGACCAAGTATCGTAACCTGTATCGTATCGTAACACCCATGTAAATACTCACCCCTATTTGTTTCATATCAAAATGTATTATGTAACTAATCGGGTTAAGTATTGGCAAGGATGTTGCGATATGATACTTGGGTCACTATACAATATTAAAACAATATGGCAATATTCTATGTAGGTAACATCAAAATTAAATATAGAGAGAAAAAGCAAGTGCTGTATATGTTCAACAGAAGATATGGCATTTATTTTGATAGATATGTTGTTTGGGGGTTTTAGTCAGTCCACATCTTCCACTGCGACAGCCTCTTCTATAAAAATGGTACCATAGTGCACAGGATTCCAGGGTTCCAAAGCACCATCAACTGGAGCAGTGGTATGGAAGTACTGCATCAAAACAGTAGTAGCTGCTGAAAGACTTGTATGTTTAGAAATACGCTGCTTTGGTGTTAAAATCTTTCCAGCCTTTCCTTTTCTTCAGGTAAAATTCTTTTCAGTTCCAGTCTCAATAAATCATAATTGTTATAACTAATATATATTAAGGATTGAACGGTTTATGAAAACTGTCCGAACCGTTCGGTTTGACTGTCTCGGTTCGATTCGCATGTGTTTCGTTCGGTTCATGCGCGGCTCCTTTTTCTCATAGGCAAAGCGTGTACACTCCAGAGCAGAAGGTGGCGGTACTGCGAACAAAGCCAACCACCAGTAGTAAACAAGAAGAAGAAGAAGCGAAGCAGCGTATCCGGGTGTAGCAGAAAAAAATCAGTTGTTGTGGAGAATTGTGTGGGTATGGCGAGTGGGAAAGAACAGGAGTTGGAAGTAGGGTGGCCAGATGTCCGGCTTTAGGGCGGAAAGTCCGGATTTTTATTGCACTGTCCGGTGTCCTGCGCCGCATTCAGCCGGACGTGTATTTGTCCTCCTTTACCCCCAGATTCCACATACTCCGTCAGCGCTCCGCTCTGCTCACGTACGTTGTGCGGAGTACTTGTCTGTCATGTAAATCAATGAGAGCTGTTCCACATCCTCCGCTACTTCTCTGTCCTCGTACGTCTTCTCCGTTTTTCACCGTCAAAATATGGAACTGAGCTCTTTTTTGCTCCGCTCCGGTCAGTCCAGATCAAGACCCGCAATTGCAATCGCACCAAACAGGAAAAAGAATGTAGAGAAGACCCGGTTTGTCAAATTAAATTATAGTAAAAACAGACCGCCAACTAGAAATTAGAGCATAGTTCGTATATAATACAAAAACTAAGAGCAATTAATTAAATAATTGGATGCAGACTATTGGTGCTTCAACAGACCAGGAAGAAGTTGTGAGATTCTAGAGCACATCTCATAACTTTAAAAGAAAATTCTTATTGCAGGAATGAATGAAGAGATGATGAGTTTGGAAGCAGAGAACAAACATAATTCATACAAACTATGTTTGATCCTAGTTATTCCTGTTTAAAAAATCCACAACAGAGAGAAAATATTTAGGCAGAAACTGAACATCTGCTGGATGATGATGGGGATTTTTTTTAAATATGTCATATTAAATTAAACGTTAACAGGGTTTATACATACGCGTTGTACTTTACAAGACATAGTAGATTTTCCTAACAATCAACATACTGAACCGAACCGAAAAGCGTGACCACAAAACCGTGAACCGAACCAAATCGTGGATTTTGTGAACCGTTCCACCCCTAATATGTATTGAGTGATACATAGATATATATATAGTATTTGAACTTGGCGAACACTTGCAGATGAAATGAAAAGGTTAAAGCAAGAAAAAAAAACTGAATTGAGAAAGAAGACATGCATTGTGAACATAGCCAGATTTTCATAAACGAAACAATCCATCCATGTATCTATCTATCCATCTATCTAAAACATTTAAAATAGCAATTTAATTAAACACAATTTTCAAATGACAAATACACTCAATTCTGTTTAGGTCAAATTTAACAAGACTAAGGGACAATTTCAGTCTCCTCAACACACTTTAGGTGGCAGCAAAGCATTTATATTGGGTTTACTGCCACAAAAAACAAAAGGGAAACTGTTAGCTAGCACACGAGTCTATGCATGCAAGTAGAAGTAAGGACTTTCCAAAGAAAGGTTACAGTAAAGTCCTGAAACAATGTACTCTGGATAAGCAAAGCACATTTATTTGTATGGCACAATTCAGTACAAGGACTAGGCTTGTCCCGATCCGATCCACGTATCGGGACGCCGATATTGGCAAAAAAATGCGTATTGGCAAAGCATGTAAAATGCCGATCCAGACTGCCGATCCAGTTTTTGAAAAAAAAAACGGTCCGTATTTTCCAGTTTCGCCGATTGAAACGATCCATTCCACTATTTTGCGCCAGTGTTTCCCTGTTTTGCATTTTTATTAAAACTTACAGTAATACTTGCACCTTTAACTGTTTATGGTTTTACTGTTCACTGTGCAATTTCAGATTGCTATTCATAATTTTGTCCAGTTTGTGTTTATCTCTTAATAAATAGGTAAGTTTGTTGTTACCAAGCATTGTGTTTTATTCAATCTCACCTAATTTAGCTGGCTAGATGTTATCAAGAGTACTAAAACCCTTTTCAACATGAGTCTTACAACTAAGGCTAAATACTTTAACTTAAACTTAAATACATGCTCGGATAGGCTGGTATCGGCCAGTATCGGTAATGGATCGGAAGTCCAAAAACAATATCGGTATCGGATCAGAAGTGCAAAAACCTGGATCGGGACATCTCTAACAAGGACAATTAATACATTTAACAATAAATAATAAAATCAAGCAAGCCTTCAAGGTAATGAAAAAAACAAACAAACCTTGGACTGAAACATTTTCATGTGTGGTTAGATGTCATTTATTGGCCCCAATACCAATACTATACCGATACCATCTACTAAAAAAAGTGCATACTACTTGGATGTAAAATAACTGCTATCATGACTTCTGTCTAGCTGCTGCCTACATTTGTGAAGCTGGAAAAAGACTAACAAAGTAAATTCAATAGAACTGTTTATTGCCTACCTGGAATGGGTGGGTGCAATGATAGCCTACCCTGTTGATACATGCATGGGGGAATTAGAGATTAATAATCAATTAATCATTAATGAATCAGCAGTCTATCTTGTTTTTGGAATAAAAAAAGACACAATCTAGAAGAGTTAAATTTTATTAAAACAGAACTATGATTTTTAAAGTAATAAGAAAACTAAAACCAGAAAACAATGCCAGTGTCACTTAAAAATTTTGATTGCCATTTTTACTAGAGAATAAGAACTTCTTAAGTAAACCTCAAGAAGCTCTAAAAAAAAAAAAAACTGACATTATAGAATTTTCCCACAATAAAATAAATCTGTAGCTCCTTGGTATGGTCTCTCCAGCTGCCAATCATGCATGGTCCTCCCTAACCTGAACTATGCCAAACCTTTTAGATCTGTTCTACCTTAGATTATTCCTTAATGACGGCAAAGCTTCGTCTGTCATGCCTGTTTTAAAACAGACAGTCAACCGCGTCAAACATACAACAGACGTGTACAAATTTGTTGAAGGAAAACAAAAAGCTTAGTTAAAAGGTTTAGGGAAACACTATGTTCCTTAGACGCAAGTGTCAACTTAAAATACTAAAATTGATGGATTTCTATGGTCATCATCTATAACTTTAAATAATCATGGTAGTACTGTTGCGTACACCTGCTGTGAGATCCAGCTATGGTTCATATGCTCAACTGTGGGTAGGAGGAGGAGATGTTGAGGAGATGAAGCCAGCATGGCAAAGTTGTCATCATAGTACACAAACAGCACCGGAAATAGCAACACCCTAAGATTTCGGTACTGGTTGATTTCTAAAAGCACAAAAATGTACCTCATAAATCACTAAATGAAGTTAAGATGCTACAGAAAGTGTATATATACAGCTTTATCCTAAATACACGAATACAGAACACGTGCATTTATGGCATTTGTTGTGGATTTACACCTTTAAAAAGAGGCAGAAGTAGCACGCAGCTTTTTAAAAACCACCGGAACGCATCAGCTTTTTTCCTACTTAATACTGATTACCTGTTGAACCATTATCAAATATCTATACAATTAGTGAGGGGGAAATTTTCTTTTTTTTTTTTTAACAACATAATTACAAAATCTTCCCAATTCCCAACCTCTCTAATTTTACCAAGTAAAAAAAAAAAAAAAAAAAAAAAGCACCTATGTGCTTATAAAACAGAAATAGTCTGAATTCATATCTGTGATTCATTTAATGCATAGGTCTTTAACAGGGGGTCCACAGAGGTACTGCATGGGGGTCTCGAAAGTTTTGGTTGATTAGACTTTTTTTTTTTTTTTATTTCACCCCTGCAATTTTTTCCACCAATTGAAATGTCTTTAAATACACATTAACAAGAATTCAACACACTGTAGTAAACAGATAAATGGAGGAAGAAGATGTCTTTCAGTCATCAATGCACACATTCAGCGACACACAGCTCTTTCAAGCCGGGCACCGTTTCATTTACAACACCTGTCCCATCAACCAGGAATCAGAATAATAAATATTTTAATAATCCCAGGGTGAAATTACTTTCCTTACATGACTCCATATGTTAAAGAGTGACTATAGGACCAGTTTGATATAATACAATTTCATACAATATATATAATAAGGGGGTCCCCGCTCCATCTAGCCATCAGTTTGGGGGTCCTTGGCCTAGAAAATGTTGAAGACCTTAATTTAACGAATGAAAAACAAAATAAAATGTACATTTTTTAGGATTTAAGTGTTAGTCACAGGTAAGAGATGAGGTCGCATGGAATGGCTAAATAGATTAGAATTTCACTGATTGGTGTATTACAAGAATGATTTACATGTACATAGCACAAAAATAATAGGCAACAGGAATGAACAGAATGGAACTTTGATACAGCTTTTTTTATTTTTTTATTTTGCTTGAAACAAAAAATGAAAGAAAATTCTAAAAGTAAAAACTTTTAAAGGTTTCTTGAAACCATTTACTGTTACTGCAGCATTTGATCTAACATGACATTATATAAAGATGATATTTTTACTGCTTTAAATCAGTAAGAGGTAGATTTTAACTGTTACACAGTCACATTTACTCAGGAAGCAGATGTTAATAAGAGAAAAAAAAAAACTCTATACCAGTGGTTAACACTCGTACGACAATCATTTCTTCAGTTCTTTAAAATCCTTTTCAGGGAGAAAAACTCACACAAGCACTTTTCCAGCCATTAAGGTCTGAGCTAAAATTTCCAGGCAAGTCTCAGCCACATCATTTCCTTCAACATGCCAACATAAGGCATGTGAGCAGGCCCAACTTTTCTGCCACTTCATCAACACAATGAGCTTCCCCCACGTGACCAATTGTGCAGACAGCCATTCAGCTGGCCATGCAAATAAAGGCAGTTCCACTGTAGGCTGAGCCCATGTAAACAAAAATGTGTTCAGACAGCCCCATGAAGCCATTCAAAGCATAAAATACCAGTTCACTTCCTTACTGCTCTCAAGTAGTCTGACAGAAACCATCATTCATACATCTTTCCCCCCAGTTAGCCTTGCACAAGAGTTGTTACCTCTTCACTTTGCTGAAATTACTTTCACCGTCTCCTGCAGAGTATAATATAAACCGACAGGATATCCCACTTACCTAGATACACAGCTTATTTGACAGCTACACTGGATAAATGGCTGTGAGAGTGAACCAAAGGGTGGCAAAAGTGGGGCAATCCATTATCCTACAAAGTCCAAGTGAGCAAGAATCCCAGTCAGAAAGGCCTTCATGTGAAAATGCTTCAGCGATGGAGCACATCAACAAGTTTCCACCCACCAAGCACAATTTTCTTAACCACAACTTTGCTGTATATTCACTATTTTTGATCTTTCCTAAATAAAATAACTATTTAACTAAAGTAAAACCAGGACATGGGCCAAGAGCTCTCTATATCCACATGAAATTGAGACAAAAATGCAATGACAAAAATAAAAAGGGTATGAGGGAAAGAGGTGGTAAATATAAAAGGAGGAAAAGTTAAAACAGGAATGTTTATAAAAGACAAGATCATTTTAGTATGCATTCCTGAACATAATCAGTCAGTCTGGGGAATGTGGAGCTACAAATAGCTCAGCCAATTGTTGTTCCCATAACTGAATGGCTGAGGAGAGCAGTTTACAGCTGACAACTCTGTACTGAACTTTCCTGCAACAGAAACTGCTGACCTTAATGTAGTCATAAAGATTTCAGTATTTTTTTGTTGTTGTTGTTGTTCTTTTTATTGATTTTAGTTTTTTTTCCCCCTCTTGCTCTTAAGTCGTAACAATAAAAAAAAGACAAAAAAAAAACATGTCAGATATTTGTAAAAAATTGTGCAAGTATTAGTAGTGGTTTAGGTTTAGGCATTAGATCTGAAAGCCATTAAAGATTTGTTGGATTTTATGGAATGAAAATTCTTTTTTTGGGCCGACTTCATAATACAACCTATCCTTCTGTCAGGGGTAGCTGTGCACAATTTGCACACAACATGAATATTACATCATTAAAAGAAAAATGTAACCAGTCCGTCACATTAAGATGCTTGTCAGCTGTTTTGACAGTTCTCTGTAGACTCTCCAGTACTTTTGTTAACATTACTCAACAAAACTGGCTGCATTTATTCTGCTATGTGATGTTAAAGGACAAATGCAATGGAAAAATTTTGACATTGCTCATTTTTTTTCTTATGGTAACCTTGCTGAATAAGGTGAAGTGAAAACAAAAATTATAATTAACACTAAACAAGACAAGGATTATAGATTATATATCCATAAACAAAAAATAAGCTGCAGGTTTAGGGATGTAACAAGCAGATATTGATATCAGTCCAATAGCCAAAATTTGCATATCAGAATAAATGGGTGTGCATTTAAAATGTCAGATATAAACAAGATGACAGAAATAATTGCCCCTTCTATACACTTGTGTTTAAATTTCATGTAACCCATTGTTTAATAATAAATGGGTCCATCTTGCTCATACCTGTCGCTTTTGACTATTGTTCTGTGGTTAAGTAATATCACCTGATCAAACCCTTTCTAACACTCCACCCTACAAAATTTAAGTTGCACCGAACATTTTATTTTTTTTATTTTTTATCCAATCCTATACCGATACATGGGCTAAGGGTACTGTCCAAAATCAGATATCGATCTGATGCTGAATCTGATCTAATGTTGAACACCCTGCTATTTTACAAGTTTTCCCACTTAGACATTATGGAGGGGTCTGAAATTGTCACCGTAGGTGCAATTCCACTGTGAGAGTCAATCTAAAAATAAAAAAAATCCAGAAAACACAATGTATGATTTATTTTTAACTATTTATTTGGTAAAAGACCTGTGCTTATGACACATTTTCAAGTCAGAGGACTAGAGCAAAGTGCTTTACAGTATATACAGTCATTCGCACGCACTCACACACTGATAGTGGCAAACTACATCATAGCCACAGCTGCCCTTGGGCTCTAAGACAGAAGCGAGGCTGCCACACACAGGCGCCACCAGCCCCTCTGACCACCACCAGTAAGCAATGTAGTTTAAGTGTCTTGCCCAAGGACACAACAACACTGAAATTTGGAGCTGGGGCTTGAACTGACAACCCTCCGGTTGTAGGGCAAACTTCTACAACCGACGCCACCGTTGCCCCTTTATTTATATGATACAGCCGCAAATAAGTATTTGGACTCCTGAGAAAATTAATATTAATATTTGGGGCAGAAGCCTTTGTTTGTAATTCTACAGCTCAAATGTTTTACTGTAGTTTTTCAGATGGTTTTGCATGCACCACATGGGTAATTTTGGACCACTCCTCCACATAGATCATCTCTAGATCAGTCAGCTTTTTGGACTGTTGCTGAGAAACACGGAGTTTGAGCTCCCTTTAATGATTCTCTATTGGGTTTAGGTCTGGAGATTGGATAGGCCACACCATGTTTCTTACAGAACCACTCCTACATCTCTCACAGTGGACATGCACCTACCATGACAAATTCAGACCCCTCCATGATTTCTAACTGAGAAAATTGCAAAATAGCATGGCAATCAAATACTTATTTTCCTCACTGTACTATGCAATGTGAGTAAAGGAATGATGCATAAACATGTTAAAATAAAGGTAACAATTGAACATGATTGCTCTGTGCAATATCATCAGCTTTGCAATCATCATTGTCATCAAGTCTATGCTAAACCGCTGTAACTGTACTGGTGTGTGTATAATATAAAATACAATTAGATCAGAACACTGGATTGACATTCAGCTAATTATTTAATATCAAAGTCGATATCTGATACAACACAGGTAGTTGTTGAAAATGGAAAAGAAAAAGAGGAGTTGTGAGATTATCTTTTTTAGGCATCAAAGCATATGTCCCCAAAGTTATCTCACTGTATAGAACAGACTGCTAGATGAAGCAATTAGAAAGAAAAACATGTGGGAGATATTTGGTCTATTGCAAAAAATGAAACAAACAGAAAGCAATGAAGCTGCTGATCACTGATCAAAGCCTGTCATATCAAAATTGTCTGATTCTACTAGTCTATGCAGTCAACTAATTACTGCTTCGTTAATATAAATCAGCATTTAAACAGAAACTCTGCCGTTAACTCAATCTTATCTAAGTTGAACATTGGTGAATTGTTTCTGTGAGCTGAAAACCTCAAGTTTCCTTCTGTTAAATGATTTAGAACTCAAGTTAATTCTGCTCTATTGTATATGAACAAGTAAAAGCTTGATTTTACTTTCCTGGGTATCCAAAATTGTTTAATGTCCAAAAGACCTTAACTAATCATCTGTGAAAATACATTTCCTCTTTATATTGCAACAAAAGGTATTAGGTTGATAATACACACTTTGTAAGCTTTAAATGAACTGAGCACTAAGCATTCTGAAGATATGCCATCAGTTGAAAATAGATAAAAATATCTAAAACAATGGTTTAAATGTGCTACTCCTGTCCATGAAAACAAACTCTACTTCTTTAGTAGCAACGACATGCAATGTAAGAACCACTTCCCCATGGAACTTAACTAATACCACCAAAGCCTTCCAAGCTAAATAAGAGCACTGACAACACACCGTTATAGCCCTGTCAAAACTGCAGCTCTGCAGTGAACCCAGACCAGGCACTCCTGCACTATCAGCATAGAAAACACCTTAAGAGTCAGGCCTGTCTGTTGAAGGCACAGATAGCTGACAGAGAAAGGTTTTTAACACGAGTGAGACATTCATTCACTGTGCTCAGGCGTCCACTCAGTAAGCTCAGCCTCAGTAAATCATTGATGAAAGAAAATCTGAAAATATCAATTTTAACCAATTGCAGCTTCCACTTATATTTGAACCCTTTCATGCAAAGAGCGCTCAAAATGATCATCAAGTTAAAATCTGGTTTTCTTGCTTTGCTCTTTCCTGTAATTATTCCTCTTACAAATTTAAAGTCCAAATAAGAGATGAGGGATAAACACAGACTGACTTCAATCCTGAAAAGTGCCAAAGTAACAAGAGAGTTTGTGCCAGGAACTATAAAAACATGTGACATAGAGTCGCAGTAAAGTGACTATACATTTAACACCAAACCGTATCAGTAAAAGACAGGCAGAAAAGACAAACTCAGGCAAAACAGTAAACGAACGTAGATGCCATATTTTGACATATGCATTCAGATGTGTAAAGCAGTAATTGGTAACAAAGCTTTTTCTGATTCGGAGTATGCAGGGAAAGAAATACATTCGCCTGTGTAACTTGTGAAAATCTGGGATAATTAACCATTTAACAAGCTACATGACTTAAAAAATTATAAATTTGTTTCTGCAGCAGTGAGAAATTCCTCTGCTTAGCCTTTCTTGAAACCCATAAAGAGCGAGGGTGATTTGTTTTGACACCGAAGATAAGGAAAGAGGAAAAGAAAATACAAAAAAAAATCCCATCCCAAGGCTGAGCGATATATAGAGGCTAAATATATTTACACAACACACAGCAAGCCTCTAACAAAAGCAGAGTTCCAACAGTAGGGCACTTCAAACAGAATGCATAAGCAGGGAAACAAAGATAGCAAACACAAAGCCAGAAGTGTGCATTCTGATAAACCCATTACTCAGAGCCAAGCACCCTGACTGCTTTATGACTAAAATGGTCTGATTCACAGCCCTCAGGAACACGAGTCTTTACTCTTTAGTCCACATAATTTTGGTTTATGGGAAAAAAGCAGAGCCCACACCCTGCCACCTCAGAGCTGCCTGCCTGTTCTCAGCTCTCTCTCTCTCTCTCTCTCTAGAATGGCTTAGGGACACACTGGGAACTTCAGACCAGTCAAAAACAAGAGGTTATTTGATTAGTATGGAATTTTATTAAGCTGTGGGTGGAGATGCATAGTAGCGGTGAGGGAGCCTTGGCAAAAAAGGCCACCATTCATTGATCAGGGGTGAGAACTCTAGAAAGAAAGTGATAAACGGACCCCTTGTGTGGGGATTCCACACAGGCACAGTCGCCACAGGTTTTTACTCTTAACTATGCAGAGCGTGTGGATATTTGGGTGAGTTTATTAGCCTCACTTGTATATGATGGGATGTTTAAAGCGTTTTGTTTTTTTAACAAACAAGGTAGCCATCTACAGCAGCCTATTCATAACAAAACACTGCAACGGTCTCGTGGGTGGGGTTTTAGGGCAGACTCCCACTTCCCAAACTGACAGTCTTTGATGCTTGGTAAGGTAGTAAGACAACTTCTACATCATTGTCAATATTGTTATGGACACACAACAAAAATGTGTTGTTTACAAACATGAAATAATAAAAAAAATAGTAAAATATTTTAAATTGTGATCAACTATTCATGTTTTTGGTTAGCTAGGATTACTATGATTTGTTTTTCTTTTTTCAAGCTCTCTACACAGTTAGGGGGTTACATACATGTAGGCTTCTAAGCCTTTAAACACTTTAGGAAAGCCCAGATGATGATGCCATGGCTTAAATAGAGGCACACCTCAAACACAATACTTCCTTCTGTGACATCATGAGAAAAATAAAAAAAAGAAGACAGGCTAAAAATCAAGCAAAGAATAATGGATCAGTAACTGCCTCCCTCATCCTGAAGGACTAGCTACATGTGCCTGAAAGTGCAGTATTTGTCTGCTTTACACATCAGGAAGAAGAGGATGCAACCCAGAGTTAAACAAGTCCAGTATCAACATTCACTGAAAAGCCACTTAGGAAAGAAGAAGTTATTACCCCAGTGGAAATAAAAGGCCAGGTCAATAGAGGGAAAACTAAAATTCAACAGTTTGAGCATAATCTGTCACATTTAAGGAAATTTAATCATACATTCCTGAGAACACCATAACAATTTTGTAGGTGGCATCTTCAAGTTAGGTGTTTTTTTTTTTTCCCAGTACAGGAAGAGTGGGTGCCTATCATATCTCTCCAAACATGTTTTCCCCCAACTTTGCATGTTTATAGTAGCAATCAGCTAAAATGATACACTTGTGAACTATAGCTCACATTCAATGCAAATTCAAAATGGATTTCGGTCTCTATATACTCAGGGAAAGTATGAATTTTTCTTTATGCCCCCAGTTGTGGATTCTTCTGACTAACTTGGATAATCCTATGATAAACTATAAATTAACCAAAATTTGTTAAACAATTTTCCACATGGGAATAACACATTTTTGCATGGGGAATTTGACAGGGCTAGGTTGACAACTGAAAGTGGTTTTATTTTTTTCCCAGAGCCGAATAAACAAACATGTTATGCATTATGTATAAGTGTTTAGAAGTGTTAACCAAGAAATCGGGCACCTTGGTTTTCTTATCTTTTTTTTTTCCTCGTTTTTCTTTTTTCTTTATACAATTACTAAACTCACCAAAACTTGACTATCACTCATGTATATATATGGATTGCTTATGAGCAATGTAATCAGAAAAATAATCACAGGCAATTTCTGAAAAACAAATAACAGCAATAGTTAATAAACAAACCTTATAGGTACTAAATTACCCAAACTGATTAAAACAGCAACATGTGCCAAAAAAACAGTTCATGTATTGTTGTTTTATTTTCTCTGTCATGTAAAAGGTTTTGGCTCTCCTAGAAAAAAAAATCAGCTGGGTGGAAGGAAATGTGTGAATCTTCTGATTTTAGAACAGGCTGCAACTACGTTTTCGATTTGACAAAATTATTTATTAGAAGAGAAAATGAGTGAACTAAGTTGGCCTGCATCAAATGTGCTGTCAGGTAGAGATGCTTACATATTTTCTATCTGTTGGGGGAAAATATGCCTTCAAGGCGTCAATGTCAGCTATTTTTCAAAGTGACAACTGAGACAATCTGTTGGTCTCGGAAAGAATTTCTGCTCCAAGGAATAGACTGACCCCGAAGAGTGGTAGCTAACAGGGCTAGCTAACAAGCTAAAAACTTACCAGTAGACAATCCGTGTTGATTTCCGACTTGGGGTCTTGTAACATAGCATCGATTTTCTCAAACCGTGCCTCCATGCCTTCTCCTCCAGACATTTTTGCTGCCAATTACAGTTCCAAGAGTAGGGTATGAAGAAAAAAAAAACAGCTCCCAGGCGAGGCAAGAAAGCTGGCTAGCTAGCTAGCTAGCTAGCCGTTGCCAGTTGCAGCTAGCCAGCCGAACGTCCCTTTCTTCGTGTGAACTTCACGCTGCACCTCAAAGAAAATACATCGCTGTCCCAGAGCTTTTAGAGAAAATTAAGACGTTCAAGTGGCACCTACCACTCCACATTTTCCAAGTCGGGGAATGTTTTCCCCCCTCTTCACTGCGAGTGGCAACCAACTTCAGTGTCAAAAGATAAATGCGGCGACAGATTAGACAACCGTAGGATGCCTCTGAGGATAAGGGCTTAAAACGTTGCAAACAAAAGGCAATTATAGGCAAATGCAATGTTCAAAAATAAACAGAGGGAAGACTAATCCAGGCGTGTTCCCATAGCTGTGCCAGGCCCATGCAGAAAGCCGCAATCTGACAGCTCAAAAGTAGAAGTTGTGGTGGAAAAAACTTCTGCTTCTTCCAAATTTCGAAGTTTAAATACGGGAGACGCTTTCAGGTTTTTCAACGGCAGTCCTTCCGCTGCGTCCCTTCAGCTGTCCGTGAAAGTCGAGTTTCCCCCCTTCTCAACAGCAAGAGCCTCACGACGAATATAAATAGGAATCACGTAAGTTGTGTGTTAGTTTTCGGAAAACAATCGCATACTGTGCACAATTTCTCTCACACAGCTCGGCCAACATGTCCGCCTTCCTGTTCAAACACCCCGGAGGAGCTGCTTCAAAATGTCAAAGGCAGTGCGCATGCGCGGCGCCGCGCCGCACCAAAGGAGCCCAGGCGCAACACGTTGCAATCCTAATGTTTCACTTAATCATTTTAAAAACACATTTTATAAAAATAATTAAAAAACAGAGAGAAATAATATAACATGTATAGATAATAAAGAAATACTATATTCCAGATTCTTCCAGTGATTCAGCTATTCTTTTCTACCATTTCCTGTTTGTTTCGGTAATATAAACCATATATGGTTTTCTTGGTCACACAGCGAAACATCGCAGTAAAAAAAAAAATTAAGAGCGCTTTAAAAGATATATGTTTTGCACGCAAATGTTACTTTCCTAATTTCTTTTTTGCCATTATTTTTACACAGTCGGGTATTTTCGAACTTGTGTAAAAATAACTATTTATAATAAAACACAATTTGTTGTGAAAAATAGGGAGTTGAACAGAATAAGTGATCATCATTACCAGTAGAGCTTTACCTTGTTCCTTTGAAGAGAGGGGGAATTAGATAGATAGATAGATAGATAGATAGATAGATAGATAGATAGATAGATAGATAGATAGATAGATAGATAGATAGATAGATAGATAGATAGATAGATAGATAGATAGATAGATAGATAGATAGATAGATAGATAGATAGATAGATAGATAGATAGATAGATAGATAGATATGCTAAAATAAAAATAAATACATTTATTTTCCATTAATGTACACTCAGCACCCCATCTTGAAAGAAAAAAACAGAAATGTAGACATTTTTGCAAATTTATTAAAAAAGAAAAACTGAAATATCAAATGTTCATAAATGTTCAAACCCTTCTTGTTTTGTGATGTTTAATGGCTATTGGCATATAATTTCAAAGTGCATTACTGCCACCTCATTCAGACCCTTTGTTGTGACAGTCATATTTAACTCACATGCCGTCCATTTATTCTGAGCTCGTTAAGAGGGTTCTGCTCCTTCATCGGAGTCCAGCTGTGTTTAATTAAATTGATTGGTATTGATTAGGAAAGGTAAACACCTGTCTATATAAGACCTTACAGCAGTTTCAGAGCAAATTAGAATCATGAGACAGAATTGTGGCAAGGTACAGATCTCGTCAAGGTTACAAAAGAATTTCTGCAGCACTCAAGGTTCCTAAAAGCACAGTGGCCTCCATGATCCTTAAATGGAAGAAGATTGGGATGACCAAAATCCTTCCTAGACCTCGCCGTTCAGTCAAGCTGAGCAATTGTTGGAGGAGAGCCTTGGCGAGGCAGGTAAATAAGACCCCAAAGATCACTGTGACTGAGCTCCAGAGATGCAGTAGGGAGATGGCAGAAAGTTCCACAAAGTTCTATAACTGCAGCCCTCCACCAGTTGGGGCTTTATGGCAGAGTGGCCCGATAGAAGCTTCTTGGAGGTGCAAGATGTATGAAAGCCTGCATAGAGTTTGCCAAAAAACACATGGAAGACTCCCTGACTATCACAAAGAAGATTCTCTGATCTGATGAGACAAAGATTGAACTTCTTGGCATTAATTCTAAGCATCATGTGAGGAGAAAACCAAGCACTGCTCATAACCTGCCCAATACAATCCCAACAGTGAAACAGGGTGGTGGCAGCATCATGCTATGGGGTGTTTTTCAGCTGCAGGGACACAAAGACTGGTTGCAATTAAAAGGAAGATGAACGTGTCCGAGTAGAGAGATATCCTGGAAGAAAACGTATTCCAGAGAGCTCAGAACCTCAAAATGGGCTGAAGATTCATCTTCCAAAAAGACAATGACCCTCAGCGCACAGCTACAATAACAGAAGAGTGGCTTGGGAACAACTAGCGCAGCCAGAGCT
Organism: Cyprinodon tularosa; assembly: GCF_016077235.1. NCBI lineage: Eukaryota > Metazoa > Chordata > Actinopteri > Cyprinodontiformes > Cyprinodontidae > Cyprinodon > Cyprinodon tularosa. The sequence goes on along the minus strand of NW_024039196.1, from coordinate 714,225 downwards.
CATTTCTGGACAGACCTGAAAATGGTTATCAACCTACTCTCAACATCAAACTTGACAGGCCTGGAGAGGATCTGCAAGGAAGAATGGCAGAAGATCCTCAGGTGTGAAAAACTTCCCAAGAAGACTCATGCGTTTACTAGCTCAAAAGGTGCTTCTACTGAATACTGAGAGAAGGGTCTCAATACTTATGATGATGTAATATTTCAGTTTTTGATTTTTTTAACACGTTTGCAAACAAATTTGTTAAAAATAAATTGCTGAGTGTATATTAGTGAGAAATAAAAGGAACTTTATCAAATTTTAGCAAATGACTGCAATAAAAAGATTGAAAAATCTAAATGGGTCTGAATACTACGGAAGAGGATTAGGGCCACTGGAAAAAAAAAAAGTTAACTGATTTTTTTTTATTCTATTTCAGTATAGTATGGGAAAAAAGTCAGAATTCTGACTTTAATCTCAGAATTCTGACTTTTTTCCCATGTTAAACTGAAATAAAATTTAAAAATCAGTTTACATTTTTTTTTTCAGTGGCCCTAATCCTCTTCCGTAGAATACCTTACGTACCCGCTATAGATAGATATATAGATAGATTTTACCATCCATTTAGATATTTTATCGGCTTATAAGAAAAAAAGCTCTCGGTCCATATATAGCGGCAATACTAACACTATGATGACCAGTAGAGGGCAGTGTTCTAATAGATATGTCAGCACCCCCCAGATTTTGAAACAGAACTTTTGAATAAGGATCAATTTTCAATAAGGATGAAAATTCTATTTAAGTTAGGGATATATTAATACATAAAAAGGATAACTTTGCTGTTCAATAATTTTTGAACAGCAAAGTTATCCTGAACAGGAGCTTATACTTTTATCAATCAGCATACATATATCTTTATTGTCTTTTTTTTATCTATCTATCTATCTATCTATCTATCTATCTATCTATCTATCTATCTATCTATCTATCTATCTATCTATCTATCTATCTATCTATCTATCTATCTATCTATCTATCTATCTATCTATCTATCTATCTATCTATCTATCTATCGTTTTAGTTTAAATGTTTGTGTTTTTTTGCTACAGTTTGAGTGGATTTTTCTGCTGATCTGCACCAGTTCTTACAGTAGTTGTGACGTCAGCTGGTGGCTGGCTGTGCTCAGATCAGCTGAGTCTGAAGCAGCAGCGGAGGAGGCGCGTTTGGAGTCAGGGGCGCAACTTCACCTTCACAGACGCGACTTTCCACGGACATGGCGGCGGCGCAGCGTAACGGCTTCAAATGCCAGTAAGGTAAAGCCTAACATCGGGTTATTTTGCACTTAATGTATGACCGTACATGCATGCCAGAAAAAAAATGCACGACAGACTGTAGGAAGGTGGTCGTGCTCAAGCGGTCTGTCAAAAGTTTCTTCTTAACGCAGATTTTATCGGGGAAATGTGAGTGGCTGCAAAAAAAGTGAATGATTTGAGAAATCATTTTAAAGGGAAAAATTATCTTGACAAGATTCGTGAATAAATATGAGTAAACTTTTCTTTTTTGCTCTTTTTGATGCTGGTTTTCGCTTGGAAAAACCTGTTTTTCTTCATTTGTTTGGGAAGCCTCGCCTAATGCCTTAGATAGTTCACAGATAGCCGACTGTAAAGTCTATTGTTATTATTATTTGTTTCTGTCTATTTCATTTTATGTATTTTTTTTTATTATTATTATTTTTTGTGGTGAAAATGTAAAACTTAGAGGAAATGTATGTATCTTGTGAGCGTATTGATTCTGCGTGTGTTGAGTCATTGTTAATGATGTCAAGTAGGCTATATGAGGTCTGGGGCCAGATCACAAATTTAAGAGCTTGTCTGCAGAAACAGACAGTTGCCTAAGGCTTGCTGTTAAAACCAGCTGAGATGAAATCCTATCGGATGACAGTAAGCAGAAGTTATCTTTGTTTCTCCTTTGAAGAGCAGCAATATATCTAAAATTGTGTGTATTTTTTCATAAAGTGGGTTTACTAGGTTTTAGTACTATAAATTATTTCATAAAATATCTTTAATTTTTATTTAAATGTACAAAAAAGTACATAAAAAAATTAAAACTGCAATGTTTTGAATCTTGTAAAAAAAAAAAAAAAAAAACATTACTCCTGTGTCAATTGCACATCCATGCACGTATTAAATCACTTAACATATATTTCAGTGAGGGCAAAAATGAAACTCTAAGAGCTGCAAGATACTGAAATTATTATTAATTTAATTCCAAACATTTTCACTAACTATATTATTTAAATTCTAACTAGCTATTCACAAAATTTCACATCATCTGGAATAATGAAACAATCCAAAACAAAACGTATAAAAAAGATTATAGTTGGATGAAACTTTATGTGCAAAGTTGTTTAAACTTTTTAAACTCAGCAGAATATATATTTTCAAGCTTCAACTTCACACATTATGTTCCAAGCCATGTTCAGGTTTAAGATGAGTGTAATTATTCAGTAGCTTCCTTCACCAATGATGTCTGCACCAGAAATGTTTAATATAGTTACATGTATACAGGCTTGGACTGGAAACTGTTTTCGGCCCTGACATTTTTCCATCTACACCGGCCCACTCATGTCACTGATTCTCATTTTCCAGCCCAAAAAAATTCATAAACTGCCTGGATAAACAAAATCCTAAAGCCTAATTTGAACCAAAGTCTATTGATCTCTTAGGCCATAAATCTAAAGAAAAATATCTTTCACCCATAGACTGCTTTCCTAAACCCCCAGATTGGGGAACATCCCAATCTGGCAACATGTACGTAAGACAGGAAACGTTAGCCTTTATGCAAAACCCCATCATGCACCTCAACATATTTTTGCAAAATTTTCGAACATAAATTCACCAAATACAAGAGGATCATCGTAGCTTGGGTTAAAGAAAGCATTTTAGTTTTATTATAATTTAGCTTGTTGCAAGGATTTTACAGTAATAGAAAATTACGCCATATGCCAAACGCATGACAAGGAAGGGCTATATATACTGCATGTATCATTTAGGTAGTTAATATTGTATTAGTTCTTGAGGTTTTTTTTGTTATTTACTGTCACAGGTAGGTGCTGCGGCTGGAGAGTAAAGGGTAGATTATACTTCTGCACCCGCACACATCAAATGTTGGCTTGCGTCTGGTTGTGAATCAGTTTTGCTGGTATGCTTCTGCAACGTTGGTCTGGAATATCTAGAGACGCACAACAGTTTCTTGCCAGATTACCAGTCCGAGCCTGCATGTATAGCTAAATGGCTGAATTGTATTCTTACAAAGTGGCATATAAACCTTTTATTTAGTAACTACTCTTTCTGATACAACTGAGCTAAGGAGCTTGCTTGCGAGTTTAACTTTAGCCGTAATGTCAGCTTGTCAAAATTGGGTTGGAAGCGTTCTGAAATATTGCAACAAAATGGACTGGAATCCCTTTACCACGCTAAACACAGTTGTGTTATCAATAGGCAATGACAATCATAATCTTTTTGACTTTTTGTTTTTATTTGGTATTGTCCATAATTGTTTTCTATTCTATGATTCTATTCTATGATCCATTTCTATGATCTCCTTGGTTCCGCTTCCCTCTAATCTGCAGCATGTTTCTAATCAGCCACCTGCTCCTTGCTCCAGCTTAATGGTCTCCGTTTGACAGATCATCCTGTTACTCACACTGATGGTGAATGTAGCAACAGCATGGAGGAAAACTCTCTCTTAACAGGAAGGAAACTCGGGCAGAACCAGGCTTAGTGGGGAAAAAGATGGAGGCAGATACACAAAAAGAAAAAAAGATGCACCGATGTAGCAATACTGTATATGTTGAGGAAGGTATAGAAGGTATAATAGTAAACTTGCTCCATAGTTGGCTCTGGCTAGGAAAGACACAGTTAATCAGACAAACTGAGCCAGCTTGCAGGTCAAGAGGATGAAAAAGAACAAGTAGCTAGTCACAGTAAAAGCTGAGCCAATAACTTTTTATGTTGGAGAGAATGGGGTCTCAATACTGAAAACAGGAACAACTCTATCATCTGTAATATGAAACTGTTGACAGCAGTAGCCCAGTAGACGCTTCCCTCCAGGACGGTGTCACAGCTAAACAGAACATCATTACAGATGTAGAACCTATGTAGAGAGAGAGAAAAAAAAGAAAATGTTAGAATTTGAAATTTTGCAACATTGGAGAATGTAAAATGTTGCAGCAAGGGGAACTGATCCTTATGTCCTTCAGCAGCCTAAGCCTATAGTAGCATATCTACAGAGCTGGCTTGGGGGTTAACTAAGCCACTAAATATCTCTTTTAACAAGAAGGAATGTTATTGGCCTAGTCTTTAAAGTACTTATAGTGTCTGCCTAATGGACTAAAACTGAAAGTTGTTTCTACTGAAGGGGAACTAAATGTCCACCTCCTATTCCACTTTTAGAATTAGAATTCCTTTTAAACTAGTAGCTTGGGAGCGAAGTGCTCTCAACAAAAGAAACAATCAGACCTCTCATGTAATAACAATATCATATATAGAGTATATATATATATATATATATATATATATATATATATATATATATATATATATATATATATAGAAATTTGCTAGTTGACCCCTAATAAAGCTGTTACACTCCTTACTAGTTGGTGGCGGTAATGCAGTGACATTCAAACAGCTTTTGAACAAAACCAATGTGTTTATAGCTGCTATGTCCAAGAGATTGTAAAATGCAGCCACAAGCCACCTTCGTGTTAGAGCTTTTACAGAATACTTTCTAATCATCTGATCCAAAACAACTGTGTGATTTATAGTAGAACACGGGTTCTGGTTTGGCTTTTGGGCCGCTGAGTGCACCGGGTGAGGTGTGGGCAGTGCTATCAAAACCTTGAACAAAAGTGTCACTATTGTCGGATGGGTCACCGATATGTCCGTGATGATGTTGGCGATCATCCTCTGACTTTCTGTCAGAATCTGAGTCCCACCCAGTCCTATCAGTCCACCCAGTCGCTATCATCAATATTGTTGTAGTATTTCTAAAGCCTGTTTTGCTCTTAGATTTCTGCTGAAAAGCTTTTTTCCTCGTTAGCCAAAGAGTTCTAGATAGAATATTGGCTGCTAGGCAACGGTACTGAACAAAATCATCCACAGGAAAAAATTACAATGCAATTAATAGAGCTGTCAAAATGACATCTGGGGGAGATCGAGGTAAAATTAATCATATTTATTTTCTACATATTTTTTTTATTTTAAAAAAACTATGTGAAAATGAAGGAAATATAGAAACAGGAAACGTCAGTTACCATAAAGTTCCTTCCTTTTAAAATCTCCGAACTGTCAACGGCTTTGGGAGTTCTAGTGTTAAATCAGTCATACCTGTCTTTAGCCATGCCATGTTAGATCATGACATGTGAAGGAGGCTGTGAAAGTAGAACAAAGCGTTAGCCTCGCTGCATGCAGTTAGCCAAGCTCTATCGCTAAATAATTAGAGAAGCTGGTTAGTGAACTGGTTAGTGAACAACCTTCAGGTGCATAACCGCCAACAACTAATGAGGAATGTAAAGTGTCATCAATGTTGTAGATTGATGACACTGACTCATTCGCAGGATAGACAAATCCTGTCCAAGAGGGGTCTACGTATATAATGTCCATATGTACAGGTACATCTGATGCTTGTGAGCTCCTCTGTTCAATTAGTGATTTGCTATAACTGGTTTGACAATTGTGTAAAACGTAGTTTTAGTAAATTTTTAAGGGATAAAGTCCACCTCAAAACATAATCTGTGTAGTCAGTCCACTAAGAATGCTGTCAGAGCCACCTAGACCCCCGCATACCAGCGGTGAGCCGTCACTGGGAATCCCCAGCAGTAGCGGCCTCAGGCTGGCCAGCATTTTGAGGGCTTCTTTCGAAGCGCATCAGTCGCCTCAGATGCTCAGAAGTTCCTACAGGAATTTTTGATGTGCCCTTGATGTGCGTCAACCATAGCCTTAGCATGTAAACCGGCTATTTCTGCTACTCTAATTACATTTGGTGTGAATGTAGCATTAACTAATAACTTGTGAATGTAATATCCTCCATGTGAAGCTTAATGGTTAGTAGTGAACACCCTCCATAAAACCTTTTTCATAATTGTTTACCATATTAAAAGTAGGGATGCACGATATAATCGGCCCCCTATCGGTATCGGCCTGTACCGGCCTTAAAACTGAATATCGGACATCGGCCACCCCACCGATATTTAACCCGATATTTGATCAGCTTCTGAGTTTCTAAAGTCTAAAAAAAAAATATATATATATATATATACTACTTCTTCTTCTTCCTCAAAAACTTTTTTTTTACAGACTTAAAAACTTCTAAAGACGAGGGAAAAAATATTGATACATTAAAATATCACAATATCTTCATATGCTGATATATTGCCATTTAAAAACACCATATCAGTCTTTTACTAATGAAATATTGCTATATGTCATTGTTATGCTACGAAATCCCCCCATAATTCACAAAATTTTGCGGTATTTTTATATGTTGATATATTGACGCGGTATCGATCTATTTTACTAACAAAATCTCACAAGAATTTGCAAAATATCACGAGAGTTTGTAACAGAACGATGAAATTTCACGAGATTTTGAAAGTAAAATAGATCGATACCGCGTTTTTAAAAATCAATTTGATGTCAGCATATGAAAATATATTATTTTTCAAAGTGTCAGAAATGGATAATAAAACTGCTATTTTCAATGACTACTTATTTTTGTCCAGCTTTAACATCAGTATTGATATCGGTTATCGGCTACATGAGTTTTAAAATATCGGCATATCGGAATCCCAATATCGTGCATCCCTAATTAAAAGGACACAAAACTAATTGATTTGTGAATGAGGGATGACTAATTAATAAAATAGTAATACAATATTTTGAAATCTATTCAAACAAAGTGGCTTTTCAACCTTTTTCTCTAATAACATCAGCTTAGTAAATAATAAAGTAAATAGCCAACCTCAGCTCAGGTGTGGTACTAGCAGCAAAAGCTAGGAATTAGAAGCTCAGCTTGGTAGCATGATTGGATTTAACTTTAGTGCAGTTATTAAATAAGGTACAGCTTAATACAAGCTTGAATCTTATATCAAACTTAGATATTTCCCCTTCCACAAGTCTTTATGGAAGTTCCAAGCTTCGTATTTGTTAACACAGAATACAATTAAGATCACCGCACACAAGAAATACAAATAGGTAATGGTTGGCTGAACAAATCAAAGTTAAAATATTTAGGTCAGAATGTCAAGAAATATAAAGTGGCCGATGTTCAAATTTAACCGATATTAAACAACTTATTTACAATATTCCAGTCTAATTTATGTAATGTTAGTGACTAATATTTTATATCCTAAAACAGGATTTTTTGTTTTACCATATCCTTCACCTTATTGTTGTCCAATTAAAATGAAATGGTTCTCAAATTGCCCTGAAATCACATAGGTATTACTGTTTCTTGATGAGCCTTGTGAATTAGCTGGGTGGCCTTCCTCGATGAAAGCACGTGCAGCCCTGTCACAGAGAGCAAAGGCTGAAAGGGTCAGGTGGTGTGGGGGCTCTGAACGCTGACCATCTGGCCCTTGGGGGGCTGGTTTCCTTACTGACTGCCTTTGTTCCTGACCAACAATTGGGACTTAATCTGGGTGGAGATAAGTAAGGCCCCATGACACCACTCCTGCAATAGAACAGTTTTTTGTTGTTTTTTTTTTATACTGAGAATAGCCTTGAAGGAGACATCTCTGTCCGGATGTTTCTTTGTTGGGAGGCTTAAAACTGTCAGCTTTGGTGCTGAATTTCTGTGTTGGAGCTTTTTGTCAAAATGACAAAACAGAGGTGATGCATGTCCTCTGAAATAATCCATTATGTTGCTCAAATTGTGGTCATCATTTCCCATTAAATCACATATGTTGTTGGTTTCTGTATCAATATTTGAAAACATGGCTGTCCTCCTATTTTCCATAAAAACGCTAAATCTTTAGTTGCTTATCCTCCCATAAAGTTTTTAAATATACAATGCTTATCTCATTACTGCTTTATTTCCATGTATTATTTCTCTCTTTAATTCATATTTTTTTTCTAAATTGTTTTTGCCATGTGAGGCAAACAAAAAATGTCCCAAAATGCAGGGTGTTTTTCTCTTCTATAAAAGCTTAACGATGGGTAATATTTCGCATCCATTTCTACATGAGACAGTTGTCACCACGGTAACAGATTGATTAATTTTCTTCTATTCTCTCCTATTACATTTTAGCTTATATAAGATTTCTGCTTTTGCTGCCTAGTTCTAATTTCTTTTTTTTCTTTTTTTTTTGGTAAATTCAGAAAATGATGCTTCTACAAAAGGTAATCTGTTTTATAATCCGTGTCAAAGCAAATCAAAATGTTAGAGATCACTTTTATGCTCACTCTGTCATAACAAACCTATTGATTTGTGTTGCAGTCTTTAACACCGGTTTCTGGCTTTTCAACCAATAACAGAGACATATCCATTTTACATACTGATTCCTGAGGGAGAACCTTTGTTTTGAAACACCCACGCAGTCCACTTGTGATATTTAGGATACAAAAGGACCACAGGGATGGCTTGCCAAAGCAGACAGATGTTCTTTTTTAAAAGATACCTTTGATTAAGGGTTTTTCTAATTATTAGTGCAGATGGTCCATCAGAGTAAGTCCAAGTGAGAGCAAGATCATTGCTTTTTGCTTCTTTGGTTTTTCACAAACTATAGAAAGGAGGTTATTATTAAAAGGTTATTTATCAATTTACTGAGTCTGGCGTTAATTATGGAGCTATCAGCTGAGCCTAAACAGCTTTATTATAAAAAAAATTCAAAGAATGTTGTAATAATACACATTTTCTGTTTTTTTTCACTCCAAGTCAGCTTTTGTTATTTAGAGCTGTGCAATAATTGATCTTCATCGCAGTGTTAATATTTACAGTCAATGACACAAAAGCAGTAAAGCAGACCCAGACCATATATTTATAATGATTGTTTTACACCACATGTGACTGGACTCAACTCTGAAATAGAGACATTTCTCTTGCCAGGAAATGTTTTTCTAAAAGGTTTGTGGATTATCAAGATATTTTTTGGAAGGTGGTTCCTTGTTCTCTGATTGGTTTCCAGTGTTTTGGCCACGGTACTCTCCAAGGATGCCAACTTTTTCCAATACTTTCAATGTTAGATCATAAAACTTGACCTTAACTATGATAAAAGAGTCCCATGTTGCTTTAGGTGTTCTTGTGGGATTTTTCTAACCTCCTGGGGGAGTGACCATTCTTGGAGCAAATTTGCAGCTCTGGGAAATTTCACATCTGTCCCCTGCCTTCTGCATGTGTGGTTAATAACTCTCATAATACTTTGTCAAAGCCATAGATATGGTTTTGTGAGTCTTTCCAGACAGATATATGTCAGTTCTTTGTTTCTTATCTGTTAAGTTTATGTGGATTGCATCTTCTTGTGTTCCTTTTAGAGATCTTTTAGTACATTTTATGTTATCATACACTGTAGGATTTTTTTTGACCTGTGGCAAGAAAAAAAAAAAAAGTTAGCTTTTCAAAACATGTGCACAATCTTATTAATGATTTAGCAAAGATTGATGATTACATTTTCACTTGGGGCAACAATAGTTTAGCCTTTTTTCCTTTATTGAATTAAATCTAAAACATTTTTTTTTGTATTTGGGTTAGCTTTGTCTGACATTCATTTGTGTGACAAAAAAGCAAAACAGAAGAAACGTGTTGGGGCAGATACCCTGGTATGGTATGACTGAAGTGCGCAGTTTCACAGAATTGATATTATGATATTCAAAAATGTTTTCCTAATCGATAGTAAAACTTTTTTTTTTTTTTTTTTACAAAAAACGGATACATTTTTTCCTTTCTGTTTTCTATAACATTTATTCATTAGCGTTAGAGCTGCAGCTATATATTGTTTTAGTAACAAATTAAATGTTTTGATACTTACAGCAGACTTCGTGTTAAACAATAGATCAAAACCTGCCTACTTAGGTAGTATTGGTATTTTATATTTCACATAATTGCATATTTTCTTATCTTCTACCTGCTTATACTGTAACACTTGAAGTATACCAAGCCATTATCTGAGTTTGAATATTTGCAGGAAGCAAGCCTAAAATTCACCATTTGACATCCATGTCGAACATTGCTCTGGAACCCTAAAAAAGAGGGAGGTATGAGTAAGGGACCAAGCAGAGATATGCACAGAGAAGACTACAAAGCATATTTTTAATTACCTAAAAATAACACACAAAAAAAAGAAAAAAAAAACAGAAAAAAAATGAAAAGCAAATAATCCCCCAAAATTACACAAATTATAAAAAAAAAAAAAAAAGAAGAAGAAGAAAGAAATGTGACCAAGTAAGCCAAACACTGCTAAAACAAGCATCACTGACCTAATCTAACAATAAACACACAGCGGATTATACACAAAAGTGAAAAAAAGTAGACACAAACAACAATGAATTACACTATGATGCTTGTTTTGGCCATAAACTCATAATTACAAACACTTTTCAAACTGAAAAATAAGTACCAAAATTTCAACATTTCCAGATCTTTTGTTTGCAAAAAGTTAGATTCTCCTGCTTTCATCAGACTGATTATTTTCATCTACTTGCATCATAATGTAAAAGGGTTAAGGACACGATTCTCTAGAGTTTGACTGCATTGGATAAACAGCCACACATACCCTTTTACTCTTTTTGGAACAAACAAAGAGCTTTAAAATAACTTTCAAACTCCAAGTTTTATGATTTTCAAATAGAACTTGTTCAGTTTGTTGTGAGGTAATCTTTTTATCCAAATTTGTGCTTCTGTGGAAAGACATAAAGAAAAAAAATGAATCAACCCTTTAGAAATGTCCCTATTTTCTATGTTTTCGTGTTAATAGTTTCAAGCAAACTGGTAAACATAAATGAATGTATAAAGTTTGTTGTAGAACACTTGATTTTAAACCAAACATTAAAATGAAAAGAGCCTCTCTGCTCTGATTAACAGAGCTAAATGTGTTCCACGTCCTCTGTTGTAAACATTAAACCTTTTATAATAAGCCAGGAACACTGTGTTCCCTGCAAATGTCTGGGTGCAAATCAATGAAGGAAAACCTTCAGTGACTCTAAATCACTCTCTGTTACTCAGGAGCTGTGGTTTGAACAGTTAAGTCTCTCAAAGTGCACATCTGGAACCACTCATTTATGGATGGACCGAATGATCTCTTGTTGTTGATATTTCAGTAAAAGCATGAATAAAATGTAAGCACATCCTACCCATCTAAGTGTTTAAATCTGCAGTAAGAAATGCACCAAAAAGTCCAAGGGAGTGAAAGCAGATAAGGCCTAGAGTTCAGCTAAGGGGAGGCTTTGGATGGGAAGAGAAGAGAGAAAAAGGATAAACAGATGTGGGTGAAAACTAAACAAGGCATTTGAGTTGAAAATATAAGTGTAATGGACAAATATTATGTATTTTTATCATATAAACCTCAAAATGTGGCTGACAGGATTACTAAGTGGATATGCAGTGGAGGCATACATGGGGAAATATGACTCAGACTGTCGGAGCCATATAATGTTGTATGACATTTGACAATTGGATCATTAAAACCAATATGACAAAGACCTATGCCCCTCCCCCTGCTTAAAGGAGATGTCAAAGGTCTGTGACCTTTTCCATTTATGTGCATTGATCCCTGTGCTGGGGGAGGGTCTTCCTCCTCGCTGCCCTCCACCGTCAGCTGTTACTGTATGTCTTAGCTTCACCTGCAGGAAGTCTTTTGTTGTTTCACGATTCTTTATTTTTCCTATGTAAAAAATAATAAAAAAATGTTTTAGTTCATACAGTTTGTTCTTAATGACTGTACATATGCATAATAGGTTTCTAAACATCTAAACAAGTTAAATGACGGCACCCTATAGATGTATTTTAAGGCTAGATCTAAAAACACATTGTTTCAAAGTGTGACATTAGAGAAGAAGACCAACGAAATCAGACAAGCTATCTAGATATTTCTGGGCCTTACAACCATGGGTTATCTTTAAAGGATTTTGGTAGCATTATAGATCTTTACATCAAAGACCAAAAACCACTTGATCATGAAAAAATACATTTTTAAACACCAAGCAACTGTCTTGATAGTGTTTTGATGGTCCCTTTTGAGCCTAAATAGAATTCCAGCACTGGGTGACATAAGCAGACATAAACACATATGGTGTGTTTCTTCAGTAGTGCCACAGAACAGCTGGCTACTACTAAATAGAGCCCTAAATACCTTGTGGTAAAGCAAGAGCCTGACATGTTTGAAGCTAAAACAATATTAATTGAACTATTGAAGCTCTGAGTTCCAATCAGTCCTACCCAGAGCCTCATTTCAATGAATCAAGAAAAAGATAAAATTACTAACAAACATTAAGTTAAGAACCAATCAATCAATCCTAGATGTCTCTCTGGCCCCGAAAGTCCCATTTTCATTTGTAAAAACGGTTGTACACAATGTCCAGCCATCACCATATTCAGGAAGTGATGGGTTCTCCTTTCCAGAATTATCTGCCGCCACCTTAATTCTACAGTGAATATCTTGTTCAGAAACAGGCTAAAATTGGTGATAAACTACAGTTGAACGAGTCCTGCACAGACATGGAACGAAAAGCAATTTTTGGGAGATGTCCAAAAGCAAAATATAACTTTAAAAACTAGTTCAAAATGGACATATAAAATGTTTTCAGAATTTTTTGTTGAGGTTTTCCAACCTTTTAAAACAAGTTTTAATCTAGTCTGTCGAAGCAACTTTACAGATTTTAGAAGCATAATGTCATCTGAGGTAAGAAAGCTATTGAAGTTGTTGATAATAGAGCCCCAAACTTTTAGGAAAAAGAGGGTCACTCCTAGGGCAGATCTGATCTCCTTTGAAAATACCCAAACATTTCCTCTGATCTTATTTCAGACTCCAATTTATCCCTATTTGTCGCACTAAATATGAAACTAAATTTATGGCTTGCTTTAACATCAAATGTGAGATTCTGCATTAAAAATTCAAACTATGAAAATTCAAACACTGACAAACCAAAAATTTTAAATTCAAACAATGGAAATGCACACATGTTCCAACAAATATGAAAGCTAGAATTTCAAGCAAGCTGTCACAATTTAGCTCCATACTGCTGTGCCAGTGGCGACAGAGACTCAACGAGGTGGTCAGGTGAACAGGAGTGCGCAGCGCATCACATCCACACACAAGCCTAGAGAATCTGACCTGGATCAATCTCTCATGAACAGACTAATGGAGCCTATAGAGTTGATTGCTGTAAATAGAGGGGAGCTTATTTCACATATCAGGCAATACTAAGAGCATGCATGACAAAGAAAAACACTTTTATTCAATTCACATTTACCTTTTTTATTTACAATTGGTTTTTAGTAATTGATAAAAGCTCACTATCAGGCATGTAGGACATTTAGTCTAGGAGTATAACCAAACACACTGCCCTAAATATTCTGGTCTCTGTTGCTAGGGAGGCTGGGATGAAAATTGGGCGAGATAATAAAAGCGTTTGCTAAAGTGTGTGGATTTATGCTTGAGTGGAATATGACCCTAATAGATTGCACTTCCTTCTGTCCTGTTATCTGTGATTCTGACGTGCTGTTTAAGCTCTTATCTGTCACTGCTGGATCACCGACTTGCTCGATGAAGTGGACCCACTCTGTAGTCTTCTTTTAAAATGCTCAGCCTCTTTCTGGCCGCTGGAATTAGTGGCTTTAAATGCTAATCTTGAATAATTTCTCTCAAAGGAGTTTTGCTTCCACCCTTTGTTTCTGGACTAACATTTGCAGCTCAACTATAATACAACTGAATTGGCAACAGCTTTAGATGCCATGGTATGGATGTGATTGGCAGGGCAATGCCAAAATGTCAAGGTTAAGGAAGACTTTCTCCTTTCTTTACTGATTTGAACCCTCTGACATAAATTACTTCACAGATGCTTAGTGGTATGAAGTTTGGGCTCATATCTACAGTGTTCCTCTTTTTTGATCCACCTTTGAGGATTTTTGTGGGCTCCATTACACCAGTATGAGCTCACGAAGAGCAAAGTGTTCACAATGCTTCACAGAGAGCACTTAGCATTACATAGCCTCATTCTTGCCATTGAAGCCTGGAAAGCATCCATCTGAGAATCCCCTCTTGCACAGTGCTGTTATGGAACAGTGTGTTCTCACTGGGTGTACCCCTGCTCACAGGTGCCAGCTCTGCAGGAACAGAGTCTGCAGCCAGAAATTTCTTCCTGCACCTCTCTTGTTCTTCTGTAAAAGAACAGTGTGTGCTGTGTCATGGAGAGGATTCAACCACAATCGTCTGAGGGGTTATTTTTAGGTTAAATTTCATTGTCTTCTTCTGCTCTTTGGGCAATTTTCCTTAATCAATGATGATCTTCTTTTACTGGAGGGATTCTGAGTTGTTCAGGTTGGTTGATTAGCTCAGCCCTCTCAACATTTCCTGAAGTGCCCTGTTTTGAATTTAATAATGCTGTCACAATTACATGGGTTTTTAACCTTAAATATGTTTTTGTAAAAATATGTTTCTATTTCATTAGATGATTGCAGAGATTATAGAGATAAAGTTGAAGTTTTAGGGCATTTGCACTTCCTGATTTTGTATTTCTAAAAGAATATCCGTGGGTCAGTGTGACATGAATTTTTGTCATCTGTCCAAATTTGCACCAGTGGAAAATTTCTGCTCATGCTAAATATATCCATCACTCTCTCTGATGAAAAGAAGTTGCTGCTCAACTGTAACTTCATTTTCTAGATGCTACTAAATGACGTTTACTTTTATCTATCTATACAATGATATTTTTTTCCAAGCATTACCATTAAGTTACTAGCATAGTTTATATTGCATTTTAATAGTAAGTAACCTGGAGCAAAAAAAATGTCGAAATGCCATTTAATACAAGCATTGTTACAAGACGGGATTTGATTGCTGTTATGCCAAAAAAGTTTTTTCTATTGATTATACAGAATATTTTTGACATACAATTTTTTTGAAAATAAAATGTAAATAGTTACATATCCATCTTTTAAAAATTTATTGTATTGTTGAAGAATTTTATGAGCTTTTAAATAACAAATTGGGTATTTACCATTATGTTTCTTTTATTTTTTATTACTTGCATGCTTACAGTTCTTCTTATACACTGCTGTTCCATTATTGTACTGGTGCAGAAGTTCATATATTTCTTTTATTTCGAAGCTTTAATTGACTAGGTTTTACTAAAACTGTACATTGCAAAACTTTTATACCTTGTAAATTGTTTCTTATTTGATCACATTACAATTGCAAGCTTCAGGGACTTCTATTGAAGTTTGTGTGATACACTGACCCAAACAAAATACAGAACTGTGAAGTGCTAGAATAAATCTAATCGTATAGAGGGGATATATATTTACAAGGTTTTAATCAGCTAATGAACAGTTTGTCCACCTGCTTGTAAACTATTTGTAAATCTCACTATCATTCGGATGTCTGTGAGGGAATCAGAGGTCAAAAATTTCCACGGGCACACTCGGTTTGTCTTTTTTAAACAGCATCATTAAGACAAAGACACCCGCAGGTCAGGAGCACAACTTTGCAGAAGTTTGGTTAAGGTTTAGCATATTAACTAAGCTTTGAACCTTTTATGAAGTGCTACAATTTCATCTAACAAACGGAGTAAGCTCAGCTGTTGCTAGGACAGCTATTAGCTGCAGACTCCACAAATCTTGCAGAAGGCAGGATTTTTAAAGCATTCCAAAATCCACCCAAACATTTTTACTGTAGAATTTACTGGAAATAACAAGTAAAAAAGCTCCCAATAAAGTGTTTTAAAACTAATTCTAGCATATTATTTGATGCTGTATACAGTTTTTAGCCGTATAAAAATTACAATAATGAACAACCATTAATTGTATTTTTAGCTCACAACATTATATTGCATTCCATTCAAATTACATGGATTACCTGGCAATTAAAATTGCCAGATGTGTTTTCATATTACAATATTTTATTGTAGTATGTTTCTACAGTTGATCTTTGTTTATCAAATCAAGTGCTGTGATTACTGATAAAAAGGCTTTATAAAGGTTTTATCTAACAGGAGAAGATAATCTAATGTAGTGGTAATACATTTTGGATTAAGACTTAATACAGTTTATTAAAATGGAGGTGACCTCAACACTTCTATATTTTAAACATTCCTGGCGTAGAGATGAGAGGGACTGTATAAAACTATTTCAGCCTATCACTGTACAGTCACTTACACTACTATAATGTGTAACATATAAAAACCTACAATATTTATTTACTACTTTGGGTAGTTAAATGCATTGTCTTATTGTCTTTTCATTTGTGACAGGCTCAAAGCTATTTAAAGTCCATTAATCTTCTGAGAAGTGCAGAAACAGTAGGCCTGGCCCTGGTGTTCCTATTCCCAAACCTTCCTCCTTCTTGGGTCGATCGACTTGATCGTTTTGGTGCAAGATATTTGGTTTGGTTATTAGCCCACAGTTTTCTTAATGTCTTAATGTCCAGTGAGTGAAAACTCTTAGAAACATTTGTATAGGGGGGAAAAACAGGGGATCCTTTGCCTATGACAGGAAGAAGTACAATGGATAATGTATAAATAAAATAGTTTATAAGACGGAATATGGAAACATACAAATGTTGGTATTGGCTTATGAAACTTAACCAGAGGATGGCTTTGCAATGCATAAAAATAACACAACATTATTTATAATGGAACATGTAACAAAATAATATTCCAATAAAATCACCTTTTAGCACATATCTTGCATCAGGTTGAAAATGAAATAGTTGCAAAACATGTTGCCAATCCAGCCAAAACTTTCTATTGTGGGCCTACAACCACTTGGCCCTCGGTGCTTAGTGTCCAGTTTGTTGCTGTAAGAACATCACAACAAGAAGGAAGTTAAGAAAAATACTTTGTTCATCTCAGAATGTTAATTCAAACAATCAAGTAACTTACATGACCTAAAATTATATAAATGTCATGTATAATGATATATCATAAATGCCTTCAGCTTACACCCCATCCTCCACTTAACCGCAAATGGCACAGTGTATGTAGAAGGTCCTACATGGTCCTAGATCCAGCTCACCCGCCAGCTGCTGCCTTTTCTCTTCTGTTCCCCTGCATTGTCTGTGGGGATGCTTCTCTGATTGTCCGCTATGCTCCTATCATCTCTCCAACCAGGGGCTAGCCTCGGTAGGCAGTAGCCTCCCCCCGCCCTGGCTTTGTCTCCCTGGTGGACTTATCCGATCTTCCACCATGATCCCTCCATCATCTGCAGTTAGCATCTAAAGCTTGCCTCTTTCATTCATAGTGCTGTTTCATTGGTTGAACTAAAGCAATTTTTTCTTCATATCTCCCCTTATGTTTTGGTAGGAGGTTTTTTTTGGTATTCATAAATCATAATAATCAACATGTAAAACCTACAGACACTACTGTCTGCCTCTGGTTACTAAGCAAAGGTTTAGCCCCCCTATAAGGATGATCACATCCAGGCTCGCATTAGAATGTGTTTCTTCATATGTCTTGTTCAGTCAGAACCAAGTGAAAACAAAACCATCTTGTAATTTTACAATGCACTACTGTAAATATCTGATTTAGGTTACTGTAATTAGTTTTGAGCCATAGCGCATTGCAATATACAGTTTTGCCTTGTAAAACAATAAAACAAGTACAGACAACTAGAAATTGCAGTAATTGTTTACAGTGAATGTGAAGACACAGTTAACATTCCTGCAATGCTGGAAGAAGGGGCTATGGTCAGGTTAGACCAAATTAAAATTTATTTTGTCTATATTAAGAACAAAGTTTGTCCTGCAAATGTAACACTGCAAATTTCCCTGAGAATGATGAACCCGAACCCAAGGCCTGCCTCCAGGTTTAGGTCCCGGCTTCACCGTAATGCCTCTATTTTCTTGCCGTCATAAGGGATTGTTTAACCACTTTACCTGACCCCTCAACCAGTGCCTGTTTGCTCTGCGATCATCTGAACACATAAATCCCTTCACCATGGTTCAAAGAGTCATTTATATTTGATTATTTCTTTAAAACAATTTAAACGTCATATTTGATACTGATACAATTTTAGATATTTCCCAAACGAATAAATTAACTTTTTGTTACTTCATTTTAAGTAATCTGTCCAGTTCTTTTGTATTAAGCATGATGAACTAAAGTTGCCCCACTGAAAGCTGGAAATACTCAGGCTCACAGCCAGATTTTCTGTATCTCCCTGCAGCAGTATTACTGCCTTCTGAACACACATACCATTCCTAAAGCACCCTGCCCTTGCTCACACTGATTTCCAAACTTTCAAACATAACCCCAAACAGGATTCTACACAAGGTCAGTATGTGTTGACGCTGCCAGGACTGCGGGGGAGAGTGCTGCCTGTTGCAGAAGGCTTTTCCATAGGCTGTCGCAGCTTGTCCAAGGCTACGGTGACCAAGACCTGACGCTCTGATGAGAAGACTTTGTGTTCCTCTGTGGGAGCAGAGGTCATTTTTCCTCCCTCTTTCTTTGTTTTCTCTTCCATGTTCCCCCAGTGTGCGTATCGGCAGCTGAGTACTGCCCATATAAAAGGGCATCATGAAAAACTACCAACCGAAAGTATAAATACATTTTCCACTTAAATGTATTAAGAATCAAGTAATGGGTTTTGAAATGTTCACATGCAACCCACTTTAGATTTTGAAAGCCCCATTATGTCACAATATATATAGTTAAAAAAAAAAAATAGGGACAGACTACAGCAGCCATTCCTTGGACAGGTTGCCATCCATCAATACGACCAAACAGATACATAAGACGAACCTGAAGCCATGTGCTCTATGTAGTAGTTAATCTTAAACTGTAACCTGGTTTCTTTTTTGTGCTATTCTCAATATTGTGTAGAGCCATAAACATAGTCTATTTAAGGCTCTTATTTCCAGACAATTTTTTTTATATCAGATTGCTTTCTGATCTGAAAATGAGTCGTTTATTTTTGGCTGATTCATCTGTCATTTAAAAAGGCTTTGCTTTCACATCTGCCCAGTTATATCTCTATCTTAAAGGGATAGCTACTAGATGAAGCCCTCAGAAGGGTTTATACTGTCACCTTTTTTCCATCGGCAAGATTTGTGTGTGGGTCAAATCCTAAACAAAGGGTAACTCTTCTTTCATTGTCCTGTAAGGACAAAAACAGTCGTGTCTTTGCCGGTCGCCGCTGTAAGGAGGGCTGAAGGGATTTAAGTGCAAGCCTGGTCACCGCGGGCAACCTGGTGCTTATTAATCTGGAGGGTGGCGAGAGACTGGGGGGAGCTAACGGGGGAAGGGGTACTGCTGATAAAGCAGTGCCGCCTGGGGGTCAGGAAGAGGGGGCATGATGGATACAGCTGATCGCCCAGTAAGGAAGTTTAGAGGGAAGGAGGAGGAGGCTCCTTCGTCGGGACATTAAGAAGCCTCTTTGTCACACTGTCACTCAAATAGATTCAAGGTGCCTGAGACCGTTCTAGGAAGGAAAAGAGAGGAGCGACTCCATTGTATAAAGTGGATCTTTCCTTGGATGCCTGATGAAGACAACAGAGCTCTTTCTTTTGTCCTCTACAGGAGAGCTTGGTGCCCCTGTGTAGCAGAAATTAGGTTACTGTCTATGAAAGGAACATTTTTAAAACTAAGACAGTCTTGCTGTGGCAATCATTTAACCTTTTTATTAGCCTTGCATTTAATAATTTACCTTGAAAAGTATGGAATTCACTTTCACTTTTTCATTTTGTTAAATATGAAGTAATATGAAAAGTGAGTAAGAAAAGAAACAAATCTAATATTTCTCATTTCTAAATTTGCCTTAAATTTGTCTGTTTGTTTTTTTGTCCTCCCTCACTTTTTTCTTTCCTTTCTAGTGTCCTTTATTCTTCAGTTACTCTGTCTTTGTTGCATCTTTTTCTTATATCACATTTGTTCTTCTTTCTACACTCCTTTATGTTCCTTGCTTGTATACCTCTGTGTTTCCTATCTTGCTTTCGGGGTTTTTCCTTCCAAATGTCATTTGTTGCTTCCTTCATTGCAGCCTTTCTCCTCTCGTCCTTCATTATGTCAACCCTTGGTTCCTTTTTATCTGTCCTTCCTTTTTTGTGTCCTGCAGCATCCCTATCTTCTGTCATTCCTGCATTACTTCATTCCTTTATTATGTCTTTTTTTCCTTCTTTGTATCATGTATCCCTCTTTTTAGTAAATTCTTTTTGAGAATTATTTTTTAGGGGAAGTGGTGGCCTAGTGGTTACGGCATTGTCCTTGGAATCCAGAGGTTCTTAGTTCAAGCCCTACTCCCACGGACTGCAACTCTGGGTCCCTGAGCAAGACCCTTAACCAACACTGCTCCCAAGGTGCCCACAATGGCAGCCCACTGCTCCCTAAGAGGATGGGTTAAATGTAGAGGTGAATTTCTCCAATGTGAGATCAAAAAAAGTTAAATTATTATCCCATTAATTTCTTATTGTTTTTTTTCTCTATTAGCCTACTTCTTTGTGTTTTTCCATCCTTCCTACTGTCTTTCCTTGTACACTTTATTTGCCATTTCAAAGTCAACTTGTATTATTTATATTTTAGGCTAGGTCATTTTAAAAGTTGCATGTGGAAGAGGGCACAATCTTTACATAAAGAGGAATTACTGATAGATATTATTTTTATGTGAAGATAATTGTGCACAAAATAATTGTGCCTAACCTGTTTGTGCTAAAAATGTTGTCGTAGGATCAATGTCTGAGACTTCCTGTGAGTATAAAAAACAGACAACAACATTAGTTGAAATCAGAATTTCTTTCTGTAAAGGTATTTAGTAATAAATTGCTCTACTGTGTCTGTACTAATACTATGAAGGATAGTTAACAATAGAGGTGTTTGAATATGTATTTGATATCAGTCCTTATAGCTAATCTTTACAAATTTTATTGATACTTTGCCATTTTGAAATGGGGCTTTAAAGGTTAGATTGTTAGATTGAATGTTTATTGTTCTTCGTTTTTGGTTAAAAAAAAAACTGAAATTGCGTTGGTTTAGAATAGGAATATTCTTGTGAAATTTCTTCTAATACTGTCAAATTAGATTACTTTTGAGCAGATTTTCACATAAGGGAATAAAAAGACAAGTTAAAAAGCAGAAATAAGGTCTTAAATAAAAT
Source organism: Cyprinodon tularosa (assembly GCF_016077235.1). Taxonomy (NCBI): domain Eukaryota; kingdom Metazoa; phylum Chordata; class Actinopteri; order Cyprinodontiformes; family Cyprinodontidae; genus Cyprinodon; species Cyprinodon tularosa. The sequence goes on along the minus strand of NW_024039196.1, from coordinate 692,949 downwards.
AACAATAATATTTATATAAATCCTGAAAAAAAAAACATAATGCAAAATCCATATCCATTTTTGCTGTTAAATAAAAGACAATTTGATTTAATAAAAATTCTCGAAATTACCTAAATATATTACCCAAAGATAGAACCAAAGATGGTTAAAGCATAGACCTGAAACTTAACAGCCTGTTAAATAAAGCTCCCAGTTCTTTGTGGTGCTCCACACATTGGTATTGCGTTGGCCATTGCAATACCATGTATTCTGTGGTTTTCTGATCACTCCAATACTTTTTCTGTCATCCTTTTAGAAAAGTATTTCAAGTGTATTAAATCCAGCAATAAGCATCTTATTACATTAAATATATAAGGAATTTGTATATCTTTTTACTTGAAGCTTGACCTACAGTGTCAGGACAGTTTTAGACACTATTAAGCCCAGATGTTTAAACCAACTGTAAAAGACAAATTATTCTCTTTAGGCAAGCATACAGCAACTATATCAGAGTGAATCCTAGGTGGGGGGAGATGTCATTTTAGTAGATCAAAATCTTAAAGTAACACATCATCACTTTTGACCCAAGTAATACCTTTAATTTGTGATATTTTAAATGAAGCTTGCATAAAATCCATGATACGTATTGACGCTCAGGCTGCACCTGTCAAAAACGTGCCTATGTAACTTGAGATGGTCGGATCCATCGCTGAATGAGTCATGAGTCTGAGCTCCTCTTCAACATGAGCGATAACTACGCTAACCAGAAAAGAACCTGCAGACTTCCACCAAGCAGCTAATTTTGCCCCATACTGTGACTTACAGCTAGAGCTTAAAATCGCACATGATGTTGATCCTTACTAAATTTCAATGAATTGTTCCTTGGCATGAGGTGCACCTTTGATAACAATTTCCTTAAAATCCTTTCATAAGTTTATAAATAAAGCACAGTGTGTGTTTGCAGCCTCTAGTGTTTGTTCTGCTCTCCACTCTATGTTTTCTTTATTGATCAGCAGATCAAGACTTTGAGCAAGGCATCGCTCACCTGTTCTGTATTTTTGTCTACAGTATAATACTTCTAGACTTTTTTTGAGTCTGGTGCAGAAGCTGTCAATAGTCACTGCTGCTACCCTCTGGTCTAGAGGAGGAACTGCTTGTTATGCAATGTTAAAAAATCCTCCAAAAAACTGTTGTTACCGGATTATGATGTGGTTGCTTTTTGTGTGGGCTGCGGGTTAAACTGGGAGTTAAAGGTCTATCAGCCCTATTGGCAGCAGAACTTTATGTGTACAGTTGCTCTATGGAAATGGCTTTAATTTGATACTAATGGCAAGCATAGTTTAAAATGTCTGATGATATTCTGATTTGTTATCTAGTTAATTTATAACATTTCAGAGGACTAAAACTGCATTAAGTGAATTAATCTTTTAGGATGGGATTAAAAATATATTATAGTTGTATTAAGGATGAAACAATTAACCAGATGAATCATGATTAATTGATTATTGAAATAATAATTTAGTAATCGATTAATAGTTAACTGGAGTACAGAGACTGTGAAACATGACTTTAGCTGACACAGCGATCCACTTAGAGCAGTAATTATACCAAGATTGTAAAATATGTAAATCTTTTGCTTTTAAGATAAAATAAAAAACAACGTTACCGCCTATCAAATGCGCTATACAGAACTCCTCAAGTGAAAAAGTTTGAATTTAACCTGGTTTAATTCTCTAAAAAAACATCTTCAAGGAATCTTTTGCCATCCAATTATTAAACGAAGCAAAATATTCATTAGTTGCAACACTAATCTGGATATAGAAATTCAACAGAGGTTGCAGAGTTGTCCTTTATAGGAGTAGTAGAGGGATTTTTACTTTGCTTGCAGTGATCAATAGTGAAATCTCCCATTTGTACACCCATTGCACATCCTGTGATGTGGAGGGACTGGGGACTGCAGCTCAGGCCAGCTCCTGGAACTGGGAATCTGACCCCTCTTGCTTGGTTTGTCATCTGATAAGAGCAAATGTTTTGATAGTGTTAGCTCTTTCAGCATGATCCATGGCCGTCCTTTTACCTCCCATTACAAACAGGGCTGTCTAAACAACAGTTTATTGCCGGGACATGGCCTGGTCAGCTCTCATCAAAGATGTGCTTTGGGATGAGCCATTTAGTGTGGACCAGATGTTAGAAGAAGCTGTGATGGTGATGGAACAGGGTTAAGAATTAACTTCATTAATTTCGATTTTATACATTTTATTGTGACATAAAATCCTAGATTACTTGCCAGTATCTACCAGTATATCACAGCTTCATCCCCTAACATTAAGAACTTCTACTGTTTCTCTTTAAGCTCTCTCATCCTTCAGCTCTGACCGACATTCGACCACTTCCAATGACAGCTTTACTGTATGATATAGACCTCTGTTGTCCTCTTCAATTATTCCCTGAATAAGTCCATAAATGTATTAGGGCTCTGTTTCTCTCTCTGGTCATTCCAGATTTGAACTGGCGCTCAACCCAGCACTGCTGTAAAATGCAGATTGGGTTCACCGGCAGGCCTTTTTTCCCACAGTCATGAATTGTTTTGTAAACTGTCAGTTGTTTTTCATGTTATAGAAAACATACATAACAGTAATTGTCCAAGTTGAATGTTGAAAATATCAATAAATGGTATTTCATAAAGGTTTACCTATTTTAACAGAATTATAAATAATTCTGGCATCCAAATTGCTTAACCAAAATGTAAATAAAAGTCTGTTTTCCCAATGATAAACAAAATCTTTATCCATGGAAGATAACAGCAAGTCTAAATATTCCAGTGTATGAATTATTTAAGGATAAACTTTATGGTCTGCATACAGTTTAGGAAGAATGTTTTACTTTGTTCATCCAGTCCACAATAGTACAATACAATAATCAAAGTACAATAAGTACAATAATCATTTAGCTTTGAAATGTACATAAAGATATTAATCACTTATATATCACTTATATATATATATATATAATAAGATTGAAATTAAACAATGTTAAAGTAATTAAAGCTATGAATTAGAATAATCATAATAGTTAAAAGAATGCATGTCAGTGCAAAGGACTACCATATGTTTAGGTTGTGCTGCAGAAATTTGAATGAGCAGTTTACGGATTGTTTACAAGTTTGGTATTTACAGCTTAGATATAAATGAGATTGTAAAATTTCTGTTAAACTAGAGCAAAGCACAAAAAATTATTTTCCAGAGAAGTTGCAAAATATTTAAATTGTGAGAACAAATCTTAATATTTTTTTTGCAGATTCAGTATTGATTTATTAATCAATGAATTGACCCGTTGTTACACTTCCAGTTGGACACATAATGATATCTTTCAGTCTGCATTCTAAAGGTCGTTTATCTACGATTTTCTTATTGAAGAAGCAGCCACACCAAGCAGTGTTTCCCCGAATTGGCATCTTTTAACTGAGCTTGTTTTCCATTTGTGCTGCATCAGTTCTCTGTTTGATAGGCATTAGCCATGAGATCACGCTGGCTTTTGTCTGCAGCTGAGATTTAGTTTAAGGTTAAATACCTTGCCCTTAAACCCGTTCTCTGGGCCGCAGTGTGTGGCAAGGTCACCACTCCAATCAGCCCAGAGGTAACACAAAGCCTTCTTGTCCACTAATGAATTAGCTCCTATACGTTCCTCAGCGAGTTACCAGGTCGTTCTCTGAGGCTTCCCTAAATCCTTTGCCCTTTCACACACACACACACACACACACACACACACACACACACACACACACACACACACACACACACACACACACCGACCTTCTTTCCCCAAATTTTAAAATGACTTTTATAACTAGACAGTAAACCTCCAGTGGCTTAATGATGATGACTTCTTCATCTGCTCAAATGCTCCTTTTGTCCACCACTTCAGGCCCAAGATCCTACCCCCGTTGCCTCTGGTCACATCAGGCTTTAAACCCTGTTTCACCCCACTTTATAGTTGCAGAGATAACCCCCCGAACACACACACACACACACGCACACAAAACTCACGTGCACAGACGTGCACAGGCAAGCACGTGCCCACACAGACACACATATACCCTGAAGCCATTATCTTCAGTGAGCCCTGCACTGTCTTTCTCTTTCTCTGTGTTGCTGCCGACTTCAGCAATGGCATTCATCTGGAATGTTTGTCTTTGTTTGTTTGGCTCACTGGAAAGCCTTGAGTGACCTTAGCTCATCTGCTATCCTCACTAGCACCTATTTGCACTTCAGGGCCCAGCAGGTAGTCCTGAGGAGCACAAGGAGGAGGAGGTCTTGGAAGGTTTTTTGGGGGGGGGGCTTTTATAAGGAAATTAAAGCTGCCACACGGATAGTAAACGAAAGCGTGAGTCCTCACACCGGCGGGCGTTACATAAAGCCCAGCGTGCTCTGATGGAGAAGCAGATTCTGCCACGGGAATTTTCACAAGATGGCTGTTTTGTTATGTTTTTTGTTGGAGTTTTTTTTACTGTTGAGCTGCAGGGTGACTGAGTCATTTTCTCACCTTAACAGTTTCTACAAATTTATTCCTATTTTCCCCTATTTTCAATCTGTTTAATAAATCTAAATAAATCATTTAATCTGCATATTAAACCATGACATTCAATTATATGTATGTTGTAAGCTTTTTCTTAAGAATTATAAAGATAGATTCATCAAATCATTTCCTAAATTGATTTTTCTGGTTTTGATCCTTGTACAAAACATCCATTTACAACATTCAACCTTACGACCCTATGGCAAACCTAAATAGCTTTTCATGACCTTCTTCTCATAGACTCTCCATTATAAACATCATATTATCTCCCTACATTGTGAGCAGAAATAAAGACCAAAATCACCACAGAGTGTAAATTCCGGCACACGGTCAGTTTAGAAACGTTTCATTGAAGACCAGGTCAATAAGAAACCAAAGACCACTGCAAAAAATTGAAATCTAAATAAGTCTTTTTTGTATATATGAGTGCAGTTTTTCTTTAATTGGGGAGGTAAGTGAGACACTTTGCCACTGGAACAAGACCATTTACATTTAAAATAAGAATAAACAATTGCTTTGTCTTATTTCAAGTGCATATGATCTAATTATCCCCTTTTAAGAGTAAAAATATTAATTCCATTGGCAAATCATCTTATTTACCTACTCATATAATCGTAAATACACTTAATTTAAGAAATGTTTACTTATTTCTAGATCATTTTGCAGAGCAACACATTTCAACCAACCTATACCAAACTATTCTACCTGTTTATTTTGGGATTAGCTAAATATATTTGTGAGATGTCAGTGTTAGGGTTAGGATTACCTAATGCACTGGATGTATCTTAGAGTTCTCAATTCTCATTTCAAGGTGTTCCTAATGCCAATTCCTTCCTACAGTCACCTCCTGCTTGCCCAGTATATGTACTGTTGCCACTTTCTATATGTAGAGGAGTGGCTGCAGCAAATTGCAAAGCTTTCTCAACGCATATGATAATAGCTTCTCATCCAAAACTCTTTATATTGGCTTAGAATTTCGTGACCAGCTGAAACAGCATGCTGACAGCAACTGGATTGGGCTTTTATAAGAAATACTGCAGTTTCTCATGTCACTACATTTCTTTACACCCAAATGTTTAATTAATTTTTGTGGCCACACATCCTAAAAAAAAAAGAACTAGAGCTAGAAGAACATTGTTCATACCTCACCTCTCTTACAGCTTGTCAAAGCCTGAAGCCCCCCCCCACCCCCCACCCCCCTCCCCCCCCGCCCACAACCACCGCTTTTGATGACGTGACTCGTCTTTCCTGGTGGCACTGGCAGAGCCACTTCCCCTTTGTCCCCTTTGGTGCTCAATTCTGTGGTGAAGGATGAGCTTAGGGGCGGGAAAGTTTTCAATCTACACTCTTTTGTTTCTTTTGGCACAGAGTCTTTGTGGACAGAGAAAATGCTGGGTTTACTCATTATCTCCGTTTTCAATAGGATGCTTAAGACAGGCCACGTCAAAGTCAGGGGCTAGGAGATAAATGATGCTGATGGTTCTTTTCCCCTGCTTGAACTTGCTGTTATCAAAATGACCCATGTAATGATTTCATCTGTCTTAAAACAGATTAATAAATCCTCAAACACACCTGGAGTAGTCTTAGAAGATTCAATATCTGGTCTAATATGGTAATGAATAGGAACAATTGGGTGAAACTAAACCCTGGTGTTTAGGCAAATCTGGTAGGTTTGAGAAAATGAGCGCATGAAAGCTCTGAGCTAATGAAGGCCACGATTGGCTGATGTTGTTGTTTATAGCAGCCCTGACACTGAAAGTGCCACCATATAACCATTGGAGAGAAGGTGAGAAGAGCTCTGCACAACTTGGTTAAAACAACTCTTGACCAAGTGTGTGGTAATGAACTGGAAGATCCCTCACAGAGAGAAGAAAATCCTGAGCTTTATGTGAAATTGTGAAATTTCACAATGCTAATGTAATTTCAACTTAAATATTGAACATTGTTTGACAGTTGGTCTACCTATAGTCAAGACTTTTTTTTTTTATCTAGACACAAAAAATGGCTTGAATTTCATCGCTTAAAAAGGCTTTTTTAATTCGAAATGATGTTTATCTCTGCTTAAAAAAAATGTATGCAATCAATTTGCGGCAAAACCTTTCAAGTTAAAAGCATTGCCAACAGAGAGCTGGAGTTTGCAAAGACTTTATGTTTGACTGACAAATTCTTGCCAACATTTTCTGACCTTATTGAGTTTGAAGAAAAGCCAGCATATCATACTGGTTGGTTTACAAAAATATATACCTTCAAGCATTACTTATTAAATGATACTGTTAAAAAGAAGAACCACAGAACCCAATCTAGACCTACAAATAAACCAGACCTTCGACAGACAAAAATTATTTTATTAGGTTATTTTTAAACTGTTTCTTTATTTCTGAAGGTGTCTTTAATTTTTTTGAATTAGATATATTACCAGTTTTTCCACTGAGGTGACTTTTTAAAATCAACCAACCAATTGAATGCTGTAAAAATTTCAGATTTCTCTTGAAAATGATGCAACACAAATTTTCAGACTTGAGGATGTTGGATCTTGGTACAACATTTTAAAAATCTGTAACAGAAAAGAAATATACTTTTTTTTTTTTTTTTTTTTTTTTTTAGCAATGATAGGCTAACTTGGCTTCCTGGTTAGTTTGATTTTTGCACAATTGCTTCTCAATCAAGCTCTATTTTAACCACTTGCAAAAACTAGTCATTTTCTCAGTGTCTGACCTTGGATACTCATAAAATCCCTGCCGTCATTGCTTATCTATTGTTCTTATGCTGTAAAATTTCCTATTCCAAGGTGACATGCAACCTCCACCTCCAGGAATTAGAATTTTTGTGCCTCAAAAGGCATCTTTAGATGAGTATAAATACTGTTTTGAGGCCATTTTTAGCTTTTTTTAAATATAGCTTAACTCCACTGTTAACTTGAGTTGCCGTTGTGGAAAGCTCTTGGTTTGTTTTCATTAATTCTGCCAGTGCCTATGTCAGCTTCTGTATGTCAATCTATATTTTATGTAAACAAGCGATATAAGCTCTGTATCACAGTACTAAGCTGAAATATATCTATTATATTAGCTGTAGAAATAAATGTGGACAAAAGGAAGAAATGTAAAGAAATATCAATTTTAAGAGCTTTACTCAGATCTATGTACCAAATAGAAATATCTGAATTTCATACATAATTCTAAATTGTATAACTATCAAATCTGCAATATATCACTTTAAGTATAGACAAGTATATGTTTGAGATTTCTATGTAGAGAATTTATAAAGATATTGTAATTATATTCCAGATCAACTGGTAAGAATCTTACACTGGGAAATCCCTATTTTTGATGCATTTACATTAAGATGTGTGGTGAAAACTTTCCACCCAGTGACTTGCTTCCCTCTCCTGTTTGCAACAACGTGATAAGGTGCTATCAACGATCACTAATGATATATAATCCCCAGCATCTGCCAGCAGCTGTAGATTTGTAGCACATTTCTGTTTATTTATTTTGACCGGATGAGCCTCTGGTATTTATAACAGGAGTTTAAAAAGCCTGGTGTGCGGGGTCAACCCTGGGTAAGACTGCAGAAACAAAATGCTCAAGCTGACCTGACATTCCTGTCCCTACTTTGGTGGAGATAGATCCCCCCCACCTACCCCTCCCTACAGCTAAATTGGTCCCCCAATAAAATGTTGGGTGTGGCAGCTTGAGCTGAGCTGAGCTTGAGCGTGAGAGCAGATTGAAAGAATTACTGCCACCCCCGACTTGCGGCGTTTTACCCCTGACTTCTTGAAAATGAAAACTTCCAGAATGTCCGTGGAGGATGTCTTGATGCACAGGGGGTCACGCGTGGCAGAGCCGTGGTTCAACAGGCAGATGTGAGACCATGTCTTTGTCCCCCCCACACACACACACTCACACCCATCTTAGCTTTTCTGGCCCCCAATAGCATCTGTCACTGTGGGGGGGCCCACAGGGCCGAGATGAATGAGCCCCCAGTGGATTCCCTCCTGCTTGGCAAATGGCACAGGACAGAGGAGTGTGCAGGGGACTAGGGGGAGGGGTTTGTGTCGATTCATGTTTGTTTGCATGTGAGTGAGATAGAGAGGCAGAGAGAGAAGGAGGGCTTCTGCTCCACTGAGGGATTCCCAATCCTTTCTGCATGGAATCATGACGAAGCTCACTACAGGACAGGACTGAGACTCCATACCTTTCCTGCTTGGATAAAAACTTCACAAAAAAAGGATTTACTGTATATGATGGGTTTTGTTTGAAGAGCTGTGTGAACATTTGTGGATTTTGTACACCGAAGTTGGATTTAAGGGCTCATCAAGGAGTTGAGGAGTCATGGAAGGTACAGAAGAAGCTGTTTAATTTGGCTGTGTGCCACATGTGACCCTAATTCAGCATTAATGATATGGGCTTTTAGCACCTCATTTAGACAACGTGAAGGGATGTTTGTCCTTTTTCTCCCATTTCTCAACCCCATCCCCCTTTTCTCTCATGTCTGATGGGCTGTGTCTGTTCTAATGTTAAAAAGGGACTAAGTTCTTTCCCGCATAAGACCTATAGATATTTAACTTGTATGTGAAAATACAGAAATGCAGTGTGAATTAGTTTGTTTTTTAATGAGTTTCTGTAAGATAGTATGTGGATTTTTCTAAGAAGAAATGAAAAAATTTAAAAGATTTGTAATTTTATTTTTTTATTTCTTTATCTGATTATCTACTTAGCAAACATGAAACAATTGCTGGGTGTCGAGTCAAATTGTATGCGAATACTCTGCATTTTTTTAGGCTTATCTGGATATAAAATGTAAAGAGGCATTAGCTATTTGCTTTAATTTGACTGTAGTTTGAAGGCTCTGCCCAATTTGAATTTAAGGTGGGGAGGTAAGATTAATCCTGCCTCTATTGTAAACATTGTAATGCAATTATGTCCTTTAGAGGGAAACAAAAGAACGACTGGAGAGAAACAGAAGGCAGGGTAAAAAGTAAGATCCCCAATTATAGTTATGTTTGTTTTGTTTTTTACTTATTTTTTTATGCCCCACAATTTTATTGGATTAGATGTAATCCAATTAAGACGCAAGTTATGGTTATTCTTGCACCAAACATACATTTTAAAAATACTTACATGATAAATTGCTAAATATTTGCATTTTAAGATTTTAGATATCATTTATATTCCTATTTAAAAATGCTTTTTTTAGTAGCTGTAACTGTTTTTTTATGTTTTGTAAGTTTTTGTTGTCTTGACAACCCAATTACATCAGTGCATTTTATTTTGTGTTTTATCTCATCTGGGCTTCCTTACAGGATTTCCGCTTTTTATATTAAATATAAATAAATCAGCTGAACTGTGTTTAATTAATATATATAAATGTCTGAATGCAGCACATTATTTGCTGTCATTAAAGTGAGTCCTTTTCAGATTTGAACTAAGTTCCTCTTGTGGGAAATTACACCAACACGTCAACATTCCCTCCCGTCTCATCACTGGAAAAACAGGAACCCCTGAAATCACCCTGGGGTTGTGTTTTCATCTAGTTTTCTGGTTTCGTCTTTTACTATGTTGTCAAGCCTACATGGCCAGATAAAAATCTAAATATTTCCTTGATTCTGGGTCATTAGCTCAGTGTAAATGTTTTCATAGAGGCAAATTAGTGGAGGCACTAAACAGCGGAAAAATCATTTTGCTTTACAAGCTAATATGGTTTTTCCATAGAGCTTTTTTTTTTTTCTTTAGTCAGTCTCAAAGGTAAAACCTTGCACGCTTCCTCCTGACACATTGACGTTTTTAACTCTTTCAAGCTGGCTAATCATTCACAAAACAAACTCCGGTGTGGTCAGTTAATGTAAGTTGTTCTAGTTTGTGGACCTTTGCTGTTTGAAGGACTTGGACCCCCAGATCCAGCTGCCCTCTATCAAGAACTGCGCCTTGGTCAGAGGTGACGGTTGACTAGATTGGAACAATCAGTGTTTTTGAAGAGAACTTTGCTTTTGTTGTTTTAGAGTATATCAAAACCAGAGCAGCCAGACAATACCTGGTCTAAGGGTCACAGTACCGGTAGTTGTTTAATCCATTGAGCAAGGAGTTACTGTGTGTAGGAACCGCTGCGGCATGCTAAAACAGCCGACTCTGTTTAATGAAAATAGACCCCAAGGCCATGGTAGTATCATGTAACACATTTTTAAAGCCTTGTAGTAGAGCATACATGTTTCATGGTGCAGGCTGCACTTAATGTTTGAGTGGTCATAAGTGCCTCCATTCATTTTAATCAGTTAGCATGCTCTTTGGACTGCTATGACCTGCAACACAAACTGCATGGAGCATTATTTACTTTGGCCTTCTAAATTACAGGAACACTCAAAAAAACTAAAAAGCTAATTTAGCTGCATTTTTTGTTATAAATTGATTTTTTGAAATGGATAAAGCTACAGGAAAGTATAATTTACTTGAAATTTTTAGCAGTATTTTCTTTGGGGTAAGAGTTGTAGTTTGTAGGGTTATAGTAACACAATACAAGATGATACAAGAAATTAGCTTCTCAAGATTTAGCTATTTTTGGGGGAAGTACAAAAATATTTCTTGTTTGTTTTACAAATAAAGTTAAGTAAAATATGTTTGGGTTTGTAAACAGTGTAGAATATTCCAGTGCCGGTTTGACTAGTGCTCTAAGGCCTTAGTCAAGCTTTTTTTGAACTTCTCAACCGAATGTGGTCTTGATCACCTAGCAACACCTAACATATCCTTTAACTTGTTTTCAAAAATAGAAAAAAGTATTGCAAACCCCAAATAGTTTTATATAATTAAATCTAAATTAAACATTGTTTTTGTTTGTTTCAAATAATGTTCCATTTATTTTGTTATTGGTGAATCATTAAGTGGAGTGTATAGACCCCACAAAGTGCCAATTGCTGAAAGAACCATCCATTTTTAGCAGTCAATAACCCAAAAAATGTAAGAAATGTTATATTACATAAATATATTTTGCTTCAAGTATAAAACCCTTCTTTGTCTCCAAATATGTTCTATTCAAAAGTAACTAACTAGCATAATTTTAGCTTCAACTGGTTCAAATTCGGTAAAACCTTTATAAAGCACCTTCAGCTATCTGATTACTAATCGATCAATTGAAAATATGATCAATAGCCTAAATAATCAGCAAAATAATCATTAGTTGCAGCCCAACATATAATCTAAATTAGGAGCAGAACTTTTGAAGAGTCCAGGATTAAAAACCTGAACTAGAGCTAGTTTGGCAATAACAGGAAGTCGTTAAGCAGATGCTAACATTATTTATGAGACAATATGTTTCAGTGCTAATTACCTTCACAAAGAGGATTTTTTTTGTCATTGCAGTGATTATAACAGTGGCTGAAGTGGTCATACACAAACATTAGGAAATACAGGAGTCCACAAGTAATAAACTTGAAAACTGAGATTAGGTAACTCTCATTTCCGAGTTAACATGAATGCACCTGTAGTATTGTTAATGGCTGTTAGTCAAAGTGATACTTTCACTGCATTTAGAAATCTTGTCTGTGGAATGATTGAACATATCCTCTTCTCTTCCATGTCCTCCAACTCCAAACATAACAGACCATGCCATAGCTTAACATGGTGCGAAAATTGATAGGAAATATGGTCCTTTACAACTAAAGCTAAAAAAATGTGAGTTTTATTGGTGTTAAAAATGTTTTGTAACAAATATATTTGTTTATGTATGTAAAGTTAGAGAACTGAAAAATAAATGTTTTTCTCTAACATAAATGTATTTCTAAATGGGAGTTATCAAGACACAAAATGATTTATTTAGCAGCTCACAATATATTTAAGTTTTTTTCATAATTAGAGTTACATTTTTATAAATCACGAGCTGTTTTTTTAGAGAACCAGGGTAGTATCACAGAAGGGTATTAATACTCAAGGTATTAATACCTTGAGTAAAGATGCATTGGTTTCATACATTACATGCATCTTTTAGATGCTCTAGATCACTTAAAAGTACTGATGAGGGACATCACAGGTGGGTAGTAACTAGTTACATTATTCAGTTACAGTTACTAGAGTATGTTTTGGGAGTAGTATTACTTTATGTTTTACTTACCGTAGTCTTGTGAGATTATCACTATCTTTAGTTGGGTAGATTTTCTGGTTACTGTACCGACCATAAGTTACTGGAGCAACAAACAGTAGATATTGTTACTAGAAGTTTGTTATCCTTCTCAGCTTTATGTTGTAAAGTTTGGTTTTAAAGGCTTATAAAGAAAATTAAATCGGTAAAATGTTTCTCCTCAAATTTTCTTTGAAATCATTACATTCATTTGTATTTTTTATTCACTTTGAAATACCAGGAATTCGCATATAAATGTCTGGTTACATAATTTTAAACATTGAATAAGATGTTATGAGCTAACATTACGCCTACTTCGTACTTGAGCAGCCATTTTACCTAGTAACTTTTTACTTTTAGTTTAGTAATTTCCTGGTTGATTCATTTCTACTTATACTAAATAAAAACGTAAAGTAGTGCTATGCCTAATTAACGTTTATGAGTACTTTGCCTACCTCTGGTTTACAGATATATATAAAAAATAGATTTATAAATGAGTGTGTAGTGCTTCATGACTTGAAACACTACTCAGCGGGAGAGCACTCTCATTAGCTCAACTGTTTGGTATATCATTAAAACCACTTTAAACTAAACAGAGAATATGATGGAAGTAGTAGCATTTTTATAATCTTTCTATGATTGTGTGTTTAATAACCTTTTCCGAGTACCTCTTAAAATGTATTAGACATTCAGCTTAGAAAGTTTGAGCTCCTTGATGCTTTTTTAGAAAGAATGAATTAGTGCCAGACTGATGGCTTTATTAGCCAACTCCTTTAACACAAAACCTTCTTCATTTCAATTGAGAGTCTGCAGCGTGTCAAACATGCTGAAAACAGTCGGATCATGCTTCACCAGAGACACTCAACTTTGGTGGAAAGTACTGTGGTGTTTCAAAGGATCTCATACCCAAAGAACTGATAATATCTCAGTTTTTTAAAGATAAGTCCCTGTTAATAAGTTCTTTATTTGAAATGTCAGAACTATCCACTGGACCAGATAGTTTTCCTCTGAGGAAATGAAACCTTGTGTTATCAAACTCCGAGCTAATTGAAAATCTGTTTCTGATCCTCCAGGTGTTTTACCAAGGAACAGCACCATCTGTTGCTGAAGGTTTCCACTGAATGTTAGAGATTCAGCATGTAACCGAGGTAGACGAGTCCCTTCACGTGTGGGAACAGTCCGACATTGTAAGTTGTCACATTTTAAAATGTTTATGATTGTGATAATGCACACATCAATGTATTATTTACACTAGAAAGCAGCGTCTACAGGCAGATGCTAAAATGCATTCAGAAATATGTCTCTAGTTAACTCAAAAGTTTTAATTAAGGTTTATAAAGCTGCCACAATCTCATGTAAGCTTTAAAGGTAAAGTAGTCTTATTTGCTTATTTGTAGCATTATTACTTTTGTTTAGCAAATACAAATAATATTGGTTGCATCTTTATCTCCAAAGGTAAAAGAAGGGCTTAAAACAGACTTTAATTCCAGGACCTGTAAGGAAAGTGGATTTCAGTGGCTTTTAACCTGTAATTTTCTAAAGCGTTATTAAAGCTTGATGCTTTTACCCAATACAGGGCAACTATGCTTTCCTATTTGCTCCACTGTGGCCTCCAGAAATCTTTTGAGTTAAGATCCCGCTAATTCATTGTTAACTTGGGCTTTAGGATGGTTCTAACTGAGCTTCTCCCCGGCCACCGCTCACTAATTTCAACTTTCATTTGTTGGTCATGATTATTTACCAAGGAACAGCACCATCCTGTTTCTTCCTGTTGGTTTGATGTATCATCAAGTTAGCTGCAGCCACTCGACCTCATCAACCTTTGAGTTACACGAGGAAAAACATCCGCTCTGCGACCCCTTGTCATGGTCACTCTTTCTTTTTGGGCACGCAGGTGTTAAAAGGTCAGCCTCTTAGCTCACCTCCAGGTGACACCAGGTTAAGACAAATAGGTCTGTAGGGGCTTCATGTTCAGCCAGGCAGAAAAAAAGAAAAAGAAGGAATAATATGAACAGGAAACTTGGTTTCTCTTCAGTAAACTTCCTCCATCACTTAGGCAAGAATTACTGTAGCTTTATTCTATTAAGTTGCTTATCTGGATGACAGCGCAGTCAGGCATTTCTAATCTTGTCTTTTGTCTTGGATGGTCAAACTCCTCCCCAGGAAGGTTGTTAAGTAAACAGGAGGACTGAAACCTGTCCAGGCGTGGGCAAAAATGAAGCCTGGAAGGAGAAAAAAGCCAATTTAAACCAAATTCCCACCCTGCTTACTATTGACAAAACAGAAGGGGGTCTGTTTAACCATCACCTGGAAAATGTAAATACTCAAAACTGACTGATTTTAATTGAAGTTGCATTATGAAAAACACAGGATACATAAGCAAAATTGAGCTGATTTTACGTTACAGGCAAGTGTCATTAATTGTTTCAGTTCAAAGACAGCTAAAAGCTTCTATGATATAGAATAGTTTCAAAGCCTTTTTAGTCCGTCTTTGCAGATGTTTTGAAACATCAGTGACCTATAAATAGGCTACTAATTTCCCTTTCCTTCTGCTTTGCTGTAGAGTTTTCAAACCATTTGACTTATTTTACAATGCATTAAAATGTAGCTGATCCCTCCCTCATTCTTTGTATGGCACAACATTATTTAAGTTTTTTTTAATGCAGGTCTTCAGCTTTTGTTTGACACCATTTCTAAAAGAAAGAAAAAGTAACACCTTTGAATTCAAAAAGCAAAGTCATGCTGAGAAAACAAGAGTGTGTTATTCATCACTCTTTTAAAGGTATTAGTATAGCCAGAGATGGCAAAAGTACTCACTTTCTGTACTTGAGTAAAAGTACAGATACTTGTGTTAAAAAATACTCTGGTAAAAGTGGAAGTACTGATTAAACTTCTTTACTCAAGTAAAAGTAACAAAGTACAGGCTTGTAAATTTACTTAAAGTATAAAAGTAAAAGTAGAAACCACTTTTTTCATGCCGTTGCCTACATTTTAAATGGATGTCTGCCAATAGGACTAGATCTCCGTTGTGTTCATTTTCAATCATCTCGTCGTCCATGCTACTATGCTAACGCCACCGCCACCAAGCTGCAATGATTTGCCACCAATGAATACCGCCGAATCTGTCGATTCATCTTGTAGTGGTGCGTCAAATGCAACGTAGATTCCCATCCAATTAGATTGAATTTGGTATTGATGACGTGAAAAATAATAACGGTAACTCCATTGAAATGATTCAAAACTAAAGTAACGAGCAAATTTTTTAAAATGTAAGGAGTAGAAAGTACAGATATTTGTGTAAAAATGTAAGGAGTAGAAGTAAAAAGTTGCCATAAAAATAAGTAGTAAAGTAAAGTAAAAATATCAGAAAAATCTACTTGAGTACAGTAACGAAGTATTTGTACTTCGTTACTTCCCATCTCTGAGTATAGCACAAGTGAAGTGCTAATACCAGCTCATAGTGCTCTACAGAAAGCAGGAAGGCAGAAAAGTCTAATATTTTATTTTATTTTTAGCTATTCTCTGGGAGCATTGAATATAATCTATCTTTGATGATTACAGCTCCTGTGCGCTTTCAGACCATGAAGTTAAGTTTGCAGAAACAAAGTGGGCTCACAACTAAAACAGTGTCCAAGACATGACGAGGATAAAAGCTGAGGTTTATGCCAACATCGTCATGTATAGTGTCAAAATGCATTTAGTTTTTTCAATAACCCTTAACATGCTATTAAAATGTTTTTTTTAAATGTATTAGGTTCTCCAGTTCAGCCCTGACAGAAGGCTGATCACACTAAGCCCGGTTCTGCTGGAGGTTACTTCCTGTTAAAAGGAGTTTTGCTGTTCGCTGTCATTACATGTAGGATCAATATGAGGGATTGCTGCAAAGTCAGTGACAATATGCAAGCAACTGTCTACTATCACTACATGCTCATTCGGGGAGGTGTAGATTCTGCAAAGTCAGCGATCCACTTGCAGTCACCCAGGTTTCTTTAGATAAAAAACTTTAACCCATCAGTATGAATTGATTAAACTGACTGTAAAGTGCCTTGAGATAATATGTGTTGTTGCTATATATATGCTTTGAAATTAATAGAATTGAAGTGAAATAACCCAAATCAAATTAAATTGAATCTAGTGGAATAAGAATCCTCTCAGATTAGAACCTCTCTTTCCTGTTTTTGGCCCCCTTTGAGACTGCAGTGTAGAGAGTACATGTTCACAGAATAAAAGATTAATATAAAAGGGAGCTAATCCATCTAAACCTACAGAACCTATTTTTTTTATCATTGGAAGTAGTTGTTTCATTCTGACTTTAGATTAAAGCTATTACATTATGAGGTACAGTTTTCTTTAAATTTATTGTGGTTATGCTCCATGAAGCTGTGTTTGTACTCATGGCTTTTGTTGCATGAGAATTTAAAGCCTCGTTATAACTCTTTAATGTCAAAATAATGAAAGATAATAGATTCTTTTTTACATTATGCAATAAGAAGCTTTTAATTTGTGAAACAAATTTTGTGAAGAAAAAGAGGGAAAAAGAACAGCTAACTTTAACAGATTTTTAAATTGAACGCTCTGGTCAAGTTTAGGTCATTTTATCTAAAACCTCTGAAGGATCTCTGTCAGACTATAATGAGGAGTTTTTTTTTTCTTTTTCTTAAATGTGGCCAAAGTATTCAAGTTGGACCTCCTCCTTTTGGCTCCTGTAGTGTTTACCAAAACACTGGTCTGCACCAGTCGAATGTAGTCCAAGGACAAACAAGAAAGAGGCATTTCAGGTCAAACTTGTGTGTCAGGAAAGAGGCCAACCCCCACTTTTTATGTTCCTCCTCTGCTTCTCATCTCTCACAGTTTGACTGCCTGGGTTGCGAACAGCTCTGAAGTGTTATGACAAACTAAAAATATTGGAGAAGAGGAAAACTCCACCATCGCATTGCTGTTATCCAGGTTTAGTTACCTGTGGTGTGCTGTGCTCACTCCCCCCTTTGTCCCTCCTTTTGCTAGTTTTTTTTAATCATTATTGAACCACATGCTCTATCCTCTGTCCAGCTGCCAGCTGGCATCAGAGAGCCAGCCAATCACAGACACACGCAGCTCCGACCTCGGCAGATGTCCCCGAGTGGACACTGTGGACACTGGGGGTGTGGGGAGGTGCAGCGGAAGAGGCAGAGAAGGCACAGTGACCCGAGTGAACAGAAGGCTGAGAGAAGCCAGAAATGGTTGAAAAAAGCCACTGAAGTTCTAATGGGGATTATCTTAATGTGAGCAAGGCTGAACCATAGTGAAACAAACATTTCCTTTAATATAAAACTTTTTTTATGTTCTACCAAGGAAAAAGTTGAAACTACCAACATATCTAGTTCAAAATAAGTGAAATATAAATAGTTTCCATGAAATAACAATTCCCCCCAATATTTATGTTTTACTGCCCGATATAACAAAATATAAAAATAAACAAAAACAATTTGAAGTTCATGAAACTTTGCTCTATCTTCACCTTTATTATTGAAGTGTAGAAACCACTAAATATTAAATAATAATTCAGATGTTTTTACAAAAATGTCCTCATTTTCAATCGTAGGTTATAATCAACCCATAATTTTCAGCTAATAAGGTGTAAGGAGGGGGTTTGTAGTTAACTTTGCCAAATGTTTAGCTTTTGATTATTATGTAAGGTGCAAAATCGATGAAGAGAGATAAACATCGTTGCACGTTGATCGCAGTGCTGCCCCTTTTTCTCTGTGCTCCCACAGATAATGGGGAATTCGTACGCGGGGCAGCTGAAGTCTGCTCGTTTTGAGGAGGCTCTCCACAACTCGATCGAAGCGTCTCTGCGCTCCAGCAGCGGAGATCCACAGCCCATCTTTACACAGCTCTACTTGGAGCCGGAACCATATCCAGTAAACATGGAAGGTAGGAATCACACAAGATGGATTTAAAAAAAAAAAAAGGTCTGATGATTTTTTTTTTTATTACATTAAAACTGACGATACTGTTGTATAAAATGTAGTTGAATGTGATAAATCGGCACAAAGCGCACTGTAGAAGATGCAAAGTTCTCAAATTTAACAAATTTAATGAAACATTTGACCTGGATTTATATTCAGCCTTGCCAAGTCAACACTGGTGTATGTCTCTACCAGTCTATCTAGTAACTGAGAATGTCACCTATTCTGTTATGCACAACAGCTTAGATTCAGTCAAAATGCCTGAATTGTCTGAGAATGTCCATTATCTTGTCTCGCCACTAATTTTTATTAGGTTTTACGTCTGGACTATAGCCCCATTTACGCTTCTATATATCCCTTACCTAACTTGATCCATTTAGCTATGAAAAGCATTCTGTCAACAAAACTTTCCGTCTTAGACCAAACTTTTGGCTAAACAAATCTATTTAGGTCAACCTGACTATACCAGCTTCTTCTCTGCATGTGTTCCTTTGTAACATGTTGCAGACTTTACAAAATACTTCGGGTGGCTTTCCTTGAACCGTAGTTGTTGGAAGCATCTTACTTGTTTTGCCAACAGCTGATTGCATGTAAGCTTTGGATCTCCACAGCAGAATCAGTCTTTTATTAATAATAAATGTTAAAAATAGTACATTCTTTACCTTGTACATCACTGTTATGCACTTATTCAAGGTGGTCTTTGACACACAGTCATACTTTGCATTTGTGGTTGCAAAAGTTCAAGGAGTTCAATACTTTTAAGGGAATCTTTTCAAGAAATGTGGTTTCTCTCTAAACAGGTCTTGAGCAAAACTTTTCACATCTACCGGTAATCTGTTTTTCCATGTCAGTCTGCAACAGCAGCTCTGCCCTTGAACAGAACACATCAAGAAAGTAAACAAATGATTAGCGCAGTGCAGCTAGTTCCAGCCAAGATACAGCCAGCCAAAAAGATGACTTCAACCCTATCACAGGTCATCTCCCCGCCAAATCCCACAGGATAGAAAGAAGACCCTCCCGTTACCCCAACAGATGGCTCTGGGCCTCCCACCCCAAAACCCCAACCAAGACTGCATCCAACACTCTACTTTCTCTTTCTCCACTCAGTCTACCTCTACTAGACTTCATATTCAACACGAAAATGACATTTAAGATTGGACAAAAACTAACTCTTACATCTTCTCTACATTGCCATGGCCCTACTTTGAAACCAACATTTTCCAAAAGACAAACTGAGCCCAACAGTCCCCTAATCTGTCTACTGAAAAGCAGGACCCTCAAACCATTTATATATATCTTAATCGTCTCTGCGATACAGTCTGAGCCCCAGCGATAACTCTATCTAAAAGGGTTTTTTGCAGGAAACACTTGGGCCCTTGATAGGAGATAGTTATAAAATGTCTGAGCTAATACATCATAGAGAGAACAAAGCTAAGAGACACTAATACATAATCACATTTCAAGTCAGACAGTTGTAATTAAAAATGGACACATGTTCAATAACATTCGTATAAATGCAGACTAACCTTAGCTTCTGCTACAGAGTTGGACTGGTTTAAATCCTAAATAAGGTACAGAGACATTCTTATCACTATAATTACTTGCGATGTTTCCAGCAGATGTAAAGTCAAAAGATGACATGGCACTCCATGGTGAGGTGGGTCATGACCTCCTGAACGGTCACTCCTCCAACGATCTGGATGAGCTGGTGGACGAGGAGGACTCTGACAGCAGCAGCCCCCCACTTCCCTACTTGCAAACTCCTGCGCCTGATGGCTGCTGCACACTCGATGGTATCATCTCAACAGGTTTACTTTATAAAAGAAAAACTTTTTCCAAAACATTCTCCTCCAGACATTCATATTTATACCAGAATAGTTTCCATTAAGCCTCATCGTCTGACAATCATAATTGCCCTTTAGGATTCTGCCAGGCTGGAAAGGACCTCCGTCTGGTTACCATAGCAGCAGAACCCATCGAAGTCCCAGCAGGCTTTGAGCTGGTCGGCGCAAAGTCTCCCAGCATCCCAGAGCACATCCTAGTGTGTGCTGTGGACCGTCGCTTTTTGCCAGACGAGAACGGGAAAAATGCACTTTTAGGTCAGTCTGCCCTTATGATCTCAGATAGATTAAGAATTTTTAGTCCTCCTTGTAAAATGAGAATTCAGCCCTGGCAAAACATCAGCACTTTAATTTCATGCAATAGGTTTAGGAGAATGATGCTAACCTGGGCGACTTGTTCTTCCAGGTTTTTCAGGAAACTGTGTGGGCTGTGGGGAAAAGGGTTTCAGATACTTCACTGAGTTTTCAAATCACATCAATCTGAAGTTATCCACCCAACCCAAGAAGCAGAAGCACTTAAAATACTACCTGGTGAAGAACTCCCATGGTGCTCTGTGCAAAGGACCCCTCATTTGCTGGAAAGGTGAAAAGGAATACAGGATTTATTCATCAGAATAGCATGGCTTGTGTTACAGCCATCTCTCAAACCTGAAAACATATTTTCTTTGTTTGATTTGGGTACTGAAATGTATATATTTCTTTTCAGACTAGTCTAATGATGTGCATCTCTCCTTGCGTTCTTAGATAGTAAAACCCGCCAGCTGTCCAGCGGCGCCTCGACCTCCAAACCCAGTTCATCGTCGTCCCTGAGCAGCAAAGAAAATGGTGGAACCAGCTCGTCCCCCTTTTCTCTCTCAGGTGAGCTCTTTGTTTGAAAAACAAAAGCCTTTTTAAAAGATAACTCGCTCACAGTCAGGGATTACACATTTTTTTGATTAAGCTTGAAGCTGTTGCAGTTTGCAGATAAAAAAAGAACTTAATTGTTGAAAAATAACTGAAATTTCTTTAAGGAATTTTCAACCACTTACTAAGTATGGAAAAAAAAATTAAGAAATGTTTTTGTGTTTCTAGATATTTTTTATCCTTTTTTCTATTAGTAAAAGACCAAAAAAAATGCATATCTTTATTATTTTCAAATATTTTCAAAAGGCACCTATACTCCAATATACAAGCCTCAACTAATCTATTGAATATTACGGAATATGTGTTTTGATAACGAAAAAAAAATAAAGCTACAAAATGATTTTTTTGCACTGCAAAAAATCTGAATCTAGATAAGTCATTTTTTCTTAAAATAAGTGCATTTGTTTTTGAATAGAGGAGGTAAAAGAGACATTTTGCCAATGGAACAGGACAATTTACACTTAAAATAAGAAAACACAATTGCATTGTCTTATTTCAAGTGCATATTATCTAATTATCTTAGTTTAAGAGTAAAATTACTCATTCCATTGGCAAACTATCCCATTTACCTGCTCAAATTAAGAGTGAATACACTCAATTTAAGAAATTTTTACTTATTTCTAGATCTTTTTGCAGTGTGAGCCATTGTGTTTAATGGCTGACCAGCTTTAGTTGTTGGACTTTAATCTGATCTCACCAATGAGACTTGTAATTATTTCACACTTTGATGAAACCTGGCTGATCAATAGGAAGAATGGAGGAAGGTTACAGCTGTCTAAATGAATCATAAACAAACAATATGACAGATCGACCTTACACGCTGGTTGAAATGATTCCTCAAAACTGTTGGGTCTTTTTTGTGTTTTCACTGTAGATTCTCCACCCACCCGGATGGCACAAGCGTCCTCCGTCTTTTTTGGCAGTCAAGATCTTGGAAGGGACTGTAGTTTCCTCAAACCTCTGGCCTCCACTCCTGGGAACAAGACTCTGCCAATAGGTAAAGGCCTTTTCTCCTAATAATTCAGTTTCCTATACTTCATTAGCAGATTATCTTGTTTTTTAAATAAATAACTGAGAAAAAGAAACAAAAAAACAAACTTTAGCTGCACTCGCTGGACATTTGGGAAAATTGACACAAAGCATCAACCTTGACTGAACCTTCACTTGAATGAGCTTGTCCTTGCATTCAGAGGCGTTGCTTGGATACAACCCTTAATGTGGTGAAGCAGTAAGGAGTCGTTGCTGACCATGAGGCAAAGATCATCAAGCAGCACACACAAACACGAGTGTGTGGATGCACACCGATCAATACCGGAGGAAGAAACACTGTAATGATTTTCCGAAGCCCTTGCCCATTAGACGTTTTACAAGGTTGTGATATTGACAGGCAAAGGCTACACACAATAATCGGTGCTGTAGCGTCGAGCTCACCACTGTTAGGTCTGATTCATTTTTAATTTATTGCTCTTCCTTTGTAGAAAATCACATAGTAAAGGACATTTTATATTAAGTATTTGATTAACATATATTTAGATTTAAAAGTTATTTAAGGACAAAGACAATGTTTCTGATATTTGAATAGGTAGCAGGGCATAAAGTAAGTATGCAAACAAAGGGGAGAGGTTTTAAACTATTGTATAACTGATGTGAAAACAGTTTTGCTAGAAAGGCCAAAATGATTAAACCCCTTTATCTGAATACTTGGAGGTGCAGTACTCACACTGCAAAACTTTTAAAGCTAAATAATATTTTTTCATATAATAAGTGCATGGTTTCTTGAATTGAGCAGGTAAGTTAGACACTTTGCCAATGGAACAAGACAATTTACATTTAAAACAAAAAAAAAAAAAAACAATTGCATTGTCTTATTTCAAGTGCACATTGTCTGATTATCTAATTTTAAGAGTAAAGATACTCATTCCATTAGCAAATCATGTCACCCACTTAAATTAAGGGTAAGTACACTTAATTTGAGAAATGTCTTACTTATTTATAGATCATTTTTTGCAGTGCATTTTCACTGCAGATTATTATTTTTGCATGTTTGACTGAAATGGGTTGTTGAATTTTAGCTGGATATGTTTATAGGTTTGGTCTCACCTAAATGTAGAGCTGGAACAGGTGCTGTTGGGGGGGTGGGGGGTCTAGCCAAGAGGCAGGGTGAGGACCTAATGACTGAGAAGTGCCTGAAATTCCTTCAAAGTAAGTAAATGCGGGGAATTGTAAAGGATGTAGGAATCCTGTGATCTGAAAGTAAATCCGGTAAAATTTAAATTCTAAAGATTACAAGTTTTGTAGCGGCAGATTTGTATACGATTCAGTTCTGATACGCTAATTCATGCATGCTTTTAAGTGTAATATTTGCACAAGTAGTGTCTTGTGAGAACAGTCATAGGACATGAAGCCGTGTCAGTAAAATGGTGACAGACCTTTGCCTAATAAGGTGTAACGGAGCGTAGACCATGACCCTCCGGCATGGGTCTGCTGCTTGGGATTAGGATGATCATCTCCGCCCCCCCTTTTCACATTTTGAAGCATTCCCCTTATAAACTAAGCTCTATAGTGGGGTTTCTTGTCCAAATATCAAATCAGCTAGAGCCTCCAGAAAATTGGATGTTTTTTTATTTATTTCTGCAGCTGTAAAAAAATTACAATGAACAGTCACACATCAAGTCTGAGGATGTACTTGCAACATTAACCCAGTACTAGCCAAAAGATTTCATACCTCCAGCACATTTTCACATTCGGTAATTTAACAAGTAACATTGCTGGTCATATGGGAGAATCTATTGACAGGACAGCCTTTAGTTTTACTTTCCACAAATCTGGTCTTTATACGACACTGAAATAGTTGTTGGATTTATTTATAGATAGTAGAGCAGTGTAGACGACCTAGTAACAATTTAAAAGCAGATATTCTGGCCAACTGCAAGAATATCTACTTAGGTGAAGCACAATAAAGCATTCAGACTTAGGCAGATGTGCACTTTCCATTCTGACAATGACTCTAAACGCATGTCCAGCAGAGTTTAAATTAAAGCTTAATCATTTGTTCGAACGGCCTATACCTCATTTTTTTATTTAAGAATATGTGTCATTACTTGCTGATTGATCAGTGATTACTAATAATTAGATTCAGTCTGCATTAGCTCGGGCTACTTTGCCAAAGTAAGTGGCCATTACATATTTGGACATCCACAGCTGTTAGAGTTCGCTGATATAATGTGACTAAATGTGGAATACTTTATATGAACCGTATATGATTAATTAACTATATAAAAGTCTGCATGTGTGTGTGTTGCCTGCAGTTCCCACAGCTCTTAGGGTGAATGGACCAACGAACGGCCTAGGTGTTGATGTGCACTCATCGTTACTGAGCTCACCCCAAGTCTCCTTGGTTCCTCAGGCGCAGGGCTATCGCACTCCTGATTTAGGAGACAGTCCTGGTAGGCCATTTTCTCCCTTTCTTTTATCTTCACATTTTTTCCCTTTTGATCTGCATTGCCTTTTCTAACACTGATTCCTGTCTCTGTTGGATGATCAGTATCTTCAGCTATGAACTCCGGTCCCCCGAAGAAGCGCCATCGCAGCTGGCATCCCAGTGCCCTGGTCCCAGTCCCACCAACGGCTGTCCCTGTGCCGGCCATCCGCCCAATAGTTGGCTCTCCAGGTTTGTTACGTTGTTCTCTGTTTATTATTACCCTGCCTATGACTTTTGTTTGCTTGCTAACCATTTTCATTGAGTGCCCACATGTCTGTGACCCTGTGTGCCGTGGCTCTCTAATATTAGAAAAATAGAGATTTTCTTTCCTTTAGTGTGGAGATGATTCTACCTCTGACGTCACTTAGATCCTGTGGTTGTTAAGGATGATTCATTCTGAGTGCTCACTGAGATAGAGCAGGACAACTCGGTGCCAAAATAACTTGGATGATTACATTTTTTGGGAAAGCTGTATTGTGAGAATTAATGGGATCACTCTTCATAATTATCAGCATCAAAACCGGAAAATTAAGAATAATCAAACTGTTTTTTCGGTTTGTTTCTTTTTTGGGGGGGGGGGGGGGGGGGGGTACTTTTATTCATTGAAAATTCCCATTGTAAGTAATACAAAATTATAAGCTTGTACAGCCACACAGGGAAAGGGGACAGAGGACTGTTCCTATCTGGATATAAGTCATAGGCACATGTTTTTAGCTCCTTGTTTTTCTGTGGATTTGGTCAAATGTTATGGAGAATTTTGCTATTCATAAATGAATATCAGTTTTTTTTTTAACATCTTTTTCACTCCAAACATCAGCCTAAATGTACTTTCACTAACTCCTAAGGTTTTATCTCCATCATTGGTGTAGGGTTAGGGTTTGCCATGATCAATACTGGGAGAAAAAGTCTGCATATTTTCTTATTATTAATGATCATAACAACCAAAACAGTCAAATATAAAGTCACTGCAACTCCAGCTATGAAATCTAACATAAGCAATGGTATTCTGTTTATATGAGTATTTTTTTTTTTATTGATCCTCCAGGTTCTGTATTAGCAGTGCCCTCCCCTCCTCCCCTGGTAGCTGGTGTCATTCAGCCCCAGCCTGTCACAGCTGGAGAAACAGTCATCGTCCCTGAAAACCTGCTCAACTCTTCAGGAGTTCGCCCCGTCATTCTCATTGGTATAGTTTTCTTTTCACTCACCTGTTCAGTAACCAATCTACTCTGCTCAGCAAAGCAATTTAAATTATGTCTGAATAAAATGTGCTATTCTTGATTTTTGCCATCCTAATCCATTTTCATTTATTGTCCTATTTAAGTGGCCTCCAATTTTAATCTTGATATTTCTCTTTAGGGCATGGCACTTTACCCTATTTCTATGGGAACGTTGGCAATATAGTGGTGAGCCCCCTGCTGGTCAGCCTTTATAAGTGCAACCAGGTAACAGAGGAAAACCTGGAGACTCTGGGTCTCCACAGCAGTCAGATGCTCAGTGTGGAGATGATGATCCTGCTCACTTTACAGTACCTTGCACGTTTGGGTAAGCACCTGTTCCAATCTTTATTCATTTGCAAAACAAATGAGACTACCATCAACATATTGTTTTTATCAAGTCAGCTCAGTAAGTTTTAGAATAGACCACATATATTATTCAATGAGTTAAATACAAAAGGTTTATAGATTTATTACATATAAAGGGATATGTTTCAGGTCTTTATTTTTTACTAAGACTATGGCTTACATCTAATGATAAAATTTAGTCCAGCTGGCTTAAATACTGGCCTTCTGAATTTGCTGTCTTAAGATTTGATCTTTTTTTTTTCTTCAAACCAGCAGAAAAAAGTGCAGCTAGTTACCCTGTGTAGAGATTTGGCACTGGGTCTGAATCCCTCTTGTTTTCTACCACTATTGTTTTCTTTTACTGAACTTTCCATCAGTAGGATGGGGAAAAAAAACACTTTATGAACAGCTGGTTTCTTTAGCGATCACCACCCTCTGTCAGCGTCTGTGGAACATACATTGGCTAAAAACCAACCAGACGTTCACACACATGTAGATTACTTTCTTAGGTTATCCTATCTTTTTTGTAACCTCATGTTTACGTTATGTTTTATGTAGGTGATGTTCTTACCTGCTTTAGGACAACAGTAGAAAATGAGCTGTTGTGCTAACTCTGGCATATTTACTTCGATGCTCACTGCTGACATGTTGGCTGATATGCAAAGTTCTAATTTGAATAAACAATAAATTAAATGAATCGCCTTAAGTGATGTACTATCCTTGGGCAGGGTGTCAGTGAATTTCTGCTGGAGAAAAGTCGAGTCAAGATAATAAGATATTTCCTTATAAAATTAGTTTCATAAGTCGTTTTCCCTCAATTTCGTGGTATCGTAAGTCGTCAGGCAAAATTAATAAAGAAAATGCTTAAAATATTCCATTCAGTTTAAGTAAATTTGTATTATATATATGTGCTTGTATGTTTTGAAATTAATTAATGATAGGAAAGTTCTGTTTTATATGTTTATATTTTTACTTACTCAGCTGCAAAACGGTAAAGGAAAGGAATGAAAGGAAACTGAAGAAGCATATTTCTTGTTTTTAACCCCTGCAGCTTCTAACCAGATTCCTCTGAGGGAGGAGCTGGAGCATATAGTTTTAAAGGCCATGCAATGCTGTCCCGGGGGTCCCACTATCTCTCCATCCCAACTTCCATGGCTTGCTCGACTGGAAGCCAGTGTCTCCGGGGGCAGCGTACAGGTGGTCGTCACCCACAACTCTTTGGGGGAGGGCATCTCTGAGTCCCTTCGTTCTCTCTGTGAGGGTCCTCAGCATCAGCAGCGCCTGCCCACCTACGTCATCATCATATGTGCCTCGAAAATGAACGGCAACGAGTTCTGTGTGCTTGTTCTGGGTGAGTTTTCTGCACTATTTTCCATCTTTATCATGATCAAACTGCACGCCCAGTTTATAAGCTGATGTGAGCACACCTGTCCCATGTAGGGAAGTACCAAGCACGCGCCTTAGCTGAAGGCATGCTGACAACCAACGAGTTTCTGAAAGAGATCAGCTACGAACTCATAACTGGAAAAGTCAGCGTCTTGGCATCTCATTTCAAAACCACCTCTCTTGGTAGGTTTCTGTTTTCTGCAGCACTTTTATTGTTTAAGGATATACTGTTTATTTGTCCAAATATATTCATAAGTAAATAGGCCTAATCTGCATACTGCACGTCTCTATAAAATGCATTAAACAGTCTGGATGTTTCCCAGCAGAACACAGAGCTCAACCAGGACACCGGGTTCTGTGTATCAGATTAATGCCCAAGCTGGTGCTTGTCTCCATGTCTCTGTGTGACTATGGCGACTGTTTCTTTTCCAGGGGACAATCTTGACAAGCAGCTCATACGATATCAGCGCAGACGGAAAGGACAGGTCATCCTGCCCTTCCAGGGCGATGTCACTGACAACATCCACTCCCAGGAGCCTGCCAGCATGTCGCCACCACCAGACACAGGTTGGACTCTTCTGTATGGCTGAGTGCAAAAAAAAAAAAAAAACTCAACTGTATTCCAAATGGTTAGTTTCTGAGCTTTGTTGCGAATACAACTGGTGTTGGTACCAAAATGTTTTAAAAAGTATCCCGTAGGATTTCTATGAGGGATTGATCCAAGTAATAGAGAAATCTATAAACATTAGATCCTTAGGTACAAATTAATAAATTGATGTTATTGTGATTTTTGTTTTTTTTTAGAGGAGTTATTTTTTGTAATCACAAAACAGGCCTTTGTATTGTTTTTAGTGGTCAAATTTTCATTCAAATGTATTAAGCAAATTACATAAAAAGCAGAAATGGATATCAGTTTTATGTTAACTATAAAAATTATGACACTGTGAAGTTTTTTAAAAGAATTGCTTTATATATATATGTGAAATTTGAACTTAGAGGCATATACATTTTTATAAGAACTGTAGAATTTACCTTTGGAATAGTCTGCTTTGGGATATGTCCGCTTTTATTTTAGGTGAGAATAATCCTGTTTGTAAATTAGTTCACTTCCACAAGTAATGAAAAACCTCCTTTTATCTAATTTATAAAAGATTGCAGCCAATTTTGAGAGATTTTCAAGTTTTTTTTAAAAGGGATGCCTTTTTTTTTAAGTTGACATAAAAATACATTTTTACACATCAAATAACACCCCTTCATCGTTTTGACGGGTATTAAGCAATTTCTGGTATCTGAATTTTAAGGTTTAACCTAAACTTCTGTTACATCCCCTGGCTGGGTCTAGGAGGTATAAGGGACCCACGTAGATTTAGACGGGGATTGAAGGAGTCAAAAAGGCATTTAAAAAGGTTTACTCTGCCATTTCTTTTAAGTAAATTATGGTAAAGGCTTTAGGGAGAGCTTAGGCCAAATAACAAACAAAACAACCCTAAAAGAAAAAGAAAAGTGGACTTTCATAACTCGATCTAAAACCAAAATATGCAAACATACAAAATAACCTACCTAACCAGAACCTAAACATGAGAAAACTGGGGTTAAACAAAATGCAGCTCTCCCCTACAAAAGCCCATTAGATGCTACAAATAGTGTAATAAATAGTGTGAAGTTGATCTTGATTGGGCTGAGACTCAGGAAGGAGCATCCAATCTTAGAGGCGGAGCCTAAAACAGTGCAAGGTGTTAATTCGGTGCAAAAAAGCAAAATTACATTCATCTTATAGATGTAACACTTCACATCTTTGATGATTTACACCACTGTTACTGTTTGTGGTGTGCAAAATTCAATAATTATATTTTATAATCCTGAATAAATGTGTGTAATTAACAAGAGTCTCTTTTACATAAGTTATGTCCAACCTTTATCTGGAAGATTTAGGTTTCTACAGGTGTTTTATATTTTCTTTAAGTCATAAACTGCCTTCAAGACCTATACTAAAAGTCTGACAGAAAGAAAGACAGACAGATGTAATACTTTTTTTTCTCCTGCAGCAGAGGTCCTAAACAGGCTCTTCCAGATCTACCCGGCCCAGCTGACGGTGGCTCGAAGTCTTCTCTCCCAAGTTTGCTCCATCGCTGATTCAGGAACCCAGAACTTAGACTTAGGTCGCTTTTGTAAAGTGGACTTTCTGGTTCTGGTTCCTCCATCTCATGTTTTGGTGCACCAGACGGCACAACGCATCAGACAATCAGGTGTGTTGAAAAGAGAGTGTCGGTATTAAGGAGATCATGTTTTTTTCCTTCTTTTGAGCTGCAGATCTATGACAACATAGATCATACACATTCAAAGTAAGTAGGGAGAAGTGTCAAATTAGGTTGCATTTTCTATCTCAGTAGGAATTTTGGGAGGAGAAATAGTATGTTTGTAATTCCAGACTGATTTATGTCCCTCTTTTTTCTTTCCTATCCTTCCTTCTATCTTTCATACCCTCAAACAATCATCTTCCTTCCTTCCTTCCTTCCTTCCTTCCTTCCTTCCTTCCTTCCTTCCTTCCTTCCTTCCTTCCTTCCTTCCTTCCTTCCTTCCTTCCTTCCTTCCTTCCTTCCTTCCTTCCTTCCTTCCTTCCTTCCTTCCTTCCTTCCTTCCTTCCTTCTTCTTTCTTCTTTCTTTCTTTCTTTCTTTCTTTCTTTCTTTCTTTCTTTCTTTCTTTCTTTCTTTCTTTCTTTCTTTCTTTCTTTCTTTCTTTCTTTCTTTCTTTCTTTCTTTCTTTCTTTCTTTCTTTCTTTCTTTCTTTCTTTCTTTCTTTCTTTTTATTAAAAATACCTGACCACTATAGAAACATCTGAGGTGACTTAACTTAGCTCATGTATGGAAACTCTAAAACTTTAATGAATCTTTTGTAATGTAAGCCTCTGAAAATGTCTGTAGTTAAGATGTGAAAGTCTACACTACAGATGAAAATCACAGATTAAAAATATGAGTCTCATTTTCACTAAATGTTTGTTTTCACTAAATGTTTGGTTAAGGAGTCCTTGTGGATCTGGGAAACGAAGATGCATACACAGCCCACCAGAAATCAGAGAAGTACGTGGTGCGTCTGGACGCTGATGTTCACACCAAGATGGAGGCCTTCATGAAGAAAGTCAAGCAAAACCCCTACACCCTATTCGTCCTTATTCATGATAACTCTCACGTCGACCTGACAAGGTGAGAAGAAGACTCTGAAAGTCTCTTACTTAAAAAAAAAATAAACAGCTCTGACTTTGGTGGACTGGCGAAAAGCAGCATGTGGGGAAAAACGGACTGTTATGACTAGATATGCAACCTTGTCCGTCTTAAACCCTGGAGAAATCAAACAACAGCTGCAGCAACTGAAAACAAAGACATTCCATTGAAAATTGTTAAACCTAGGCTGGGTGATTTTAATATGCACTAACTGCACTGCCTTCAGTGATATCCAGAGGAAGCAAATAGCCTTAGAGTTAGAAACAGTCAAAGCTGTGGTGAAGTTAAGAGTAAGAAAAATATAAGATGCAAAAACATGAAGTGTGATGCAGCTCGCAGGTCACACCCAGCTTAACCAAGTTCTTATAGCAAGTTAGAAAAGAGAAAAGCAGCACATAGCTTCACTTAAAGAAAAAAAATTTTTAATATGACCTAAAACAATGTAAGTCTTCACATGTTATGTTTTCAAGCAATAAATGAATCTATTCAGGAAATGATGGTTAATTTATATAAGGGAAAAGTTTAACTCTAAAATGAAAAATAATCTGTTTATTATTGCAGCTGTTACCATGCATTAGATGCAAAGCAGCCATATTGGATTGGGAGTTAGGGCTGGCAAAACACCTAAAGTAAGAGTCGTCCATGCATGTAATGTAAATGAATAAGTTTGCTTTTCTTTTTTTCTACTTTTTATGGCAAAACAAAACTAATGAGGTTAGGAGAACCTGTTTGTTCATTATTGATGTTCTGTTATTAATATTAAATTCTATTAAGATTATTTATATAGCGCCAATTTACAACACATGTCATCTCAAGGCACTTTACAATTCTACCAGATAATAAAGTCAGATAAGTTCAAAGTTTTTTATCTAAGAAGACCAGCTGATTGCATCCACTCATTGACTCAAAAGCAATCCCTCACACCAAACATGCATGTAGCGACGGTGGAGAGGAAAAACTCCCTTTTAACAGGAAGACACCTCCAGCAGAACCAGGCACAGTGTGAGTGGCCATCTGCTGAGGCCGACTGGAATTCAAGGAGACAGAAACAGATAGTTTAATATTTATTCAATGAAGTGGTACTTTTCCTAAAAAGTAATAAAATTATTGATCTGTCCAGTTTCTGGCTGTAGAAACATAATGTTATTATCTTATAAATAACAAAAAATATTGCTTGAGAAGGACTTGAAACAGGATGGAGGAACATGTATGGTAAAGAAGGGTTTGAGCAGGGTTTTCAGCCCTGGTCAAACAACTTTATTTTTACCCGCTTTGCGGAGTGTGTCATTAAATGTCTACTGGAAAATGGTTAATTCAGCAGCCAGCCCCGTAACCTTTCATTTCAACACTGGAAATTGTTATTTACAACCACAGTTTTTGCATCATGCTGTCGGGAACATGTACTTTGATTACGTTTTGTTTTTCAGGACACCTTTATTTAGATTGTCTTCTTTTGCAACAAGAATTTTAACAGGAACATATAAGCTGTGTGTGGTCATGGCCCAGATTAAACCTGTTTTCATATGTTATCAAAGAAAATACGGTATCTAAATTCTCCATGACTTACCTTTATCTCCAGTGCCCTGTCAGGCTCTGTTTGCCACGGGGAGCTGCAGGGTCTGGCTGACCGGGTAGTGAACTGCCAGGAGGTTTTGGAAGCCATGAACCTCCTGGTCCTTCAGGTCAGCTGCTTCCCTTACACCCTGCAAACTCATCAATCCCGCATCAGCATCCACAATGAAATTCACTGGCCGTCGAGTGAAAACATGGTGAGTTTAAAATTTTTGTATGCATAACAACATCAAAAAACATCTGAAACTCTTAAAAGATATAAAAGTAGCCATATATGGAAGTATTAGAAATCATGTTGTTTAATGATTTATTTAAGAATTACTAACCCTTTTTAGCATTTGATATATACATTTTTTTAATTTTGAATTGATCAGACTATATTTTAATACCATTCATATGTTTTTATTAGTTAATTGTTTCTTTATTTCATTCATTCCTCTGGTGATTTCTCAAATTGTTTATATTTTTTAACATTTAATCAAATAAATAAAAATAGAAAATTGATCAAATGATTGTTTTCATTTTCCAAATGTTTTAAAGCAAATTTTCTAAAGGGATTCATCGTAATTTAGAAGCCTTCACTTTCCTCCTGACAGGGTTTTAAAAGATTCCTCACCTTGTAAACCATTATTATCACAGTTATTAATGAAATCAATATTGTAATCCTGTGTCATTTTGTGGTCATTTTCTATGCTTTTACATTAAAACCATTAACTTTATTCTTTTTATCTGTTATAAAGTTAATTAATCATTTACTAATTTAAAATGTAACATTCTGTTTGTTTGTTTTTGTTTTATTAGTTCATTAATTGATTACAGATTGCTAAAAACTAGAGGAATCATAATTTTTCTTTGGACTTATTTAGTATCATGACTCAGGCACTCCCCTTGCTGGACAAAAATATATTACCAGCCTTTTTTCCATTTTTTTTTTTTTTAACAATCCTTCAAATATTTAGAATGTAATGAACATTTCTCTCCAGCAGAGGGACCAGTCCCATAATGAGTTGGTCTACTTTGGCCTGAGAAACTACAGCTGCTCCCTGCAGTGGGGCGTAGCCAGTCCCATCCTGCGCTGTGATGATGCGTTTGAGAAGATGGTTCATACTCTCTTAGAAAGGTAGGCTGAATATTCAGCTGTAACTTCTCTAATAATCCTCTAAAGGATAATCAGAATCAGTAAATCTCTCCAATGTGTGTCTCAGACATCCCCACCTGCACAGCATGGTGATCCGCAGCTATCTGCTGATCCAGCAGTACACCGAGGCCATGATGGCCCTGACCTCTTCCCCGTCCCTAAGGGATCACATCACACCCGAGACCCTTGCGATGGTTGAGGACCTAATAAACGCTCCGAGTCGAGAGGGCTCCCAGGGCCGCGGCCACATGCTGCTGGTACGCGTCCCCTCGCTGCAGCTTGCGATGTTGGCCCGAGAGAGACTGGAGGATGTGAGGGACAAGCTGGGGTTGCAGCTGTGCTTCGCTGTACTGCTGGGAAGTCCAGCATCTGAACTCAGCCTTTCCAGAAACTTCATCAACATCCTGAGGGTGAGAATAACTTCAAGTTTGATTCTGGCGGTAGTTTGATCAAATGTAAGTTCATAAAAACCTTTAAAATAAGCCCTCAGTTAGAAAAAAAAAGCTTTCAAAAATCCAATTACTCCTTAAAGTTAATAAACATGAATAATCACCATCTGCTAAAAAATATGTACCTGATGAAGCTGTATTATTGAACCTCATTCAAAATCTGACATATAAAGAACCTAATCAGGATTAACTGTTTTATTTAACCACTGTGCAAAAAAAAAACATTTTTTCTGCTGCAGGCGTGGAGAGGCTGTGAAAATGAAGAATGGGTGCCACACACATATGAGGATCTAGAGGGGCTACCCTGCATAGTCATCCTCACAGGGAAAGACCCTCTTGGAGAGACCTTCCCCCGGTAATCACAACAAAACATCCAGCAGGCAGTTGATTTTCATCCAGTTTCTATCAGTTACTCCAACTGATTTCATTTTGGAGTTTCCTAATCATTATTTTTATAATTTAGGTCCTTTTTTAAGCTTTGTATTATTTTTCAGAATAAAATTCTGGTAAAAACTTAAGCAAAAATAAATAAACCGAATATTAGAAATCCTTCTCAACTTTAATCTGCAAGTTTTTGATCCTCAAGGTCTCTGAAGTACACAGACCTGCGTCTGATAGACTCCAGCTACCTGACGCGCACCGCCCTGGAGCAGGAGGTGGGTCTGGCCTGCACCTATGTCTCGATGGATGTGGGCCAGGATTCTAGGACCTCTATGGCTCCTCGGGAATCTGATGGAGAGAAGACGAATATCAGTCTGAATGACGGGGATGAGCTGGAAAGACCTCAGAGCAACGGCAGCGCTGCAACCAGAGCCTCTGGTGGGTCTCTGAGATAAGCTAAAAAGTCATGTTAAAGATAAAAACATATAGAGAATCAGGCTGAGCTCCATGCAAGGATCATGAACAATTGGGTTTGAATTTTATTATTTTTCCTTTTAAAGATTACACTTTTGAGGGAGTTTGGTGTTAATTTGGATAAAACAGACACGTTCTTATTTTTTTTACTCTAGTTTTCTCTCAGTTTGAAAACTAACAGACATTTTAAAGTGTAACTCTCTGTATTCTGCCTCAAATATTTTCTCTTAATGTTTTAATCAGGCTCCCTGGTTGAGAATGGTGTCAGTTCATCTGACTTGGCCGACTCCTTCCAGAAGGCCTCCACATCCACCTCCCAACCCGAAGGCCTCCTCACCTCAGACATGGCCACCCTAACCGACGGTTTCAAGCAGGAGTGCGACTCTCTGGGAAGCCAGCTCTCCTCCAACTCACTCAAAGTCCCCAACGCACCTCCCTCTCATTACTCCAGCTCCTCATCTTCCTCCCCCTCCCCATCCTCCTCTTCCACACAGAGGCCCAGCCAGTCCACGCAGTCAGGACGAACCTCCAAGCCCTCCAGGGTGTCACCGCGAACTGTCATCCTATCACGGGCAGCTTACAACCTCCTGTCAGGGGAATCTGGGAGTCATCTGAGCTCCTTCTCTCTGCTGCCACATGCAGACGTGTCCTGGAGCAGTCCACTGAGGCCCCCCATCACACACAACCTGCAGGGGGCAGAGCAGAGCCTGTACTACCGGCAGTGGACTGTTGCCAGGCAGCATCATGCTGATTATGAAGCACCACCTGTGCCCCATCCAAGGCGCCTGCTCCTCAGCGGACCCCCACAAGTAAAATGATTACACTCATCTTTCTTTACAAAAGGAAAAAACATTTTTTCTGGACAAATTAACATTTAGGTGGAGAATGTTCACTTACTTTGAATTTGGACTGGGCCTTATTAACAGATTTCATTATCATTCATTCATTATGAATCGATGGATGGATGGATGGATGGATGGATGGATGGATGGATGGATGGATGGATGGATGGATGGATGGATGGATGGATGGATGGATGGATTAGAAAATTCATTTATTATCCTACAATGGGGAAATTCTGGTTTTTACAGCAACAAAAGATTCTAGAAAAAATAGTCAATCAAATGTGGACCTTACAAAAGTGTATAAGAATAACATAATAGTGAAGAGTTAAAAATACTATACTAAAGTGTTTTAACAATATACAATTGTGCACCTGGAGAATAAATAACCAATATACTGCTATGGACATTTTTACAGTATAGGATATTTGAAAAATAGCAGCTACATCAGAGATGTGCAAAATGACAGCAGCATGTTAGTTTACTAAAGTAGAAACCGTGCAAAATCAACCTGAATGTAACAATTTTTTGGAGGTTGTTGGGAACAGTTACGGTTATAAGGTCTTACAGCTGCTGGGAGGAGGGATCTGTGATAACGCTCCCTGGTGCATTTAGGGTGCAGCAGTCTGTCACTGAAGGAGCTCATCAGTTCTGCAACAGCTTCATGCATGGGGTTAGAGACCTTATCCAACAGATATGTTCATTTAGATCCTTTAGTTTCCCACTTCCCGCACTGAGTCCAGAGGGCATACAATCACATAGATAGATAGATTTGGATGGATAGATTGATTCATTCATTCACCTGGATGTGTATTAATCATTTCATTCTTCTCTTGTCCCCTGCCAGGTTGGAAAAACTGGTGCTTACCTGCAGTTTCTACGCATCCTGTTCCGTATGCTCATTAGGCTGCTGGAGGTAGACGTCTATGATGACGAAGAAGATGAGGAGGATGGTAGGACTCACATGTATCCTACTTAAATCTTCTAATAACTTTTCAGTGTAGTATTATTGAAGTAATTGCCAACAGCACGCTCAGTGTAGGGGACACATTATTGTTGAGTAAAGTTTGATATTGCTATCAGCAGCATTCCTGTGAAGCTAGGATTAAACATGTTTTTTTATTTTCTTCATGTGCTAAAAATAGGATGTGTAAAAATAAAAACATATTTGATTTTCATATTTCAAATAATGTAACTGAAAGTAAATGGAATAAAAAAAACATGGTTCCTGCTGTGTCATTGTAGTGCTGAGAAATGTTTCTTCCTCTTCCAAAATGGCAGAAACTACAGATGTCACAACCCAAGCAAGCACACATTGGCCCGACATCGAAGACATTCGAAAGCTGCCCTTTGACCCCAATCCCAGGGATCCTAAATTCAGGAAGGCCAGCCCTGTTTATTCTGACAAGATGCCAAAGTTCTTTAAAGGTCAGAAATGTACACTAAATGAGTTAAAGATTTTAACCTCCTAAGGAGAACTTCTGCATTATAAAGACGAGTCTTATTGTTTGTTTGCAGAGCTCAAGAAAGAAGGAGAGAACCAAACACAAGGCAAGAGAGCGACAAAGTCAATACGCCTGAGTAGGTTTGCTGCCCATAATGCCTTTCACCATTGTGAGCAGTGTCATCAGTACTGCGAGGCGGTTCCTACTACACAGGTGAGCTACAGATCACACCTTCAGACATCAACAGAAGCTCCCCTCCTGCCCCTGATTTTTATTACTTAGATCCTCTAACATCATCTCTCAAATGGAATGAATTCTGTTGTTACAGTTGTCGGAGTGCTCCTTACATGCTTTCACCTTCTGCTCGTCCATGCTGGGAGAGGAAGTCCAGCTCCAGTTTTTCATTCCTAAAGCCAAGGAGCAGCACTTTGTATTCAGCCATCAGGGCAGTCATCTGGAGAGTTTACGACTGCCTCTGGTCTCCACCAAGGTTAGAGAAATAATCCCTTTCACTCAAAGATGGATAAAATAAGTTCACGCAGATGTCATCAACATATAGTATTAGGTTGAGTTATGATACTATAAACAAACGTTCATACTTTGTCTTTCTTTACAGGACCCTGAGCTTTTGAAGAGTCCAATCTTCACCCCAACCACAGGACGCCAAGAGCACGGCCTGCTGAACCTTTTCCACGCCATGGAGGGCGCCGCTCATCTGCACATCCTTGTAGTTAAGCAGTTTGAAATGCCCCACTACAGGAAGTACTGGCCCAACCACATCCTGCTCGTCCTGCCGGCGACGTTCAACAACGCTGGAGTTGGTAAGCATCGTAATGGCTCAGCAGGTCCAGTTAACTCAAACTTTAATCCAACAGAAATGTTTGCTGCTGAATATAAAAACAAGGCCAGCATGTGAAACACTGCTTCATCTGCCAAAAATGGCCGTGTTCCTTAACAAATTTACTTATCAGCTTTTTATGTTTCTTGCAAAGCTTTAGGCTGAGAGTAAAACGAGGAAGAAACCACGTTTTGACCTCTTTGTAAGGGATAGAAAACTGTAAAACTTTTATAAAACTTTTATAAATGTGTACAATTTAAGTTTGTTTTTCTGGTCTTTTACTGCCTTTCCTGTGTTCTTAAAGTAGTTGCTAGTGTAAATGTATGCATCTCATTATTCTTGAATGGAGCAGTGCACTCACTTTCCGCAGCTCAATGTGACGCCTAAACTGGCCTAAAGAGAGGGCTGATTTATTTGCTTTATAGAACGACTTTTATTCTTTAATTTTGGAGGGTTTTAGACATGAATCACAATTTTCAAGCAGTGAAAACAATATCTGGTAGAGCAGGATTTATGGTTTTAAGTCAGATTTATGCCAATGTCAATCCATCATGAAGGGTGATTACTTTTGCACATAGTCTTTTGTTTGTATCCATTAGCACTCCCAATAAGAGTCACTTAATTAATTTAGTTTGATCATTAATTGACATTAAGTTTGAATTCTTCTGATATGGTGAATATGAGCTACTGCTGCAAGAGACACATTCTATTTGAAGGCGTTTAATATATTGTAACCTAGTGGCACCTAAAGTGTGGGGGGGCACCCACTCGGGATGCATTCAGTGTAATTGCAGGGGGCATGGTAGAACTTGTGGTTCTGTTATTTAAAAGGGACTGTAGTTTATTTTATTGCAATATGTTTTAGTGCAATTTAATGTTCTTTGTTTTAAAGATTGGTAGTGGTGTGGGGGGCAGGAAAAATTTCTTTTTAATTAAAAGGGAAGCACCGAACTCCCCAATAAATGTATAACATGCTGTATAATTCTACAGTTGTCCAGATGTAGATGCTCATCTATGTATTTTTCAATGCTGTTGATTCTCACAAATACAGAAAACAGTGAACTTAAATAAAAGAAAAAGAGAAGAAAAAAAATATATTCAATTTGAAAGTAACTTTGTCATACTATTTTAGATAAATCTAGTATGAAATCCTGATTTTAAATCATTTCACGTAATATCTACAAGAAAAAACA
This sequence comes from Cyprinodon tularosa, assembly GCF_016077235.1. Taxonomy (NCBI): domain Eukaryota; kingdom Metazoa; phylum Chordata; class Actinopteri; order Cyprinodontiformes; family Cyprinodontidae; genus Cyprinodon; species Cyprinodon tularosa. Next base: position 653,620 of record NW_024039196.1, on the reverse strand, counting down.
CTCAGATCGAACACATTTTTCCTTCGGTCTGTCTTTTAGATAACTGTGAGTTATTTATGTATAAATAATCTTCACGTCTGGAAATATTTATATTTATGTTTGCTAGAGGGTTTCCTAATTCTTCTGTTTACTGCCCATCACACTGATAATAACTGCTACGTTTGAGCCGACAGGGTCATTGCTGATTACACTTGTGACTCAGAGCAGGTTTGTAGAAGGTGAAAGGTAAAAGCTTCTTTTAGCCAATCTGAGGAAGCCATCCTTTCTGATAACATACACAGCATAATAAGGTGATTTAAATTGCAGCCAATCAAAGCTAAGCTGCACTCTGACAGATGACAGCTGTGTCACCTTGACCCCTTAAACTGACATGGCTTCCTGCCAGTATTCATTCAAACACCGTTCTTTATCCACACTCCACATTTACTGTGTTCTGTATCATAAAAGCAGATTTTTTTTTTTTTTTATCAAACTGCCATGGTTTACATTTTAAGTGTAATTCCTAGCTATACTGTGCAGAATGGGTATTTCCATTTACTCCATCAGAAATTTGCTATGGTTTAATGACCCTTTGGAAGTTGAACTTTTAAAGAAGTATAAATCAGGCTGACCAATATGCTCCTGTCTTTTTAAGGTGCTGCTCGCTTCATGATCAAAGAGCTGTCGTACCATAACCTAGAGCTGGAGAGAAACCGCCTGGAGGAGCAAGGCATCAAGAGACAAGACGTATGGCCTTTCATTGTCATGATGGACGACTCCTGCGTGCTGTGGAACAGCCACCAGCCGGCAGATGGAAGGTAACAGTGAGGCAGAAATAACCTTGCTTAGAGAAAAAAAGTGAAGAGAATCATTACTAGTCAGAAAGTCTGCAATATTTAAAATCCAAAGAGTCGTTTTACCCTGAGCCAAGCTAAATTAAAGTTTTTTAGAGATACATATATTGCATGACCTTTAAATATACATAGTTTTTTACTTTTGTTTATATTTTACTTTTAGTTTTTAACAGTTTAAAACTAAGTAAATCGAGTTTCTTTAAGGCCTCTATATCAACATGATGATATTTTTGTTTTTAAAACTGATTTATATTGTCAGTCACATGTAGTAAACAGAAATTGTGTAGAAATTTGTAATGTATCATTAATGAAACTAATAACATGTATTTAAGATTATTCAAAATGATTCAAAGTGTTTTTTTTTCTGTCAGACATTCCAAGGTTTAGGCTTTAAGAGGTTAAAAAAGGAGAAAACATAAACATTTCTTAAAAAGAACACCCGGAATTTTCTTATATTTTATATAATATCAAAGATAAATGTACAGTTTCCAAGCTGATGACCTTAAAGGAATAGTACACCCAAAACATGATTAGCCTTCATTTTCTACTCACCCCCATGCTGAACAAAACTCTGGAGTACTTTTTTGATATCTCAAATGCATCTGGAGATCTGGGAGGCTTCTTGCTGTCTGCTGACATTCAAATAATGGAGGTCTATGGCGCCCGAGACAGAAAGGTCCACAAAAGTCCACAAAAACGTGTCAATATTCCTCCATACTGCTCGTCCAATGTAATCCAAGTGTCCTGAGTGGGTAGCATCCAGAATTTACTCGAAACGAAGTCATTTAGAACGTTTTAGAGCCTAAACAGTAGTGTATAGGATTTCCTAATAGCGCCCCCATGCGCGCTCACGATTCTACGGAAGCCGGCAGACCAAACCGGAAGGAAGTGCGCATTCAGCGTCTGCTCTGCCGATGATGCAAGCGTAGAAGAAGAAATGTGCTGTTTACCTGTGCAAAGAAAGAAACAACGAAAGAAAAATGTCTGAGGACTTCAGTGTTGAGGAAGAGCATGAGTTCTTTGCCGAGCTGAATGCGCTGGTTTGGTCTGCCGGCTTCCGTAGCGTCGTGAGCGCGCATGGGGGCGCTATTAGGAAATCCTATACACTACTGTTTATGCTCTAAAAACATTCTAAATGACTTCGTTTCGAGTAAATTATGGACGCTACCCACTCAGGACACTTGGAATACATTGGACGAGCAGTATGGAGGAATATTGACACGTTTTTATGGACTTTTATGGACCTTTCTGTCTCGGGCACCATAGACCTCCATTATTTGAATGTCAGCAGACAGCAAGAAGCCTCCCAGATCTCCAGATGCATTTGAGATATCAAAAAAGTACTCCAGAGTTTTGTTCAGCATGGGGGTGAGTAGAAAATGAAGGCTAATCATGTTTTGGGTGTACTATTCCTTTAAATATACATCTAAAATATACATCTTAAACTCTATCTGTTGAGAAAATTTAATTCAAATGTTCTATAAAAAACCTGCTAAAGCTTCTTAGAATGGTGTTTAATAATATACTATCCTCAACCCACAAATGGCGTGAAAAAACAAACAAAACTATTCAAATCCATGACATCATGCACTATCCTGCGATAATAGCTTTTCTCAACCTCATTTCCATTTTAGCCAAATAGCTCAATGATTTACATGTTTCCTTATTTACATTGTGTGAGGCTGTGTGTTGTTAAAAGTTTCAGAGTTCTATTCATAGCTAAATTAGAGACATGTTAAAGTAGTACAGTCTGAACCCCCTTTTTTGCCCTTTCTCAGTGAATCATCTGACGGAAGCTCAACCCTCACCAACGTGTCTCTGAAAGCAGTGCTGCAGCACATGGAGAACACACCCAAGATCTCCCTGTATGCCATGTGCGGCATCCGTAAGTGGAGCAGCACCCTGGCTCGCAGGCCTCCCCGTAACCCCTTCAGTCGCTGTCACCTCCATGACTTTGTCCTCCTGAACGTGGACCTGACACAGAACGTTCAGTATGACCTTAATCGGTAGGTTCATGTCCGCCATGCTGTTTGGAACCAGTGCTGTGTTTGTGATCGTTGGTCGCTGCTGTTGTGAGCAGGTATGGCTGCGAAGAGGTGGACTTTAATCTGAGGGTGAACAGCAGCGGCTTGCTGATGTGCTGCTTCAACAACTTCTCCCTGATGAAGAAACACATTCCAGTTGGTGGGAACAAAGATTTTGTTGTTAAACCAAAGCTGGTGGTAAGTCTTGCTTTTTTTTTTTTTATAACCCCTTTGACCTTCAGAGTGGTTAAAAATGACCTACTTCCTCTAATAAACACAACCTAACTCTACCATACCTTCATGTGTTCCTCCTCAGGAAATCGAAAACAAGGCTTCAATCAGCCCGTCTCAGTATGTTTGTGCCCCAGACAGCGAGCAGACCCTGTTGGACGCCCCGGCCCAGTTCCTGCTGGAAAGCTTCCTGCAGAGCTGCAGCCACAGATTATTTCCTAAGGCCGTACAGAACAGAAATAACCCAGTTCTGTCCATCGATAGTTACCTCAACCTCAGTCCAGAGGTAATTCTCCTCAGAGATCCTGTTCATACCTACTGTACTTATTTATTTTCAAGTTTGAAGATTTTGTCCTGTTAAATATTCCTGGGCCACACTGAATGCCTGTCTGTATGGCAAAGAACATTCTGACCTGCTAATAAGTGCATGTGCAGGCAATGAATGCTAACAAGGCTTTTACTTTATATAACATATGACTCATCAAAACCTCAGCACAAACTACTTACGTAAAGATTTTTTTTTTGTCTATTCCACACAAGATGCTGATTTATTTGTTCTCATCAAACCCACTTACATTGCCCTTGCAGTACTAATGCATTGCCCTTCATGTTTGTGACAGATTTCTGTGTGCTACATAAACTCTCGCCCACACTCCACCAACCTCAACCATCAGGGTCTGGTGTTCAGCGGCCTGCTGCTCTACCTCTGTGACTCCTTTGTCGTCTCCGGACTCCTCAAGAAGTTCCGCTTTCTGAAAGGTGACAGAAGCTCTACCTGTGACCCTATGTGTCACATTACAGCCACGTCCTTCATTCGATTTAAAATGGGATTTATTTGAAAGACTAGGACAATTTTTTTTTTCCTATGAAAACCTACCTTCATGATGTGCACCGCAGTTGCAGGTCCTTCATCCATCCCTTTATTGATTCCAACCAGCTTTCATATCCCTGTAAAATAAGAGCCTTCCCTCACCATGGTTCTGCCACCACCATACAAATAACATAATAATAAGTGTTCTGGGTTTGCTCATCCTCAACATTTCAGCAGCTTGTGATAAAATATAGTATAATAAACTACAAACAGAAATTTGGCTTATGTTGTCTTTCAGCATTTACCCTTTTTCAGTCCACCCCTTCATAATAAATTAAATATATTTAAGTTGTCAAATCCTTCCACCTGAGCTATGGGCCTCTGCAGCTCCTCCTCTCATGTGCCACCTGTCAGATCTGCCAGCCTGTTGCTTTTTGTTCTCCTTTAAAAATACATTGAAGTATGTGGTGGTAACATAGAAGGCTGTGAGAAAGTTCAACAGCATGAGTTTTTTAGTTTTTTTTCCACGGAGCATTAATAGCCTGGATTCTGCCTACAGGTGCCACCCTCTGTGTGATCTGTCAGGACCGGAGCTCTCTGCGTCAGACCATCGTCCGGCTGGAGCTGGAGGACGAGTGGCAGTTCCGTTTGCGGGACGAGTTCCAGACGGCCAACTGCAGTGAGGATCGGCCCCTCTACTTCCTGACTGGCCGCCATGTTTGAACCCATGGGTGTTCAGTAGTTTTGCAGCTGGGATAACCCAGTCCCATGTAGGAGTGGTGTTAGATCTCCTTAACAACAGTTTGTTTGATTCTTGATCGTTGACTCGTCTCCAGTTGAGCTTGTTTTTACCAAAAGGAAAACTGTTGCCGGGGGAAAAAAAAAAAAAGGCTCTATTGAACCTTTGTTTGTTTTTGGCCAAAATGGATCCAACACTTGACTGTTGCAGGATCCATGAACTTTGAATCCAGTATGTCCACATCGGGACATACATTTTCTTTTTAACTCAGGGTTTCAAATTGAGGGAGATCTAAGGGATTTAAGGCGTTACGTTTTCTTCTCCCTGTGCATTAACTTATGTTGGCACCAAAGACTCAGCTGCACCTTGCCTTCTCCATTTGCTTTCCAGCTCAGCCTCTGAAACTCCAAGAAGCTCATCAGTGCTCTACAGCGTAATAATATAACCACTAAGGTTATCTAACAAGCAGTTTCCATCTTCAGATGTAGCTGATTCTCTTCCTCTACTGGGAATTAAAGAGTCGGGGACTATTGATTTATCAGATGTAATTTCTCTACTTTGCCTCTAAAGCATGAACATGGCATCAACAATCAAAGAAGAAGCAGAGAGAGGATTTTGCTTTCTACATGACTGAATTTCTATCACAGCTAAGGAAGTTTACAAGCTGTGATGTTGAAAGAATGTAGATTCCATCCGTTATTTAAAATCCAGATGTTTTTTTTAACCCCTGCCAATGTGGTAATGCCAATCAGAAAGAGCAGCCCATGTTTTAGAATAAACTATGAACATTTGCTGACTAAAATCCTGAACAGTCAGACAGATAAAATGTCATAATCAAGCTTCATCACTGCCATTTGTCATGCTGCTGACTGTGCCTAGGACTTTGGATCCTGTTGTGTTCTGAGGGAGCTCGTACGTTTGCTATTTGTGTAGCTTAAACTGTTTTCCCACACAATTGATAGGAAGGGTAATTAAAGTAAGATGACACACAGGTGAAAAGGCATACTTGAAAAGTGTTTTGTATTTTTTATTTTTTTTTTCTCATTTTCCACAGGGTTGTTAAAAGAAAATGCCTTAATTATGTTTGACACAGACACAAATACTGTCATAACAACCAATCAGAATGAAGAAAAAAAATGACACGACAAAGAAATGTTTGAGTAAAATTAGAAGGAATAATTTGAATTTATTCTTCTGTACTGTTGAAATCTTTGTTTACATTACTAATATATTATGCCATCCCCTTCCCCACTGACGGTTGATGTTATGTTTTAGCCTTGTGTTACTCAGTATAGTTTTGGTTGCGTCTTTCTGCATTTTATGCTTCAAAAAGGCAAGAAGAAATCTACCTAGATCTATGAAAATATGTTTGTATCCCTTTTTGTCCGCGTGTTGAAGTTTCATTGATAAATGAAATGTAGTTCTATTGGGGAGTTTTTTATTTATTTGATAAGTATTTTGGACTGATAATCATGGTAAAGTTAGATATTTGATTGCATGCTGAGGTGGGGGGACTTCCCACCTCAAGAACATCTATGAAGGCTTTGCACAGGAACCCAAATGGATGTTATTTCAGATCTATTGAATGTCATTAAGGGGTCGGAGATGTGAACTTGCACTATTCAAGTTACTTGTTAATATACAACTCCCTCCCCCTCATAATTATTCCATAAGACTTGGTCTATTCAATTGGTTTCTTTTTTAATAATTTAATACTTAATATGCAACTTGCTCTCACAATCTTCACTGAAATGTGTCTCGATGTCTTTTGCAGCTCGGTGGTAGCCTTGGTGCCTGATTGATCTACCTCATGTTTACCATTGTGATTGCTGGCTGTGAATAATATAACAGTAGAGTCCTATTGTTGAAAAAAACATGAATGTAATAAAAATGACTTCTGAGTTTTTGCTTTTTTGTCTGACTTTTCTCGTATACTACAGACCAAACTTAAAAATATTATATAGCCAAATTAGCGGCAAGGGGTGATAGACCTACTTTCTGAAAAGCAACTGGTAAAAATGCAGTGTTTCAAAATTAAAAAGTCTCCCACTTTAAATGGACCACTTTTCACCAGCCGAATGAGACTTATCAGGTTATTGTAAAGAAAAATCTTCATTCACCCAAAAATTTTAGAAGACAGGTTACATGTTATTGCTAATTACGTAGAGTAGCCTAAAATGCAATTTTTTTTAGGGCATATTTGTAAAGGTAACTTATCTACATTAAAATAAAAAGTTGATGTCAAATAAATGTTTTCACTTTCTGATATTGTTTTTTCTCTGGTGTGATTCAAAAGTACTTGTTACACCGACAAGGTAAATGGGTTCAGAGGCAGTAACATAAAAATGTGTCCAAAGAAAATGAGTGGAATGTAAAATTATCTACTACAAATGATGGCTTCACAAAACAAAAATACAATACAACTTAACCCAAGTAAAACAGAAGAAAAGGGGCAACAAATTCAAGAATGGTTAAGTGCAAATTAAATTACAAAATGTCCAAACAAGTCAGTCTAAACTTTAGACTAGAGTAAACTCAAAAAAACCCAAAAGAAGACAAAAGGGAGCACCAAGCTTTCCAAACACAAGCTTCTGGCTTGTACAAAGTCCACCTAAAGCAGATTCAAACAACAGAACAAGAAAGAGCAAATAGTTAAAATTGCCCAAAGCAGTAAACACCAAAAGTGGGGGAACAGCTTAACAAAACCTCTTCCTTCTCGCTGTCCCCCAGTTAAATGCTTTTCAGAAACATTTTATATGGTGTAGGTGGGCCTCATCAACGTCTGATTGGCTTGACAATCCTCTGCTGGTCCAATGAGGTCACTGCTCCTCTGCAGCCTTCAGGCAGCCAACAAGGAAGGTATTCTGTCACAACTGAACCTGCATAACAAAAACAAGCCTGCACAGCCTTAAGAGGCCAGGGGCCACAATACATTTTCTAGCACGCTTATCCCGAGTGGGTCGCAAGGGGCTCTGGTGCCCATCACCAGCAGTCAATGGGCGAGAGGTGGGGTACACCCTGGACAGGTCGCCAGTCCATCGCAGGGCAACACAGAGTCAAACAACCATTCACACACACACTTACACCTGTAGAGAAGCCAATTAACCTAACAGTCATGTTTTTGGACTGTGGGAGGAAGCCGGAGTACCCGGAGGTAACCATGCATGATCAGGGAGAACATGCAAACTCCATGCAGAAAGACCCTGGGCCGGAAATCGAACCCAGAACCTTCTTCCTGCAAGGCAGCAGTGCTACCCACTGTGACACTGAGCAGCCAGCCACAATACAATTTTAGTATTTTAATGCAGTTTTCAAGTCCATTTAAAGCATTATTGGAGTAGTTAAAAGTTCATGTGAGGGTTCAAGTTTGGTTAGAATCCAGAAATCCTTTCTTTTTTAAGCACCTATTCAGTCAGAGACTGAGCACAGGCTTTTGTTTTTTCTCCTAAGCATTGTCTACTGTTTTTCTTCTCTCAACACCTCTCCTGATAAGCTGTATCCATGCACAATGACCCAGCTAATCATCCATAGGGGAAATGGCCTCCTAATGAATGCTGGAATCTTCTCTGAGAGTGCTGCAAGGGCACAGGGGCATTGCTGGTCCAAGGACAGTACTATTTCAGCTCCTGTGAGATAATATTAGAGCACACATTCCATCTACCTACAACCCCTGTGTGTTATGTCACATGACTATTTGCAGCCTGGCAGATTGGGATGACAAAGACAGACCAGTAATAACTGTATTGCACCATAATGCCTGTCAAGTAAGCTTATAAAGAAAATGTAAAAATCTGGATTAACCCATACAACAGTTAACTCCAAAGGATTTTAGACTTTCTGATGCCTCATAAAAAAAAAAACTAATAAAATAAGAAAATTTTAACACAACATTTTAACACGATATTCTGTTTATTAATTACTGAGTAGCTAATACAGATGCTCTGAAAGGTCAGTGAGAAAAAAAAATCAAAGGCTAATAAGTTTTTTAAATACATTTTTGCCACTAGACTCTAGAAACTAGAGGCGCTGAAGTAAAACCACATTCAATTCAGTTACTTTTATTTTATTCTAAAGCGCCAATTCACAACACATGTCATCTCAAGGCTCTCCGCAGAGACAATTCAACCAGATCATACAGTCAGATAAAAGTTGACTATCTAAGTGCAGTTTTTAATTAATGCCTTAACATGTATTTGAATAGATAAAAATTAAATCCGCTATTTTGTTTATTGCAGGGCTTTTTCAGAACTGAACCCCCACAATAAATGACGGACCACTGTATATGTTTATATCATTTTTTTTTTTTCTTCCACTAACACACACACAAAAAATTTACTTGTTTTTTTAGGCCAGGAATAAGAAAGAAAAATTAGAACTTTTCTAATCCAGATTTTGTTCTCACTTGCTTTTCAGGGCATCCGTTAAGTACATATATTTAGATGCACAGGTAGTTGGAATTTTCCTGATGATGTTCAACCTGTTTTTCTTAAGTCGTAAGGAAGTGCTTAGCTTTGTAGACTCTTGCACTAGATTCCTGACTATTTCAGCTGTATTAATCATTCTCCTGTTGCTGATGGTTGCACTACATCAGACTTAATTCAGTCTATGTTGGACGGATTCCTGTGCTCAGTTTAAAGCACCATAGTTTGTTCAACCTGAATTTTTTTTACTCTCTTTGCCACAAGCCTCAAAATATTGTTACAAAACAAGATTTTAGTCTAAGGAAAGAGAAGATTATTGTAAACTCCTGTGGGGGAATCATGAACAGTTAGAAAATTGCTAATACTGTATTTTAAAGAAGGCAGAAAACGTCTTACTATATCAACTGATTTAAGGAAGACAGCAGTCAGTACCTGGTCCTGGGAAAGAGGAAAGGGGAATTTGTCTCATGATTAGAATTTTATATGATGGCATTTGAACAGAGAGCAATCCTATTCCCCAATAATTCTTGAAAATAAGCTTTTTATACCATTAGAGTAAAAAAAAAAAAAAAAAAGAAACTCATTCTAATTTCACATCAATTCAGTGAAATGCTTCCCTACACCATCAGAGTAAAAACACAATTCTCTCTAAAGACTTATTGGGAGAATGCACTTTAGGTAAGTAGAGTACTGCAGGATTACAGTTAGCCTTTCATGGATAACATCCACCATTGCAGCGATGCATATCCCTTCAGCTGTTAAGCCAGTGAGTGAGGATTGAGTCAATTCCAGAGACCAAAAGCTAATGTTGTGATGCGAGACCTTGCAGTCACACACTAATGCTGCAGCAAAGCCTCTCAAATGGTAGATTGTCAAATGTCTTGCCCTCTGTATGATGGTTTAGGGGGTCCATTTGAGAAAAAAGAGAGGAGCTCTGTAAGTTTCTAATTGTGGAATAAAAAAAAATTTTTCATCACATCATAGATATATTCTCATCAACACTGCAGAGAATATGTAGTGTAAACAAAAGCACAGGACACAGGAATCAAATTGAACTACATTTTGTTTAATATTTTAATAAGTACAGCATAATAGACTAATGATGATAATGTCAATACAGTAGTACTTATATTAAAGACTCAAAATGTTATTGCTGCACGGTTTAAAGAAATGTCTGCCTGTCTTCTTTTATGTGCCATATAAAATTAAATGCAGCATACAACAAGGAAAACAAAATGGTCTTCGGTGCTACAGTTACAGGACTTGATGGAGAAATACAGCGAATTTCCAAAACATATTAACCAGGAAACTTCACAGGAAAATGTAGTCATTTAGTTTCATGCAGATTTATTACTGAAATTCTGGCCACCAGTCAAAATGGTTCAGTTCTTCCATGCCAACTCATTAATGGTAGCCAGCCCGTTGATCATTGTTGGCAAAGAAGAGCAAAAATGACTGGGAACAATATAAACTGCACATCTTTTAAAGCAGCAAACACCACTTCAGACAGCCAATGTGCAAACCGTGTCCTCACATATTACTTTGTTTAACTCAAGCTGTATCAAGTAACCACAGAGCCACAGAAATAACCAGCTTTTCACAAAGTGAACTTCATGGCGTTCACACTCCGCTCTGTTGAGCCTTTAGGCTTTTCACTTCCATGGCTCCGTTGAAATAAGTGCCTTGCATCAGTTAGAGGCATGGTAGTATCAACTTAATAGTGCAATTTTACATTCCTCGTCATGGATCTAATTTTCTCCATATCCTCCATAAAACTATTTGGTGTGCGTGAAACTCAACAAAAGACAAACAGAAAACAGAAACTTAAAAATCAAAGTGCATGTAGAATATCTACAGGTAAAACTTAATCACGTCAGTAGATTGTCATCAGTATACTGCATATTTGCTTAAATGTGAAGCTTCAGTCAGCCCTCAAGCAGCATGCCAACTGAAAGCAGATGTAAAGTAGATGAGTTCTCTGGATTGAAACATGCCTCTTTGTATCATCTCTTCAATGCCAACAGATGTGTTGTCTGCATTATAACTACTTCAGTGATTGGACATTTTTAAACCTAATCTGCCTGCTTGGAATTGCTATTCGAACCCTTAGTTTATATATAATGAGAAGTAAAATTTGTCAAATTCAGTACAGTTCTACTGTCACCATTAAAGAAATGTCTCTACCTGCCATGTTACAGGTAGACTTTTCTGTACAGATGTTATATCTCTGAGTTTTCTAAAAGTACACTCTCCCCTCTCACTAAACAGACGCTTGATGGGCATACAGATCATGTCTATATTGGGTCCATGACCGATAAGGAATGTCTACACATCGTCCAATAAGGTAAATGTTTGAGCGTTCCATTGTTTGGACATCCTGAAGATATCCAGTACAGGTATAGATTTTTTTTTTTCCTTAATATACTCCCTGCGCAAAGACACGTTTGAATAAGGACTCTTCTAGATCACCTTTGCAGAGTACAAGACTAGACAATGTCTTTGTTTAAACGTCTACAGCGCATTTCATTTAGACTGCCATAGGTAAGCGTAGTACGAATCTGGTCACTGCCCACTATAAGGTCTTTTCTAGGTCACTCTTGCAGATATAATGTTGGTCACCTGAAAGTGGAGACCAAAAAACCAGATGACACATTTTTTCTAACGTCTACAACAACTCCCATTTCCACCTCTACAGTACCATTAAATACAGTGCAAATCTGGTTGCTGTAGATGTCTTGATAAAAATTCCATTTGTAATGAAACAGATTTAATTATTCGGTATTCAGCTGCTCCCTTATTCAGGGGTCACTTTATCAAGTATTTAGAACCTGCTGACAGACATGCCAGAAACCAGGAATCAACCCAGGTCCCTTCCTTTATAGGCAACAACTTAAACCACCTCAACATGAGGACTAAATAAATTCATTAGGTTTGGTTCAAATTACACTTCCAGTAAGGATTGTTTTTGAGTTTTCAGTTCAATCTTATAAAATATTTCAGCAAATACTAGTAAATCTAGTAAGAATTTTACTGAATAAAATTAAATCCTGATATTACAGATAAAGAAAAAGGTTTTTCATTTAAGTTACTCTTTATAGGGCAAGTAACTGTTTGTAATCACGTGCATACCCCTTACAAATGGAGTTCCCCCCATCCCTCAGTGAGGTCTAGAAACTCACGATTTATATCCAACCAATTAAGCAAAGATGCCGCTAGTGGCTAAACATGTCATTTTGTTATTTGACCAATTAGGTGAACAGTTAATTACCTACTGTAAATAAACTTTAAAAAAAAGTTAACAAGTGAAGAAAAAAGTAAAAAGCTAAGTGAAAAGTTAATAGGCTAATCTAGGTGTAGTACTGGATTCAGACTTGAACGTCCAAAAGCATTTAAAGACAATTACAAGGTCGGCTTTCTATCACCTGAAGAACATTTCCAGGATTAAAGGACTAATGTCTCAGCATGATCTGGAAAAACTAATCCATGCGTTTATTTTTAGTCGAATTGATTACTGCAACGGTGTTTTCACAAGTCTGCTTAAAAAGTGGATCAAACAGCTGCAGCTGATCCAGAACGCTGCTGCCGGTGTCCTCACTAAGACTAAGAAAGTAGAGCACATCACCCCAATTCCTTACACTGGCTCCCTCAGAGAATAGACTTTAAAATACTTCTGTTAGTCTATAAATCTCCTTACCACCTAAATACATCACAGACTTGCTATCAGTGTATCAACCCTCCAGACCACTCCGGTCTTCTGGCTCCAGCCTGCTCCTCATACCTAGAACCAGAACTAAACATGGAGAAGCAGCATTTAGTTCCTATGCTCCATTTATCTGGAACAAACTTCCAGAAAACTGTAAAAGCGTGGAAAGCCTGAGTTCCTTTAAATCAAGACTAAAAACACATTTGTTTAGGATTGCCTTCGACTGTTCTAGTTAAACAGCTCAACTGAAACATCATTAGTTCAACTTTTTTATTTTCTTTAGTCAACTGTTTTTAATATTCCTTTTTGTTTCTGCATTTTATATTTAATTTTTTTCCTACTTGCTTTGATTCTGTTTTATTTTCCTATATTTTAACCATGTAAAGCACTTTGCATTGTCTTTGTACTGAATTGTGCTATACAAATAAATTTGCCTTGCCTTGCTATGATAAAAAAACAGGAAAGAAATGTTAGTGCCTGTATCAGCAAAAAAAACCCTAAAAAATGTATTTCATTCTGTGAGTGTTTATCATGAATTTCCTATAGAAGTAGTCATTTTTCTGTTATTATTATTTTGATCTTAGTTATTGGCATCAAAATATACTTATTTTTTTTAATGTTACCAAAGTAATGTTACACCCTTATATAAATTAGCTGGCATTATGTACCGACTGCCTCCGTGGATGCATTAAGCAAACTGTTATCCACACAACACTTTAAAGTAGGTGTGTTTCTGTTTTGTCCTGTTTTGTGAAATGTTTTAGCTTAGCTATCCTAGAGTATTTACATCTGTGGTTGAATTATGGAGAATTTTAATAACTGCAAATGTCAGTGGTTTCATATTAATCCAGTATTATAAGCTAAAATTGTTGTTTGTTCAAATGTTCCTCTAAAATGAGGCCCCAGAGACACATTTTTATGCTTTATCCAGATTGTCTTTGTGTAATACTCATTTGTTTTCTGCAAATGAAATCAAAATCACATGAGGCAGGGATGGAAGAGTTCAAATGAATGGAGGTGGAGGATTTACTCAGGGATGATAAGCAACTGGATGAGGTTGAGAACTGCACATCTTCATATATTTTATACATTTATACATACTTTTTTTGTGTATTAAGCATCCCCTGAAGGTTGACATTAGGAAAAAATGCATTGTTTGACATTGCATTCTGTATTATCAGGGGACTAGAATTAGATGTACATAAGTGACCTAGAAAACATGTCTTATAGTCCTGTCTTTGACAGTGGGCTTGATCAGGTGTGACTGACAAAAAGGTCGATCTAGAAAACCTGATAGAAGCAACAAAAATGAATTAATCTAATGGTTATTTGCAAATCGATTAATCTGTTGATTATTTTTTCTACTAACAGATTAATAATTAGATAGCCAAAGGTTCCTTAAAGATGATTTTTTTTACTAAATTAAACCGGGTGAAACTAAAACCTTTCCACTTGAGGAGTTCTGGATTGAGCACATTGATAGACGAAAACATTTATTTACCTTAAATGCAAAATGTTTATATATTTTTTTACAATTTGATATAATTACTGCTCTAAGTGGGTCACGCTCTCAGCTAAAGGCATGTTATAAAGTTGCTGTACTCCAGTTAACGATGAATTGATTACGAAATTAGTTGATTATTTCAATGATCAATTAATCATGATTAATCTAAATAATTGTTTCACCCCTAATTTATACCTTAGTTTCAGTTAGCTGATTTTAATCTTTTTTTTTCTTATAGAAACCTACAAACCTTTTGATATTGAATGAGATGTGCAGACTTTAAATAGATTAAAATACAAGGGATTTATACTAGGGATATCAATGAGACAAAATAAAAAAAAGCAACAACATTTATTCCACTCTTATGTTTCCTAAAGCCAGCCAAAGCATTTTCACAGAGTTCTGCTTTCCTGCAGAGAGTTTTCTGGGGAAGACATCTACTCTGATCATTGGATTTTATCCTGTTATATGCTTTAAATTAGAAGGGGTAAATGTCTGGTTCCAGAAACCCACCCTGACTACAAAAAAAGACAGAAAATGGGTCTTTGAAAGTTTAAATCAAAGATTCCCTTTTTACTGCCAAATTATATATCAAGAGATGCCAGATATTTTACAGGCACACAAACCCAGAACTCCTGCTTACCTCTGCTTTCAGTCCTTAGAGCTAAATGTCTGCTGACAGCAGCTTCATATTTGATAGCACATGGATTCAACCTCCCAAAAACACACAAGTGTAATCCACACCTCCAGTTAGAACTCAAAAGGAATAATATTATGCTTTGTTAACAGATTATGAACATCTAGGATATACAAAATGAAGGAAGCACACTGACAAAAGTGACATTTAACAGAAAGAAAGAGGAAAAGAAACAAAGGCTATCCCTGAGGGCTATAATCCTACTGATGTGTGTGCTAAAAACTACATAAAGTTACATAAATTAGACAGTACTGTTTACTGGATGGAAAAGAAGACCTCACAGGGGTATAAACAAGATTCAACATTTCAGCGCTCACATGAGCAGAGACACTTATTGGTGAGTTTGTTGAGTTAAAGATTTGTGAAATTCTTTAACCATTTTTAAAAGATTTGAATGTTAAACGCTACAGGAGAGCTGCGTTCAATAATAATAATAATAATAGGCCCTTTTAAATGGGAAAAAAACATGGACCAGTGCAGGATAGAGATGGCAAAAAGACACGGCAAAGAGGCAAAAATTATGGGTAGGATTTGCCGTTAAGGAAAAAAGGGAATGTATGAGAAGTTTAAATAAAAGAAAGAAACAGGAAAAGGAAAGTAGTGGAAAAACATGGAAGACAATGATGAAACTAGGGGGGGGAGCTAAAAATGTATTAACTGAGGATCACTTGAAGTTGTCTTATCAAGAGAGGTCTTTGAGTCGCCCGCCTTGTTCAATGACGGCCTTTGCAAACTGCTTGAAGACTCGGTCCATGTAAGTGCTCTGTCGTGGCCACAGACCCTCCAGGAAGCCAATGTGGCCCCCGTGGCAGGTAATGAGCAAGGCCAAGTGAGGGTTCTGCTTCACTGCCTCCACTGGAATGGCTGTAAACAATTACGACATGTTTGTAATTGCTGGGATGTGGGACTATATTAGGCTGATGCGCACAGACAGATAAACACATGGAAAAGACACAATCATTTACCTCTCACCATTTAACACTAAATCAGACTATACCATTTCTCTTTTAGGTGGGTTAGGATTAATACGATTTACCGTATTTTCACGACTATAAGGCGCATATAAACGTCTTTTTTTTCTCTCAAAATGTGCGGCGTGCCCAATGGTGCTGTGCGCCGTATCTGCAGACATTGTTGAGACCACCTTGAGAACGTTAAAGGGGGAAGTGTGGGCGTGGCTTGTGTATAAAAGAACAGGTATGTGCTTTAAGCAGAACATTGTTGTCTTAACAACCCTAAAAATGGCAAAGAGACACGCCTATGAAGCACAGTTTAAACTGAAGGCTATCAGCTATGCAGAGGAACATGGAAATCGAGCAGCTGCGAGAGAATTCAAGATAAATGAATCGATGGTTCGCAAGTGGAGGAAGATGGAAAACGATCTCTGACAGGTGAAGAAGACGCAGCTGAGTTTCCACGGACATAAGGCGAGGTGGCCCTAGTTGGAAGAAAGACTTGAGCTGTGGATCATCGAGCAAAGAACGAGTGGGGCTAGCGTTTCGACGGTCACTGTTTGACTAGAAGTTGTAACGCTAGCGGAAGAAACGCTGTGCTCGCTGTTATCCCGGGGGGACTGACAGAGGAACTTCAACCGCTCGACATCGGTGTGAACCGGCCGTTCAAAGTAAGGCTGCGAGCGGCGTGGGAGCGATGGATGACAGAGGGATACCACAGTTTCACGAAAAGTGAAAGGCAACACCGGGCAAGTTACGCCACAGTTTGCGGATGGATTGTTGATGTTTGGACTAACGTGTCTGCTGGCACTGTTGTTCGAGCTGTCGCAAAAGCCGGCATCATTTCCAAGGAGCCACCCGGCACGGAAAGTGACTCTGACAGCGAAGAAGGGGAAATTGGCATGTCTGATTTAGCACAGCTGTTTAATTCAGAAACAGAGGATGATGACTTTGATGGGTTTGATTAATACTTTGTAATAAATACATGAATAAAGCACAATCATACTCAGTTTTGCTCCCGCTCTATTTTTAAATACGCAGTAGAGGTATTTAAACGTAGTAGAGGACATGCACCTGTATATAAAGCCCTATAGTCCGGTGCGCCTTATGTGTTATATACAGAAATGACACACATAACTGAGATTGCGCCTTTTAGTACGGTGCACCTTATGGTCGTGAAAATACAGTAATCTTTTCTTTTAAATACCGGAATAATGAAAGAAGTATAGCCTTTTGTTCATCCGTAAGCAGGATATCCTGACACAAGAAAGAACTATGTTCATCTGTGAAAAACTGTGGGAATGACAGTGCATCATAGGAGCTAGAACCTCCTATTCCTACACTTTTTGCAGGATCAACAGTAAGAACACTATTGTAGATGGGAGGACCTCTTGACTGCTGTGATGCATCCGGACAGCCTTCAGCCTTCTGGACGTCATTACGGGATGGAAAAGCTCACTGTCCAATTAGGACAAGAGCCTTCCGAAAAAGAATTCCAAAAAACAGAAATTAAATAAATGTAGTGAGCGGCTGCAGCTCTCCATTCTGAAACCCAAAACATATGAAGGTGTGAACATCTGCATGTTTCACACATAGTACACGTGAGGAAATAATGTATTTTTGTTACATTTTGTAAGATAGGCTGTGTCTGCATGTTCTGTATAGTGTCAGATTGGAACGTCAGGAGGTCTCTATGCTAAATTACATTTTGTTAGGAAGCAACCTGCACTATTCAGACAGCAATTATCATGGCGACCAATGACGCGCTTCCACATTGGCTAAAGTGCCCTTACCTATTAGCCCAATTTGGATTGAGCCTCAGACTTACAGAACCCTTTGAGACTTCTCTGACAGGAGTGGGTTGCCGCAAATTTTATAAACCCTACGTGAATTTGAAAGCATACATCACCCCAATGTCTCATTGTTAGTACTCATGACATCAGCTTCATTTTTCATTTGTTCTGAAATTCCTTTAGATCCTACTTCTTGTTGTCAGACAGGTTCTGTTTAAATAATTTCTACACTTTTCACACATTCCTATAATTCAGGCCTGATTACCGATAAAACTGACTCAAAAATGCAGTTAATCACAAGTGGTTCATTCCTATAATAAACAATTCTGCAAGTATAACATAGAAGGCTAATGATAGTTAAGATGTGATAAAAAACAAACAAAAAAACAAAACAAATGCAGCTCACCGTGAGATGGAGAAAAGACGTCATCAGCAGCATTCAGACACAGCATTGGCACCTGCACAGATTTCAGCTTGTGTACAGGACTGGCGTCTCGGTAGTAGTCATCATTAGAAGGATACCCAAACATGATGGAGGTGAACCTCTCATCAAACTCCCGGATAGTCTTTGCCTGTAGAGAGTCGATAAAACTCCTTGATTCAGTCCGAGTTTAAAATGACGTGGGTACTTGACCATGACGTGTTCTTACCTTCATGACATGGTCAATGTCGTAGCACTTTTCAAGCACCGGCCTATGTCTGCAGAGAGGAACATCAGTCATACTTTTCGCAAACTCTAGATTTAGACGATTTTCTCACAAATGTAAGAATTCTTCTGACAGAATATTTCTATATCTAAAATTATTCTCTCAATTTTATTTTTTATGTATCTCTCTACGTTTTGGTTTTGCCTAAAATGTTTCTAAAATGAAGAAAAATCTGTTATAAAATATGAAACTAAAGTGTATAAAACAAAAAGATCAGCAATAATATATTTAAAAAGGAGAAACAAAGTGAGCCAAACTGTGACAAGCACCACTATAATAATTCTGGGATAAGTTCATGTTCAGTTGTTACTAAAAAAAAACTAAAAAAACATCAGTGAAATATTCTTCACACATATAAACATATAAATGCATATGAGCGAGTGTAGTTTGAGAGCAGCATTTTAGTGTTGTGTTAGTAGCTGGGCTAATCCGGCTCTCGCCCCGGCTGACCTGTGCACAGAGGCTTGTAGGCAGCTGGTGAGGTAGGAGTTGAAGAGGAAACGATCCAGGGGTTTTTCTAGTGACGCAGTGCACTCAAACACATCCCAGCCTGCTGAGAAGACCATGACCCCTTTCAGGCATGTTTTCCGGCCCTTACGTCCCAAGTAGTTTGCCAGCATCATCCTGAAAAATGGAAAAAGGCCATCTGAAGGAAAGCAGGAATTCCATTTCAAACTAATTTCTTAATTCACAGGATTAGGATTTAGCATTGCCACATAGCACTAAAATATGCTTACAAAAAAATGATATTGCTAATGATGTTTTCATGTCTGCCAGTCTGAAATGTTTCTTTACCCTCCCATTGATACACCAGCAGCCATCATTGGAGCAGCTTCATAGGTTTTTTGGATGTGATCAATGACCGTCTCCAGATCCTCTGTGTTAGCAGCGCAGTAGGTCCTTGGGGTCTGAAAAGGACAGCAAGACTAAATCAAAGGTATCTGTCTGCCTGACTATCTGCAGGACAGATATTATGAAGAATATACTAGAGCAATGTGTAGATATTTATGGTCCTCATACAACTGAAGACTTAATGGGTTGAGAACCTGCTGTATGAGTTTTGCTAAGATAAATAGGGGCTGTGCCTTCCAGTTGTCATGTGTAACAGACACATTTAACTAAAATATATTTTTTTTTACCCCGATCAGTTTCCTTTCTCCCATTAAAATAACTGAAAGTCCTGTCAAAATGAACTTAATAACTACTGGCAGGTGTGATGAGCCCCTGGCTGCAGCTTTAACAGTTAATTTTTTATTAGAACCTCAGCAGCTTTTGTTCATGAAAGCAAGTTTCATACTGTTCTGTTTTGCAAACAGCATCAACAGAGATTAGAAATATAATGACAGAACCCTAACTTAACACTCAGAACTACCAGGACATTTACTTAGCTGAGCATGAATATATTATACTGTGTGATGGACTGAAGACTAGGGAAGCAGCTAGTTTCATATTTACTCTTTGAAAGGACATTTGTATATTTCATATTTTTAATATCCAACCCAGGTGTCTCATTTTTCTGAGCATGTGTGAAACAACTCCACAGTTACACAAAAAGAAAATCAGAAATACTTCCGTGTTTTAATTGAAGTCAGCAGATGAGCTATGTTTTAACTCTTAATTTTCTACAGTCTAAAAAATAGTAAAAAATTTACATTGAATGACCTATATTTACAAATGTTATATTTAACTTTTTATTAAAAATTAATGAGTTATGTTATTTTTTGCCATTTTCAGGAAGATTCTCCAGTCATGTGAGAATTTTTCTATTGGGCAGAGTTTCAGCCTCATCATGCGTCGTAAAGTATACAGGAGGTAACAAAGGGCGATCAGCCTCTCACAACCACCTCCCGATCAGGCATCGTAAGGTCGGGAGAAAATCAGACCGACCTCACATTGTGAGAACATACATTGCGAGCTGTGAACTTTTAAACCCTGCGGTTTCGTCATACAGTTTGAGCTTTAGCTGCTTGCAACAATATCGCACAGTGTATGCCGGGCTTTATACTATCAGTAAGAGCCAGTTAATTCATATTTTAAACCAGCCAGCTGGCTAACAGAACCCAATTAACAAGGGGGCTACCTCAAGATGCTGTTTGGCTTTTTAAGGTCCCACAATTAAAATTCATGGCCAAACCCATAGCAAGGTAAATTGAGGTTTTTCCTCATCTTTTGGTGCTTTACGTATTAACTCTTAAAATGGGCAGAAAACTCACAAAGGTAAAGTAAATGTATATGTGTAAAGCTGGAGCAGGACACTAACATAAACAGCAGTGGTTTCATATTATTTAAGGGCAAATACTGCTGGATTCAACCCTTTTTTCTGATAACTATAAAGCATATTGTTAATCCCAGATTTGGATTTAGAATCATGTTTCTTTCTTGTCAGAAATGAACCACATTCCTCCAAAATATAATTTAAAAAATGTAACATCAGTAAACATTTTGAAGGAAAAGGAATAAGTCAACTTTTTAATTCAAAAACAACAGACTGCAATGTGAAAAAATCTAATGAACAATTTGACCTTTAATGTAGCTATAGGCAAATTTCAGTTGGAGAATGATTTATCTTTGGTGATGAGCAACATGGTCACAATGATTAGAAGTGACCATGTTGCACGTGTGGAGTTTTCATTTTAGGCTAATTAATCCATTTTTCCAGGGAAATTAACAGGTTAGACACCTGAGCAAAGGCTAAAAAGTCTTACTGACAGGAGCATATAAACTGTAATTGAACTAATACTGTAAAGACTTCCCACTCTAGGCAACTAGGAGCCAATAATACTTTGTAATCCTTCACAAATTTCACATTTGTTGGAGGGAAATCCTGAACACTGAGGGTGATTCAGAACAATTGGACACATTAAACAATAGAGGACATTCATTACAGCTACACCAAGAACACAGTCACAGAAATGTAGCAATGCTATTTCATTTGCATAGACTTTAGCACAAATTCCAACTAAAGCAATGGAGAACAATCCTCCTTTTCTAACACTTGGTCTGGTTCCAAGGTTACAGAGTCCAACTCCTTGTTTTAGTATGAATGCAGCTGAGTCAACAGCTTTCAAGATGCTCCCTACAGCAACACGGGTTTAAATCTATGTGACGTCGGATTCTTTATTTTCGTGTCTCTATCATCTAAAGACAGTGAGCAAGTAAGAAAATATAAACCAGGCAAACTTGTCTGCATGTTAAAGGGAAGACGAGAAAAGGTGCTCGATCTGAGCTTGTGCTGCTTACTCATATTTCTAAGGATCTCTATTCAAATAAACTACGTTTCAGCAACTTAATCCCTGCTGTGCTCTGTCCATGTGGTTTACCTAAGGGCTATCCTGTATGTAAGCTGGTGACACAGACTGAAAACTCAAGTTTCATTCATTTATTGTTCACATATGTGTAGTTTGGATTACAGGCAAATGACATGGGAAATTGTTTGATGATCAAAGAGAAAATCATAACATGTCATGAACTCTTACCAGTAGAGTTTCACCAGAGACGCCTCTATTGTTGAATACCACACACCTGTAATGGTAAAAAATATATATACATTTATGGTTTAGTGTCATTTTTATTAGAAACTTTGCAATTTTATTGTAAATAACAGTTGGATGTTTCCAGCTCCTTTCGACAGACTCCTCATAAAATAATTACCTGATCTAACGTACATTTTAACATAGAAATAGAACCCATGGTGGGATGTCTTTAAACCAGTTTACTCCTTAATGGTTTTCAGGGTTTTCTTACCAGCTGCTGCAGTTTATATTTATTCCAGAAGCAATACTAAATATGCCTTTTTAAACCAGTTTTTTGCAAAAATAGTTATGTTATAAAACACTGAATACTTATAGTCATATCAAATAAGTTATTTGTTCAGATTGGTCTTGTTTGTCAGATTCAAATACCTTTTGAAAAAAGCCTTTAAACCAGCATTAAAAAATACTTATTATCATTCAGCCCACATTTCTGTGTAAAAACAGTTTAATTGGTCTGATGTAATGTTCTAATCTTTATTGCTGTGCATTCATTAGGTTTAAGTGAAAAGATTATATACTCAACAGGCATGAGTGTTTGAAATATTCACTTTGAATTAAGTCTCTGAAAGGAATGGGATTTTCAGTAATAATCCAGTTTATTTATTACGACTACAAACGTATATATTTCTGTATGAGGTCATGCTACTGCAGAAGCAGATTAATTAATAGAGAATTAACTGTCCAATTAGGTGCATTACATATACAAAGACAATTTTGTTATTTCTTTTTCATATATTTCTAGCAGAAGCTTAAAAGAAAAATGAAAATCAACAACTTTTCAAAGGAAAACATTAACTGACTTCAATATAGCTTTAGTAAAATATTCTTTAATAGAAATATAATCAAGATCTGAAAAAGCTCCCAGCTGCTTAGAAATCATGTACTACAAATTAAAACGGTGTCAGCGTCTTTCCTCCCCACATTTCCTTGATCATCTATTATCTGGCGGAGTCAGTCCTGCTGTTTTCTACCAGTGCAAGTCAGCAGCATTGTGCAGCGACTGAGGTTGGGAGGGAGGAGGCGGGGCAGCGACAGAGGGGTGCTTAAACATACTCTGCAGCACAGAAGCTGGTCGGAGCTAAGCTGCAGAAGCTTGTACAGGGATAAGCTGTAATTAATTAAGCTACACGGACAACCGTGAGCGGTGGAAGATGCTGAATATGCCGGCTCTCTTCCTCCATGTCCTCCCAAATCCGGGTAAAAGAATGAGAACAGGGAGCACAGAGACAAGCTGTTCAAGATGGTGAGAAAAGGAGGAGAAAGGGAAAAAAACTGCATCCCTATGCAAGTCCTGAAGCTTGTGCAACGTCTGGCTATTTAGAACAGCTCTTCAGAAAGGCTCGAGCTGCCCACTTTGTTAGTGCACTTCACCTAAAGTAACCCTGGGGCAGGATTCTGATTACCAATCTTAAAAAATGCGTAAAAGATGGAGAACACTGCATTGGAATATGGGTAAAAGAGCAAAACATATCATGCTAGACAGCAGATATCAGTTTAAGTCTGTAATTCAGTGTCGTTGAATGTCTGTGCAGCAATGGGCTGCAGCCAGTGTGTTTGGCCAAGACCACCCACCTATAACCCAGATCCCGGCTCTGTTGGACCATGTGCAAAATGTAGGATTCTCGGCTGGTGCCAGTCAGGCCGGGGAGAAGGAGCACTGTAGGCCTGGTGGCAGGGTTGGGATAAGCGAGGCTGCCATCGTTGTCAAACCAATCCACAGATATCTGTCCTCCATCTGCTGCCTTAATAAGCTCACTGCAGAGAAGAGAGAGAGAGAGAAAGATGCAACTCAGCAGCATGGCTCGTCCTGAAAATGACCTCTCATCAGCATCCGTATATGTCCGTCTCTTTGCTTCACTTGTGCGTGAGCATCAGGTCAGGGATCCTAGAAACCTTTCCATTTCCAACTTCCATAGTTTTCCAGAATCTAACTTCAATCACACAATATCAGATAAATCTTTAATTGAAATTTCAATGCAGAAAAATTCAAATGACAATATTAGTTATAATTAACCCACATTTCCCTGACTTTCCTTTCTTTACAGCTACATGAAGTACTCACAATTGTTGTTATGTTTTTACAATGAGTGACACTAAAGATACACACTAAATCATGGCAGTGTGTGGTTCTCTAAGTGTCCAAATATATTAGAAATGTAGAAAATTAATCCCTGAGAGCCAAAATGAAGCAGCTGACTATATACATTGCATTGAAGCAAGCTTATGATTACCTTCAATTACATTGATATTGCAGTGATTATGCATAGATGCTCTATAATGGGCTGGTGACCTGTCCTGGGTGTACCCTGCCTCTCACCCGCTGACTGCTGAAGATGGGTACCCGCTGCACCTCGGCAATAATATTAAGGTACAGGCAATGGATAGACGGATACAACTTTAAGACATTGAGAAACAAAGTCTGGAATACAAAATGCTTTTTACACTTTTTTCTTTTTATTTATTTTTTTTGGGTAGAAACACTGAGACATGCCCCCACCTCCCACACGTAATAACAATTATGATGAAAAATGGTGCAAATTAGAGGAAAAGTGGTGATTAACTCCATCCTCTACACTATCTAGGCTTTCAGATGAGTTCCAGGTAAACTGATTACTTCATTGTATCTTCCCCAGAGCTGACAGTCAGAGGGGAATTTGATATATGAGCAGAGTATTCACAGACAGCTGCCTTATTTGCCTTGTGAACATCTTTTCAGTCGACTCTGCAACATGTGGTCAGTTACATTAAAGAGGCTAATGCACCAGTAGCTTCTTAGGGCCATCCGGTTTCTGCACTGTAGAGCTGGATCCGGGCAGCTCAGGAGCTAACGTCTTTTTATACACTGCAGTGCTTATAAAACCATGCTGCCAGCTGGTGAGAAACTCCACCAGCTTTAGGTGAAGGCACCAGTGTGAAATTACAGAACCCTGTGCTGAAATATACACCAGAGGCAACACTTTAAATTCAAGAAGGCCTGATACAGAAACATGCACACAAAGTGGGGAAAGGTGTATCGCTTACAACAAATGGCAACATTTCACATCGGCCGACTTTGTGTCAACCTTGGATAAATTCATTAAAGCACTAGGAGGTTGTCCAGCACTTCCCTGAGGAACATTTCAAAGTACAGCAAATGTGACCATTTTTCTTACCTCGCTTTTTATCAGGCATCTGCACTAAGATGGCTATACACCTTGGGCACCATGGGAGTACAAGTCTCCTTGACAAAGGAGTGCATTAGAAGCGTGAATGTAGTTGGAACAGAAAGCAATACATCTTACACTTCAAATAGATAATACAAATAACGGCATTTTTAATTCTACCATCACGTCTGTTGATTTTTGTTGGGATGTTGAAGATAGAGTCTAATAAGATCAAATTAGGAGACGCCTCAAACGCAGATTGGAATGGCAAATGAACCGTATATGGTGTGTTATTTACTCTATAAATCCATTCTTTAAAGACCACAAACATGATCTCTGTATTTATCTAACCACCACCTTACACAGCACTGATGGCATTAGTACAGTTTAGAACTTTGGACAGTGAAATAATTTAAATATGACCCTAGAAGCCAGTAATATATTGCAGCACCAATAAAGACTAATGAGAACAGGATGAACCTCAGGTAAAACAAATAATATTATCAATATAGAAATTGAAATGCACTAAGACAAAAAGATTAATGGAAAATAAAACTAATACAACATTAATTGCTTTAGTTAAATCTGAGCAAATTTCCTTCAAAGGGTATTAGGTACTTACTATATACAAACTGAATTAAAAGATCTGTTCTTCTTGGCTCTTTAGTTTGATTTGAGATTTCACAAGAAACTAGAGAGTAAAAATAAAAAGTCAACTTATGACAGAGAAGGACTTACTTTCTATAAACCACTCCAGGTTTGGCGGTGACAAAAGGTCTCAGCAGAGTTTGGATCCGACTCTCCCAGCACCAAAAGGTTGGGTAGTAGGTCTCCGACACCACTGGACATTGCTCCTTTAAAAACTGGTAAAACTGCTTACCACCAGAAATAAGCTGAGGTTTCTGAAAATGAAATCAAAATACAGTTTTGCAGTAATTCAAGTAATGCAGGACAACATTAGTCCACATGTCTAATTGTGATGATAAGGGATGCCCTGGTTTGATATTCAAAATCAGTATGATAACATCCAAAATATTAATATTAGATTACATCAGCCTTCCTTTAAACTCTCTGATATAAGCACATTGATAGAGACATTCTGCTCCAGCATACATCAGTGCTTGTATTCTGCACACAGACCCAACGTGATAAAAACAACAGGAGCTAGTGCAAAAGTTGCCATTGTTGTTAGGGATAGTTTAGGTAACTAAGTGGTTCCCAAAACTTAGGAGGTGGTTACACAATACAATTAAGTCAATTCAATTCAGTTTATTTATATAGCGTCAATTCACAACATATGTCATCTCAAGGCACTTAACAGAGACAATTAATCTAGATCATACAGTCGGATTGGTTTAAAGTTTTTTATAGAAGGAAAACTGGCTGATTGATTGATTCAGCAATCCCTCACACCAAGCATGCATGTAGTGACAGTGGAGAGGAAAACTCCCTTATTCCTTAACAGGAATAAACCTCCAGCAGAACCAGACTCAGTGTGAGCAGCTATCTGCATATAAACACCCTTCTTTATTTAACCAGGTTTTCCTAACTACTACTCTTGTTTTCTATACAAATTGTAGTTCCAAACGCGCTCCATGAGCTATAGCACCTCAGTCACAATTATCTATACCAGGTTTAATGGTAAAGAAATGTGAAAGTCCACCTAGCTGCACTATTGGACCCAACAGCACACTCTAAAATGACGTACACAACACTGAAGTTAGAATCACCTTAACCTTAATAACTGTCAGTTGAGCTTGGACTTATTTTCTTTTGGGTATACCCATAACTTTAGATATTTTAACATTGACTAAATTAAAACAAATCTATGAAGACAACACAACAGCTTGTGTGGAAATAAACCAAATCTTCATCAGGCTTTTTCTTAATTTCCCACTTATTAAACTAAAAACTGCTCACATTTAATATCTCAAGTATAGAAAAAAATGTGTATTTAAAGGACACAAAAATAAGATAAGGAAAACAACAAACTGTCTGTTATTGTGTAGATTTAGATATGGTTCTCAAAAGGAACTTGCTATCACACAAAAAGATAAAATAGTAGGGATATTTTGTTGGTATTTCACTGAATAAGAAATATTTAATCAAACTTATTTCAGAAATTCCAATGTTTTTTTTTTAAAAAAACTGGCCCCCTTTAAATTCAAAAGCAACAGTTATTAGATTCATTTTAAAAGTTTGTCAGAACTGCTTCATGTAAAAGTCTTTAAACGCTCAAATCAAAGTGTTTTCTCAGTAATGGTAATGATAATAAGTTTTTTAATTAACATTAACACTTTACATTTTTATGAGTCACAGCATGAAAAAAAAGGGCCCTTTCAGACTTATGGAGGTTCTATGAGCATTGACTCGTTGGCTGGCAGGTATAACCTGGGGGTAGAAAGGTCTCTAATCCCATTTCCATTTTTATATACAAAAGGCGGCGTGGGAAGGCTGTTTTATTGGATGCCAATTTCCTTTAAATTTCATATCAGGCAACTATTGTTCTATAATTTAAAAATATTTGATACATTTTAAATCACACGGTAAAACAAACATAAGAAAACAGGAGCAAATAATTTTAAATAGTATAACAATTTCATTACTCATAAACATACCCCTGCACTTTTACTTGCCCATTTTATATCAGGCAATTTAAAGATAAAACCTCCAAACGCGTATTTCACTGGACGGATTTAATATTACATTTATAAACTACAAACGTTTCTTAATAACATTAAAGTCATTTATCACAAAACATGACTACGGAAAAGGCTAGGGCCACTGAAAAAATAAAAAAAGTTAACTGATTCTTAAATTTTATTTCAGGATAATGTGAGAAAAAGTCAGAATTCTGACTTTAATCTCAGAATTCTGACTTTTTCTCTCAGAACTCGGAATTTAATCTCAGAATTCTGACTTCAATCTCAGAATTCGGACTTTAATCTCAGAATTTCAAATTTTCTCAGAATTCTGACTTTAATTTCAGAATTTCGACTTTTTTCTCAGAATTCTGACTTTAATCTCAGAATTCTGACTGAATATTTACAGCTAACAAAGATGTTAGCATCAAGCCATAGCCATGTCTGTTTTAAAGACTAAACTAGCTCTTAATCACCTTCTGCTCTTCCATTAATGAAAAAGCATCACCGGGACCCCTTGTGCACATAAAAAGTCATCTAATTCTGCAATTTTCCACCAATGTGTTACTGGCCCTCTCTACCAATTCACATATGTGTCAGTGAAGCTTAGCGCTCCCACATCTCTTCCTTCATGGTGCCCTTTAAGATTAAGATCCAAAATTCTGAGAAAAAAGTCATAATTCTGAGATTAAAGTCAGAATTCTAAAAAAAAAAAAAAAAAAATCTGAATTCTAAGATTAAAGTCAGAATTCTAAGGGGATAAAAAAATCTGAATTCTGAGATTAAAGTCAGAATTCTGAGAAAAAAGGTCAGAATTCTGAGTTTAAAGGCATAATTCTGTGAAAAAAGTCAGAATTCTGAGATTAAAGTCAGAATTCTGACATTTTTCTCATATTATACTGAAATAAAATGTTAAAATCAGTTAAACTTTTTTTTTTTTTTTTTGTGGCCCTAATCCTCTTCTGTACATGACCATTACTGCTGCAAGAAGTTTAAATGCGAGCAGCCTATCCACAGCTCGCCGGGTGGAACACAAATGCGTTACATAAAACCCTTCAAGCACCTTAGCCGGTGTCGAAACATATTTCGTTTCAGGTAAATAAAATATATATTTCGAGCCTGGCTGGATGGTCTCTCCATCTAGCTTTGGCTATTAAGCCACAGCTGCACAGATGTTATATGTCATAATGCTGAAGGCGAATGTTATTAATGCGTTTCGGCAGCACATGTGCTGTAACCGGCAGAGACCGCGGTCAGTGAACGCACCATTCGGCTGTCATCCCTGACAGCCAAAGGATGCTCCTCAAGGGTAAACCCATCTGTCGTCCACATCTGAACACACACAGCCCAGTGGACGTGGGTGGTGGAGTTCACACTGACTTACCTTGGCTACAGAAATTAAATAGTAGCAGGTGTAAGCTGCGCTGAAGCCCAGCACCAGAGACAGCCCCACTCCTGAGCCGAAAAGCCCAACTTTCACTTGATTTTCCAAATAATGTGACAGGTCCCTTGTCAAAACGTTGAAATTCAAGTCCAGCGAGATCATTGCAAGGTTGCTCTTGTCTCTCTCGGAATAAGGACAGCGGCCAGCTCAGTGGGGATTCAGCTGCGTCTGCCTGCGAGCCAACTGTGAAGGAGACGGTCAAGGGGAGCTGAGGAGAGGAAGAATATAAGGACAGGCGAGAGGTGGCGCTCTTTGACCGGCATGCATGGCACTCCCAAAAGGTGTTACTCTGCCCCCTGGAGGCCAGACAGGGAAGGTACATTGCTCTGATTGAACTGACCAGTGACACAAAGCTCAAAGAATTTACCCTATTTTGACCAATTCAATGTACATTTACATTTCTGTAATAATATAAAGAATGATGCTTTTACAATCTGGCCAGT
Organism: Cyprinodon tularosa; assembly: GCF_016077235.1. NCBI lineage: Eukaryota > Metazoa > Chordata > Actinopteri > Cyprinodontiformes > Cyprinodontidae > Cyprinodon > Cyprinodon tularosa. Next base: position 623,999 of record NW_024039196.1, on the reverse strand, counting down.
TAATAATTACTGTATGTTTTACAGTGCTTTCATTGGGATTATTTGTTTCCCCTATATAAACAATACAAAAGAACACCACATCCCACCCATGGTAGATTAAAATATAATATCATTGTTATTAAACTGAGAAGCTTTTCTATTCTTTTTTTTATACCTGAATATTAAAACCAACATGTAAAATAAAAATAAATTGCACATGGCTGGTCATGATGAAATTTGATTTAGACTATCATATTTATTGATTTCCCTTAACAGCCACCTTACCGTGCTGAAGGGGTTTGAGTTTCAGTGACCCTAGGTGCTAAGCTTGATGCCTCCAGTAGGGTCACCTAAGGCAGACAGGTCCTAGGTGAGAAATTAGACAAAGTTCAGCCCAGAGACCCTTTATGATGAGTATGATAACCAGTTTTGTTTTTGACAGACATCTTAGATTTAGTTTTAGTCTTCAGGACGAAAACTGTTATTAGTCGCAGACGCATTTTAGTCATTACAATATGTGATAGTTTTAGTCAGTTTTAATCGGACCAGGACACCCTAGGCTGTAGTTCAATGATCGACTGTTTTTGTTTCATCTGATCTGTGGCTGCACATCTTGGACATTCCGGTGAAGAGAGAGGCGGAGCTGTCCACCAACCACTGCCTGGTGATGAGTTGGCTCCGATGGTGGGGCAGTAAACTTGTCAGACCTGGCAGGCCCAAACCCGTTGTGAAAATTAGCTGGTAACATCTGGCAGAGTCTCCCATTAGACTGAGCTTTTAACTTCCACTTCCAGGAGAACTTTAAACACATTCCAAGGGAGATGGGGGACATTGAGTCCAAGTGGGTCATGCTCCTGGCCTCCATTGACGAGAAGTCTAGTCTGAGCTGTAGTCGCAAGGTTGTTGATACATGTTGCTGTGGTACCCCTCAAATGCACTGGTTGACACCAGTGGTGAGGGGTGTTGTTAAGCTGAAAAAATAGTATTATCAGGCTTTCTTGACCTTTCTTGACTCTGGTAGCAGCCAATGGTTACTGGCAGTCCAAGCTACACGTGGCTCGGTTGGTCGCTGAGGCAAAAACTCTGACATGGGACAAAGTCAAAGAGGCCATGGCGAATGACATCCGTATGATTTTGAGGCGGTTCTGGTCCACCATCAGTCATCTCAGAAAGGGGAAGCAGTGTAGCATCAACACTGTTGGGATGGTATGCTCCTAATCTCAACTCCAGACTTCATTGGTTGGTGGGCAGAATACTTTGAAGGCCTCCTGAATCCCACCAGCACAATTTCCACTGAGGAAGGTGAGCCAGGGGGCTTTGGGTCAGGTTCTCCCAGATCTGGTGCTGTGGTCATTAAAGGTGATTAAAATACTCCTCTCAGGCAAAGCCCTGGGAGTGGATGAGATTGGCTCTGAGTACCTCAAGGCTGTGGATGTTGTGGGGCTGTGTTTGTTAATGTTGTTACCCTGGATGGGCAGACTGGGGTATTGTTCCACCCTACACAAGAGTGTGTTGTAACTACAGAGGTATCACACTCTCGATACCTCTGGTAAAATCTATTACAGGGTTCTGGAGAGGAAGGTCCATTGGATGGTCAAACCTCGGATTCAGTAGGAGCAATGTGGTTTTCATCATGGTCATAGAACAAAGTATTGGTGCATCTGCAGTAAAACAGGTAATGTACCAGTCTGTTATAGTAAAGAGAGAACTGAGTCAAAAGGGAGCTCTTTTTTTACTGGTCGATCTACTCCCCTACCCTCATTTTTGGTCATGAGCTTTTTGAAGGAAGGAGATTCTGGATCCAAGCAGCCAAAATGTGTCTTTTCTATAAGGTGTGAGGGAACTCTCCAGAGAATGAGAGGGAACCTCAGTCATTTGGAGGGGGCTCAGACTACAACCAGTGCACATCTAAGGAGCCAGTGGAGGTGGCAGGAGAAAGGAGATTGAATAGATGGATGGATGGATGGATGGATGGATGGATGGATGGATGGATGGATGGATGGATGGATGGATGGATGGATGGATGGATGGATGGATGGATGGATGGAAGGATGGATGGATGGATGGATGGATGGATGGAAGGATGGATGGATGGATGGATGGATGGATGGATGGATGGATGGAAGGATGGATGGATGGATGGATGGATGAATGGATAATACTTAGAAGATTGTGTTTTGTGTTCACAGACAAAAGCAAGAAGCTGTAATGTTAATTTTGACCTCCCTGTTTATGTTAGGATTTAAAGATTAAAAATTCAAAATTAGTACATTGACATTGAAATATGTAATTACGGATAAATAACACTGTGATCTGATTCACAATTTAGAATCAAAATGGTGATTTACAAAAACAGTTTCAAGACAATAAAACACATAATTTTCACCTTATTTACTTTATGTCATTGCATCATGATTTCAGATCACACCCCACCTCTTACCCAAAGACTGGATGACAGGATGATGAATTAAGAGTACAAATACTTACTTGTAATCTCATTCCTGTTAATTCATAGAGTAACTAGGTACAAAATCATTCATTATAATTTTACAGAAAAAATACATACAAAAACGTTTTCAGAAAGTGATTAAAACAAATGAAATATACTTGTAGGGCAGCGGTAAACCTGATGTCATAACCGAAGCGTAGTAATGCCCCTGTGTTTACAGACTCACAAGGGACCCAAATGTTCCAGCTTCACCGCATAGTCATTTTCAGTAATTTAATTAACAGAGAATATATTGTAATCCAAATGGCCTTGAGGCAACACTGCAACCCAACAGAAACTGTGTTGTCTAGTGCAGAAACGTTTTTATTTATAAGGTTACTATGCAAAACATATTTTTTAAGGTATTAAAGTATTTACAGATTACAGTGTTAACAGATTTATTAGGTATTGCAGTATTATTGAGGAGACTTTGTGTATACAAATGTGATTATTCTTACACACTCACAGATCCTGAATACTTTATATAATACATGACATTTGAGCTATTTTCAAAATGATCATCTCTCTCTCTCTCATTTTTAAATCTAAGCTGCCCTAAGATATGGAGACCAAAGCAAAGACATGTTTTGGAGTAAATCCTTTTCCAACCAACAACCACTGGACCACTACAACTGTTTACATCTTCATTTGGATTGTAAACTGGAGTGACTGCCACTTAATCTTAAATTTTATTAGAAAAGGTGTTTATTTACGTTAGCTGTTGAAAAGTAAACACTATGTGTGATAGGTTTATTTTTCTTAATTATTAAACTAATCTGGCAGCTCTTTTCAATGAGGACTTGGTAGTATCTGCAAATCTTACTGTCAGTGCAAATTCTGAATCAGCTACATTCATGATAAATGAAACAGAAATATAAACTCTTTATATGTATATTTAGTGAGCCCCTCTATTTGGTGGAGAAGCATATAAACAATAGTATAGTTTACAACCAAAAATCTTATAATGCCAGCACAAAGAAGATATTTATTATGCATATGAAAGGTAGGCACACTTATTTGTTACTAAAAATCAACAACCTTCCTCCAATAAAAAAAAAAAAATATATAGATGTTTATTCCATCAGAATATTGTACGTATATCATCTTTTCAACAGTGTATATCCCCACTGAATAACAACAACTTTTCAACAAACTGTTGATGATCAAACTGTTCTCAAGCGTATGTGTAGTGGATGGACTACTTAGTGCCATACCTATGTCATTGTTCATGTGTAGATGTGCTCGATATTTTATTTTGAAAACCATTGAAGTTTAAAAGCCAGACTTACACATTTAGGTTACATTTTAATACTTCTTTCGCCATGGTGGGATTTTTCTTTCTTAGATCATGAGGCAGAGAAGGAGCCTAAAAGCTCAATTTTTAAGCCCCTGAGTGTGACTTTGTTCTCTCAATATGATATATTGTTTGAAGTATGCTCACACAGAGCCTGGTTCTGTTGGAGGTTTCTTCCTGTTAAAAGGGACTTTTCCTCTCCACTGTCACTATATGCATGCTCGATGTGAGGGACTGCTGTAAGCAAGACAATGATGTAAAAATGTTTCCAGACTGTTTATCACAGAAATTAGTACACCAAATTCTATACTTTAAATCCAGTTTTGAAATTAAAATCTTGATAATCCATAAATTTTTTTAAACAACCTTGTATTATAAGTGTTTTCAAGTACCTGTAAATTAAAAATGCTCTGAGTTGATCAATAAGAGCAGATTTTATTAGCTTTCTGTAAAAAGAGTCTATCATTTTAAAATAGTGTTGTAGTTTTTTTTACCTGTATTTGGGAAATTTTAACAAAGTAAGGTGTGAGTGACATAGAGGTTTAAACAATAGATAGGGTCTCCAATTCCTTGTTTAGAAATAGTAAATCTCGGGGTTTCATTACCGTGGGCGGAGCTTGATGGGGGGCCAGAGGTGGCCATTGCCACCCCTAGCATTTTTTTTCTCTCAAGTAGAATATTCAAAACATTTTACTTTTCTATATATTTACAATGACTTGACAACAAAAACACTGTGGTTAATTATGCACATCAATATACCAACATTAGAGATGATTAGTACACAATTCCTGCTCTTTCACAACTAGATTTTGTGTTATATGCCGTAAAGAGCAAATAATGTGTCTCTGCAAGTCATCTAAGAGTCTTCAGTGAAATCATAGATACTGTAAATAACTATTTTAATAAAAGCCTATTAAATTATCAATTTATGTAGATATTTATACTTGTTAATATCAATTTAATGTAGAATGATATTGATAAAAGTAGGTAAGTAATGACGATGGAAAAGATGTTTGCTCCCGAAAGAATTTTATCCAATATACCTTTTAGCTAGAGTGATGTTTAAATATATGCATCTATTTGTTAGCAAAGGCTGTAGGAAACTATGATTTGTCTCTATTTAGAAATATGGACGCTTGTTCCTGTTGGAACAGTGTAGATTGACCCTGAGGCAATGGCATAACGACACAACAATAGGCCCGTAAGCAACATTATCTGGGAGGGCCCCATACAAAGTACAACACCCGATCTGTACAACTACGCTCTGGATTACCCATAATTCCAAGTTGTAGTGAGTACAAAATAAAATACTCAAATACATTGTTCTTTTAAGATCCTTATTGCGGTCTGAAACACATTATATGACTGTATTAATTTTTTTAACCAACCGTCTAATGCAGTTTACACAGTTATTAACATAGTAATTAAAAGTACCACTGTCTGCTTTGCTATTGGAGTCGTGTTTAAACGGCTCACCATCATGCTGACATCTGCCGTTTGTTGGAATATAAATAAGGTCCAGTCAGTCAACCTAGTGTCAAGTGGATATAAGAGGAAGTTTTCGCACCATTACATTTGCAAAGAGACATCCTAGTCCATAATTGCGTAGCGGGCCAACCAGGTGTCAGTGACGGGCCCCTAAGAGGTCGGTGGCCCCTAAGCAACTGCAGTCTCTGCTTACCGATAGTTACCCCATTGCCCTCAGATTCTGGTGCCTACCCACTTTTGGCCACCCCTCAGTGTACATTGGTCCCCCTTATAAAAATGTTCTGGCTACGCCTCTGTTCATTAACAGCTAACATTTTTTTTCTTTGTTGAATGTTTTTGCCCATAAGTACGGTGGCCGACAGGTGCAAATGCGAAGCAAAAGAGAAAACATGCAAACAAAAAAAAGACACGCTCACAAATTAAATGCGGCAAACAAAAAGCAAATAAAATGCAGCAAACAAAAAAGAAGACACCCCCGAATGAAATGCAGCAAACAAAAAGAGAGACGCAAACAAAAAAGAAGACACCCCCGAATGAAATGCAGCAAACAAAAAAGAAAACACCCCCGAATGAAATGCAGCAAACAAAAAGTGTTGAAAACGGAAGTGCTCCAGACCACTAGGGGGAGTCAAAGAAAATAGTATTCATTTCTATGGGACCAGATGCAAGATTCAGAGAAAGATATTTGAAAGAAAGTAAAGGTACGTATTACTATATTTCTTTTTAGATACGCCGTCTTTTATAATATTACAGAATAACAGAATAATTTATGGGTAGCGTGATAGACTTTGTGTCAGTCATACCGTTGATAGATAGATAGATAGATAGATAGATAGATAGATAGATAGATAGATAGATAGATAGATAGATAGATAGATAGAGAATTCGATTTACGCTTTTAACTTTCGTATTTTTATCTTTTTTTGATTGCTCTTATTTTTTCACAGTGACTCTGTGAAGTATTATCCTCTATAATGAGGTATTTTTCGGGGAGGTTCTGTGCTTTTTTGTGCTGTTTTTATCATGCTGCTCCCACCGGGACACGCTGCCTTTGTTTACTCCAGAGAACAGCTGATCGCTCTAATGCCGGCCAGCGTTTTAGCCAGACAGCTGAAATACCACCCGAACTCTGGAGGAAAACACGCCGTGGTTGCAGAGGAGGAAAACAACATTATCACTTTACTTGGATTTATCACTTTAATTGGACTTTTCACTTTATTTGGATTTAGTTTTTACATATGCATAGATATACGTACAGATATATATGCAGAAGAGCTATATGTGTATATATATTTTATCTCTTTTTATTCTTATTTTTTTAAATCTTTATTATATTGTATAGTTGGATGTGTGTATATATCATGTAAAACTGTAACTGGAGCGTGTAACAAAAGTAATTTCCCTCTGGGATTATTAAAGTATTTCTGATTCTGATTTACCTTTTTTAGGTGGCCATGTTTTGCTGTTTCTGTGGACAAAATCTAGGAACAATTCAAGTTTTCTGTTTTTCATGTGGGAAGAATGTGCAGATCTTGGCACAAGCTCAAGACACTGGTAAGCAGTGATGGCATAGTTACTTGTAAAAATTAACTTTAATCGATTACTTATTACTACTTGAAAAAGTAGATTAGTGATTACTTTTTTTGGAAATTCACTAAGTTACATTATTTATTTTTTTTCTCCACCACTTGTGAAAAGCTTGAACGTTGCAAATAATTAATTACAAGTTATTTAATTATAGTAATATCAAGTATGTATCTCCGCTTATAAGGTTGAACTGAACGGGAGATTAATGGTTACAACAGCACCCACACACACACACACAGTGCATCAGCAATATTACCTATGCTAAATAAAAATAATAAAAATAGATTAGACATATTAATGTTCTTTGTGTTACTGAAAAATATCAGCTCTTTTGATAATAATTAAGGTGATTTCTGTTTCAAACTTTTTATAGATTCAAGGATGGCCTTTCAACACTGAACTTCCAGAATGCTTTGGAGCAGCATGCTTCCATCTTCAGGCCATTTATGCGTGCAAGAGTGGAACAGCTGACATCCAAAATATTGGAGGAAATATTTGAGGTTCAGCTCAGTGAAAAGGGTAGCAGCAGACGACATGAGGAAACAAGAGTGCTAGGATTCTGGAGAGACCTTCTCCTTGACGCAGAAGGAGGACTTTAAGATTTATTGCTATATTCTGGTGTTATTGTAATATCTGATACATAAACTCATTGCTTCTTTTCTAGAACAAAAAACGGGTTTCTTTCTCCAGGACGTCCTGATGTTTGCCACCGGCTTGAACACACTACCTCCATCTTCAATTCTGCCACCACCAAAACTGATCTTTCAGGCCACTTCTCGTTTTCCTGTCAGTAGCACCTGCTCCAACACTATCAAAATACCAATGTCCAAGACGTATCATCAGTTTAAAGAAGACATGGACTTTGGGATTCAAAACTCCCCTGGGTTTGGGCTTTATTAAGGTCAAATGCAAAACAAAACAAAATGCTATCTATTTAACTTGTCAAACCTGTTCAGTTATGACACTGTTTACTGTTTGTGTGCGACCTTCAAATTTGGATTCTTGTTTGTTTATAAGTCCACCATGTTTTTCAGTTTAATATAGTTTTCGACACATGATTCCCAACTCTGTGGATGTGCTAGGCCACACTGTCTCTGGAGGTTCTCAAAATGTGCCTGAAGGTGTTCATCTCCACATTGAATGTTGTTAGTCTCTGTCACAAACTGTCCGAATGGCTCCTGGGAAACTAGGAAACCACAGTCTGTTCCACCAAACCTAGGAATAGAAGAAATACAGGAAACATTTAGTTATATTTACATTTCTTCACTAAACTGTTACTGCTCTGACTATTGTTATAACCTGTCTAAATGATTAATTGTATTTAAATTTACATTTTAGAAATTGTCATCTGAAATTGTTAGAATAAAAAGTGACATACTGTTAACACATTGTTCATTATTTTTGTTTTGGCAAATTATTTTTTAGAGTTCCCAAAGAGGTTTTAAATTAACCAGATGTTGAAGACAAAAACAACAAAAATTACCTGTGAGGTAGATGATACATCACATCTGGTTTACCAGATGGACAGCAAGATTGTTTAACAGGTCTTATGGTATGTTTATGCCACCTGTTCTTGCATTCATCAAGATCTCTCTGTAGCATATCCATGAAGACAAACCGCACAAGGCATGTGTGCTCATGACTTCCATTGAAGAGATGTCTTTCCTTCAAATCGTTCATGAGATCCATCCAGAACTGAGATCAACAATAAACCAAAATTATAAGATAATTATATCAGCAGAAAGTAATAGGACTAGTTTCTATGTCATGAAAATAGTTAAATATATGTTGACCTACAAAGTTAAATATAAAGTAAGCAGACATCAACTGTTATACTTTAAATGTTGAGCTTCTGATTCATCCATATCAAATGTTAAACTATAAAATTAAGTTGTATATAGCACAAAAACATAATGGTCATTAAGAGATATGCAAGTACTTCATTTCTTCTGACAAAGTAGAGGTAATCGAGTAAAATGTTGCATTAAAAATTTGAAATGTTTGCTTATCCAAGAAGACTACTAAATTTATTCACCTTTTCAAGGTCTACTACTTGGTATTTATACAAAAATTACAATAAACTGTTGACAAACTCACCTTTGTTTTCTGAAATATGACCCCCAGCTTTCGATGCGTTGGTTGGCTGTTGAGGAGCCATACATATGGCTGGCAACGCTCAAGCTTTTCACAAGTGGTGGAGAAAAATAAATAATGTAACTTAGTGAATTTCCAAAAAAAGTAATCACTAATCTACTTTTTCAAGTAGTAATAAGTAATCGATTAAAGTTAATTTTTACAAGTAACTATGCCATCACTGCTTACCAGTGTCTTGAGCTTGTGCCAAGATCTGCACATTCTTCCCACATGAAAAACAGAAAACTTGAATTGTTCCTAGATTTTGTCCACAGAAACAGCAAAACATGGCCACCTAAAAAAGGTAAATCAGAATCAGAAATACTTTAATAATCCCAGAGGGAAATTACTTTTGTTACACGCTCCAGTTACAGTTTTACATGATATATACACACATCCAACTATACAATATAATAAAGATTTAAAAAAATAAGAATAAAAAGAGATAAAATATATATACACATATAGCTCTTCTGCATATATATCTGTACGTATATCTATGCATATGTAAAAACTAAATCCAAATAAAGTGAAAAGTCCAATTAAAGTGATAAATCCAAGTAAAGTGATAATGTTGTTTTCCTCCTCTGCAACCACGGCGTGTTTTCCTCCAGAGTTCGGGTGGTATTTCAGCTGTCTGGCTAAAACGCTGGCCGGCATTAGAGCGATCAGCTGTTCTCTGGAGTAAACAAAGGCAGCGTGTCCCGGTGGGAGCAGCATGATAAAAACAGCACAAAAAAGCACAGAACCTCCCCGAAAAATACCTCATTATAGAGGATAATACTTCACAGAGTCACTGTGAAAAAATAAGAGCAATCAAAAAAAGATAAAAATACGAAAGTTAAAAGCGTAAATCGAATTCTCTATCTATCTATCTATCTATCTATCTATCTATCTATCTATCTATCTATCTATCTATCTATCTATCTATCTATCTATCTATCTATCTATCTATCTATCTATCTATCTATCTATCTATCTATCTATCTATCTATCTATCAACGGTATGACTGACACAAAGTCTATCACGCTACCCATAAATTATTCTGTTATTCTGTAATATTATAAAAGACGGCGTATCTAAAAAGAAATATAGTAATACGTACCTTTACTTTCTTTCAAATATCTTTCTCTGAATCTTGCATCTGGTCCCATAGAAATGAATACTATTTTCTTTGACTCCCCCTAGTGGTCTGGAGCACTTCCGTTTTCAACACTTTTTGTTTGCTGCATTTCATTCGGGGGTGTTTTCTTTTTTGTTTGCTGCATTTCATTCGGGGGTGTCTTCTTTTTTGTTTGCGTCTCTCTTTTTGTTTGCTGCATTTCATTCGGGGGTGTCTTCTTTTTTGTTTGCTGCATTTTATTTGCTTTTTGTTTGCCGCATTTAATTTGTGAGCGTGTCTTTTTTTTTGTTTGCATGTTTTCTCTTTTGCTGCGCATTTGCACCTGTCGGCCACCGTACATAAGATACATATTTCATAATATATTATTATGTATGCTCAGTTCTGACCGCAAACTGACGACTTTTTTTGGCCATTTAACGTCATTCTCTGTTTCCACATCAAACAGACTCTCTCGCGCTCGGCTCTCCTCTTCGTGCCTCATCGTGTATTTCCGTAGCTAGTTGTTGCTCGTCTGAGGCTCGAGCGATGATTGAGTATAATGGCGACGCGTATACTCTGAGTTGAGCCCATGGTGCAGTCTGGAGAAAACAAAGGGAACCCGTTGGATATTTTTGTGCACTTTTCTACACAGCGACAAAGACGAGCGGCCGCCGGAAAAAGAACATTTGCTCTCACTGACGGGGAACCAGGGGGAATTTTTTTTTTTTACTGTTAGCATTGTTATCCATAGCATTTTGCTCGTTAGCTTGCTAAGTTGAAGAGGTGGCTGTAATGTGTTTGAACTGTGGGAGAGTTGAAAACTAAAAAAGTTCGATTTATGCAAATTGGAAATATTTTACGGAATCGTATGTTTTTATAGCTAATATTTCCCCTCTCGGCGGCATCACCCAAGTATTGATTCACATACAACGTTAGCTTGTAGTTTTCCAAAACGAGCCAGCACCCTCCTTGGGTTAGCCAGCGGACTGGAGCCAGCGGACTAGCTATTGTGGATTTTTTTTCTCTCCCCCAGCTTCTTTCCTGTCTGGACTCGCTTTCAGAGCTCTGGAAACTGCCTACCCAGCCCTCTCAACAGCTTGCTAGCATAAGTCTGCTAGCTCGCTAACCCTACACGTTATTTGTTTGCGAGCTCTTGATCGTAAATGACCACCGGGAGGAATAACCGGGCGATGATGGAAGGAGTCGGAGCCAGAGTGGTTCGTGGACCCGATTGGAAGTGGGGTAAACAGGACGGAGGAGAGGGGCATGTCGGCACTGTCAGGAGTTTCGAAAGTCCAGAAGAAGTGGTCGTTGTTTGGGATAATGGGACTGCTGCCAACTACCGTTGCTCTGGAGCTTATGACATTAGAATATTAGACAGTGCTCCAACAGGTAACTTTAGCGATGTGCAGAACTTTTTTTTTTGTTTTACTTTGAGAGAGATCCAGTGCAACAGATGTGTTTCTGTTTTTTTTTGTGACAAGAGGGAAAGATTATCGGGGTAACTTATAAACATAGATATGGCATATACTTTTAACTGTACATGCCTAGCTCTGTTGCTGAAGAAACTTGCTTTAGAGTCACGAATTAAGGCGTGATTGCTTTTTGGCAGGCTGATCTCTTAGAACTGGTGACTAAAGATGAATTGATAAGGCTTATTACAGCAGCATTGGTAGATACTTTTAGCCCAAACGATAATAAAGTATATAAAACATTACCCCTGTTATTGCATCAAATTCCTAACTAACTTAAGTTTTTAAAGGTCATTGATGAATCTCCCCAAAGTTGTGCTTACAAGAAATGGAAATAGACAATCCCTTTATTGTCCCACAATGGGGAAATTCTGGCGTTTACAGCAGTAAAAAGATTATAGATACAATGGTCACACAACTGTAGGCCTTGGAAAAGTGTATAAAAATAACATAATATTTAAGATTTAAAGCTAAACAGTAAAATACTGTACTGTAAAGTGTGTTATCAATATAAAACTTTGCAATTGTAGAATAAATAACCAATATACAGCTATGGACATTTTTACAGTAATGGAAATTTGAAGATAGAAATAACATCAGAGATCTGCAAAATGACAGCAGCATGTTATTTAATTGACTGAGATAAAACTGCGCAAAATCATAATGAATGTTACAAGTTATTAAGGTTGTTGGGAAGAGTCTGCCTTAAACATATCTACAGGAAAGCAAATGTCACTACAAAGGTACCTCACAAGAAAAAATGCAGAAAAATAATAGTAAAATGTAAAATTTTCTTGCCTTACTTCAAGGTCTGATATGCTAATTCATATTTTAAACGTTTCAGTTTGTTAAAGAATAGATAACTTTTATTGTCATTTTGTATACACAGTGTGTACAAAATAAAATTTAGTTTTGTACCGCTTTCAGTCAGTGAACGAGCAGCAGCTTAGCAGTAAATGAACATTTCCTTTCCTTAAAGTGCAGCAGTGGTCGAGTGTAAACAGCTTTGGAGAAAAAAATATGGTGCTGCTATTACTAATACTACTAATAGTACTGTTCAATGAAGAGTATAACAGGTGCCAGTGGTTATTCCTTGAAAAAGTAGTTTTAAATTCAGCATCAAACAAAGACACTTATAACTCCATTTGTGCCTCAAAGCATATGTCCTTAAATTTGGGTTTGATTTAAACAAATAAAGAATAAAGCTCTCGGGTTAGTTGATACCTTTGTAGACTGAAAATCGTAGGGATTTTAATTTCATATTATTTTGTTGATTTCTTTTGACAATCTGTATTTTAGCTGCTGAATATGGATTTCAGAAGATCCATTTTGATCCCTGGCAAATTTATTGGCACATCTTAATGGACAACAAGTTTGTTGATTCATCCCATCTGTAGATGTTGTGGTCTTAATAATAAGATTTGCCTCAAAGGACTCGGTGTCAAAATTAAAATAGCTAGAACTAGTAGAAATTTGAGATATGGCTTAAATAGATCCCCGGTTTTCTTTAAGGTCCAACCTGTGGATCTTCATTCTGCCATTTTTTTAATATGAACACTTAATGGAACACAATTTGCTGTAGAAGGATAAACAAAAAAAATACTGTAAAGAAATAAAAATAACAAAAATCCTTTACCTTTTATATCCAAGTGCAGTTGCATTGTTTAGCAAGTTATTCATGAAAACAAGAGCCTTATTTTGAAACAAATTTTAAAATTTTTAGCTAGCCAAAAAAAAAATCTAGATGCAAAATATTTATACCTTGGTATCATTCTGTTCCTCTTCCAGTTACTAGCAGTTAGCAGTTTTTGTTCGTTTAGCCTGCATGATGAATCCAGAGGCGAAGAAGCAGTGCTCTGTGGTTATTATTGTTATTCTAAAGGTTGAGTCATATCGTGAAAGAAAACCATTAAAGGTTGCAGAAGCAGCCAGTCCAGCTTAGTTGTAATTATTGCTTTTGAAACTCGAGCCAGACTAATAAAAACAGCAGACAGTAAAAACATGACTTACGATATGAATGCTTTGTTGCTTCGACCGAATGCAGAAAGGAATTAGGACTCTACAATCCATACCTGTTAACCTGTACACACGTCTATCTCCCTTTCAGGTATCAAACATGACGGAACCATGTGCGACACCTGTCGTCAACAGCCAATCATTGGCATTCGCTGGAAATGTGCGGAGTGCACCAATTATGACCTTTGCACAACTTGTTACCATGGAGACAAGCATCACCTGAGGCACCGCTTCTACAGGATCACCACCCCAGGCAGCGAGAGGTTTGTTTTGCACTGTTGTCTGCTACCTTAGACCTATGTAAGTTATATAATCCCTGCTGTTTGTTGTCATCCATTGGACCATTCAGAGCTTCAGTCTAGCCCTGTTACCTGACGGGAGTGTGAGACTTTTTCTATGTTTGCATAAGAGGAAAGGAGAACCTCTCTGCATGTTACCAGCCATCAGTTGCCAGGCAACTGCTTGGTGTTTTTTCTTTTCTTTTTTTTTTTTTTTACGTTTCAGTCTTAAAAAAATCAAATGTTAACCTTTACGTTTTTTGTTTTTTTTTTGTCTTTTAAATGAAATTAACGTTTTTTTTGTTGGTTTTAATAGCTTTAATAAGTCTGCATGCAGCCATACTGTGACACTTACCTCTGGGTCTATAAGAAGGTATATTGAGGATGAATCAAAAGTCTGAGATGATTTTAATGTTTAACTTTTGAATCTTTATTTAGATTGATTTTAAAAAGGTGAAGTTAAATAATAAATCACAGTGTATGGTTTTAAGTTTCTTAACGAGTTGCTGATGAAGATTCTCAGCCATCTAGAACCAGGCAGTTCTCAGTGCTTAAAGTGCAACAAGATCTTTGAAAAACACAACAAGAAGAAGCCTTGCATTCTCTTCTTTACTTTGAAATGATGATGTTTTTATAGCAATCTGTTATCTTTAAAAAAAAATAATATTTCATGTTAAAACAAGACTGCAGCATTATTTGAAAATAAAAATGAAAGCCTTGAAGTAGAAATTTTTTTAAAAGTCCATGCCAATAATGATTATTATAAAATTGGTTTAACTGAGCTGCGATATGTGCTGCTGATATTTGATTGTTAAAAACATGTTAAAAAAGGAACAAACAAAACAAATGTTACACAAGTCTCAGTTCAAACAAAAAAGAAGAATTTATTAAGAAATTAAATTGATAGAATATGGAAGGAGCAGCAATGCATGTGCTTCATGTTATCTTAAAACATGGCTGCTGAACACCCAAAGGAATCTGTGAGCGAATGCATGTTTTGGTCAATGCATGCAGCTCTAATATCGGCTAATGTTTTGCTTTTTCTAAAGTAAAGTATCTCCTCTGCTGAAGCGAAATAATAGAACACATTTTTTTCACTTCACAAGCATTTCCTCACTCTCTATAACCATGTTTAATCATAATGGTAAAGTTAATGCTGGTTTGACATGGTGACTTCCTTTATAACCTGGTTACTACAACATCTATAACTACAGATAAGTTTATCTCAGCATATCATAACTTGATTTGACAAATATAGGAGCTTTGAAAGATGGATATTTGGTCTCCCTAAAACAACTGAATATCACACAAGACTAGTAAATAAGGAGTTTGTAAAACTGTAAGCACGAAAAGGTAATTATTGATAAACTATCTATATTAGATGTGATTAATGTCTGTATTTTATTGACACTTTTGTGGAAAGAACAAGTTTGGTATAAAAAGGCACACAAACTGAAATGACCAAAGCCTAGAGATGATTGAAATCTTACTTATTAGCTACATATACCATCTTAAACATGGATATTCTTTTCAGCGGGGCAACATTTCCTCCCAAATTTCCTCACATTAACATTCCGCCTTGAATTTGTTAATTTGGAGCAATTGCTCTTTAGTAAAAAAGAAATGGATGTTATAATGTAAATTTACACTGTCATATGTTTATAGTTGTTTTTATATATTTTTTTACTATTTTTCAAGGCTGCACTTTAAAAAAACTGAAATTGTCCAAACAGCTGTTCTAAACATAATTTCTTTTTTTTTTTTACACTTGTGTAAACAAAATGACTAAAACATCTAAGTCTAATTTTATTCAGTAATTCCCTCCCTTTCTTTTCATAGGCATCTTTGGAACTTTTTCAGTTGATGTTGATTTAAGCAGATCAGTTGCTATTTGGACCTCAAAGGGAGTTTAGTTACTACATTCTGGTTTTGATTTTGCATTGACCACTGTTGGAATGATAGTCTAGACATCAGGCCTATTATAATTTCATAAATAAGGCACAAGGTCGAGCAGCTGGCAGCGTTTTGTTCAACTAGAGGGCAACTTTATATCCCCTGAGGCAGGCATTGCATAATGAACGGGGGGCAGTGGAGGTCTTCCCAGCTCCCTCCATTGCTGACATCTGGTAGAGTGCATTTTTATTTTCCACCACATTAACATTTTTACGGCAAATCTTCTTAGACATTTCAAGTAAAGGGGGGAAAAAAATATACTTTTTATTTTAACATTTTAGCTTAAGATTTCAGACACAGTTGAAGCAGCAGCAGCTTGTCTATTATCAGTTTTATAAATGTAGCCTCTCCTGTTAGGTGTCACATTTGTGAGTAAAAATTGTACTTCAGTATCACCTGTTTACCATTGTGTCTCTAAGCAGAGTGCTTCTGGAGTCACGGCGCAAGTCAAAGAAAATTACAGCCAGAGGGATCTTTGCTGGTGGCCGAGTTGTTAGAGGAGTGGACTGGCAATGGGAAGACCAGGATGGAGGGAACGGGAGGAGAGGAAAGGTGAGAAACAAACCGCTAAACCTCAGCTCGATTATTGACTCCTCTGTTTTGGTGACTGATCTAAAATGATAGCTGGTCTGGTGAGCCTGCAAGACAAGGTTCCAGGAGTTCTTTGGTTCATAAGATTTTGGCTGGAAAAACTAGTTTCCACCACAGGATCTGATTTGATTGAAATCTGCACATTCTCAGACAAAACAGGAAGGGCACTGCCTGGGTTAAAATGCTGCTGTAAGCCACACAGAACTCTTTCTTTTAACCACTTTAATGATAAACTAAACTTCCCTGCATTGTTTGATGAGGAGGATCAATTTTGAATATATGTTTTAACTATAATTGTTTTCATTAAAGTTTTTAATGCCGTTTAATCACTAAAGACAACAAAAAAAATTCAAACTCTTTTATTAGTTTATGAAGAGCCTTTTAAAACAATGCACAGAAGGATCGATACTATGAATTGTTGAAGCAGCCAAAAACACAAAATATATCTTCAATCAGGTTTATTAAGCATGTTGTTGTGACTTGTTCACAGGAAATCTATTTTCATTAAGACACGGACAAGCAGATAATTAGTGGAGCAGCATAGCAGATTCTGCCTTATCATGTCTCAACGTTTGTATCATAGGGTCAAATCTATCAGTAATTCAACCTAGACATGTTTTGATCCATAGTTAAAAAAACAAAACAGGAAGTGATCTAATTACCCTCCTTTCCGGGCAGAGCTTGTGGCTGTAGAGCGTTTGGGTTGGGTTCTTGGACAATTTACTTTGGATGAAAAGGGGGACAGTATGGCTCCTATTACCAAATCAAAGTTTTCCAGGTTATTATTCAGTTGTTTATTACGTTGTTTTCTAAACCTCTCTTTTAAAAAGCATTTTTTTTTTTACATGTAACAAGTATCCTGCTTGAAAATAACCATGTTATGATTTATAGGAATGCTGACAGAAAATCAAAATGTTCAAGGAATTAAAATTCATTAAGATCATTGCTTCTCTAAGCCAGCTCATCTTAAAGCAGTAGACTTTTATGATCTTTCTTCTTACAAGAATCAAGATTGAGAGAAAAGGATTTTATATGACAATAAATCAGAAGCTGTTGCCCAGAGACGTCAAACTCAAGGTCTGATATCCCAGAACTTATGTCCTAAAAAAACCCCTAACTTATATATAACGCACTGCAGCGTAATGCCCATGAAATAATGCACAAGCATCATTTCATGGGCATTATGAAGCATCAGTTAGAGCTGCGCCCCTCAGGTGCATCACTGCTCCTGCATCAAAAGATGTCTTTAATCGCAGGATTAACATAGCTGCTGTTTACTGCCTGCCCCCCACAAAAAAACAATAAATTAAAAAGAAAGAGAAAAAGAAAGAAGGTTTGCAGTCGCAGCATATTCAGCATCATGTCTGCTAGGAAGTTTGTATGTGGAGGCCCTGGGCATGAACGCAGGGAGGATCCATCACACTAACCATCTCGCTCACCCTATGATGGAGGTGAAGTCTGGAGGAAACTGACGGTTTCCTCCTGTGAAACCCTTTTTATAACAAAACAGTGCCACTACGCCATTAAACAGTAGCTGTAAGTTAGAAACACGTTCAGCGGTCGTCTGGATCACGTCAGATACATTGATATGCGTTGGAGATAAGTTCTTGATAAGTTACGCATAAGTTATACACAAGTTACTCATAGATTTTGGATAAGCTGGTTACCACGACTTATGTCTAACTTACAATTAACGTATGTCAACGTTCAAATAACTTACCTGTATCTGTATCTTATGCCCCACGTCCATTTCTCGATGTACTTGCGGATGCTCGTAACTTATAGAAAACCTACCCATAACTTATCCAACATAAGGCATCGTTTTTGCTGGAATTTTCATACGTCAGGCATACGCTATTCTACATCGTCATGGTGTAACAGGGGCTTTGGACAGATTTTGATATTAGAAAGAAAAAAAACTGACTTAATAAAAAAGGCAGGTTGATATCCTGCAAGTTTTAGATAAGTCACTGGTCCCACACACATGAATCAAATGACTTAATTACCTCCTCATTATTGAACAGAGGTGTGCTACAGCAGAGGCGCATCATCTTGTTTCAGCTATTTGCTGATCAGACCGAGCTGAAACAAGAAGTAAGCAGGGCTGATGTAGCAACACAAACATTATTGTTGCAGGTTGCTGCCAGGGGGGCTTTGGACTTTTTTTTTAGTCTGCATAAAAATGGGAGACAATAGAATGGATCAATTGTTAAAAGATTTTATGTCGACTAAAAATACTGATGTCAGCGTCGAGGGATTAAAACAGCCCTTGTAACCAGTTACTGGCTACAAGGGGTCTCTGTTGCTGTGGAGGAAAGAAAACAAACATAAACCCAGAATCTGCTTTGTTCCATGGGGGGAGAAAAAAGGCATAAATTAAATTTAATTACAGTAACAGATGTTGCATGCATCGCCCACTTGTTGAGGAAAAAGCAAAAGAATCCTGAACATCATTACAAAAAACTCTAAAATCTGTGTTTGTTGATTTCAGTCTTTGTTTTACACAGTATTGGAGTCTTACCCAGAGTCTGAGGTTTTCAATTTATAGCACCTCGATGGAATACATTATTTTGTGCTGTTAATTAATGAAGCATCTCATTGCTGTTTTATGATGCTGTCAGCACTGTGTTGTGTTGAAAACCATGGCTACATCTCCTGCAGCCGAGATCTGTTGTTAGGTTAGCATGAATATTAAATCTTAAGGCCCATTAATCAGTTGGCTCAGGAAACAGGCTGCAAGTAATTAAGGTTGTGTTGCAGTATTTACTAGAGGTTTGTTATTAAATTAAATCATTCATTTACTTAACTTTCGACACTCTTTAATATTGTTATGAAGGCAATTTACTGCTGGTGATTGATGGAGGAAATCTATGATTTCCAATTTTTGTACAAATGTTGAATTGATTCTGTCCTCTGAATTTAGGTCATTGCTAATTTATGCCTACAGTAAAACGATTTTACTTTTTTAAAGGGTAGCAATCATGACTGTTTCTCAATAAAAAAACACAAAAAACCCAAAGAAGTATGTTAGTCATTTTTTAGAGGTTTAGAGTACTGATTAGAATGTTTTTTTTTCTTTTATAAACAATATTTTTTATTTATTTTGATAGAAGAGCAAGAAACAAAACATAAAGCATGCTGGCATTGGTTATCCTTTCCAACTTATGGTATAATGCAAACAGTTATTGGTCATCTTCATGCACATATGCATACATGCACCTTTACCAAAACTTTTTGGGCATTAACAGGTTTTGTACATATATTTTTATTATTTAGATTTAGGAATAGCAAAGGCTAGCTGAAGTAAATCATCTCCAACATCCACTAGATTTAAATCTTTTGTGTATTTAATAAGAGGACCTCAGGTATTTTCAGATGCCTGATGCTTATGCAGGTTATTCTTTCTGTCCGTCGATTTAACAGCATTTGTTTAAACCACAGTAGTTTGTACAGTAGTAGTTTGTACAGTAGTAGTTTGTACAGTAGTTTTCCTGAATATATGCCTAGACTACAAAGCTCTGGAGATCATATTTTCTTTAAAATGTTTTTAGTGTTCTACAAGGATCCTTTGTCAGTTTTTGCAGACAACTTATTCCTACCTGTTTATCTCATAGTACCAAATGTAATACAGCAAAATAATATAGTTTTTATACCTCTCTTTAAGTACATTTTTTTTAAATATTTATACAAAACAAATCATTCAGTGTCACTTTAGCGTTATCTGTAAGGCTTCTGAGATCTGTTAAACCGCTAACCGGACTGCATTGAGTTATGGGGGAATTTATGAGGGTGGTAATTATTAAAACTCACTTTTTTATATATATAAAATATTTTTATATTATGGGAATGTTACTGAGTAGAGCTGATTTAATCACAGACAGGTGAATTATAAGAGGCACTTGGAGTAGTTGCTGTGATCAGAAACCTGGACCGATACCTTAGATCCAGGCATTTGTAGTTTTCATTTTGTTTGCCAAATCTTTTTATCTTCAGGAAATTCAAACAATTTTTTTTTCTAATTGGATCTATGCTACGTTACAGGTGACAGAGATCCAGGACTGGAGTGCAGCCAGCCCTCACAGCGCTGCCTACGTACTATGGGACAACGGGGCCAAGAACCTGTACCGGGTCGGCTTTGAGGGAATGGTGAGGAAACCTTGTGTCTGACTGTGATGCTCCCTCCCTCACTGACTCACTGGTAGTCCCTGAAAAGAACAGCTGTCAGGGGCCCTTTGTGTTTGACCACATGGCTGAGGTCTCTTTCTATGCCTGCCAGGCCTTTGTGAGAGCCGCACAGCCAGAATGTGTAAGAAACTATTGTGGAGGCAGATGGAATGGGGAAGATATCTGCATGATAAAAGCAATCTGTTCCTGCTTCTTTAGGGGGGGGCAAGTGAACATGCATGTCAACTTTCAGGGTTTTGTGGACGCAGCGACACGCGTGTCTCAAATAAAAAGCCTCCTTTTCATTGGCTAAGGGTTCCACTTGCTGTTTTACAAAAATGGCCAATCGGGTTTCTTCACTTTTGTGGGAAGTGGCTGACATCTGCCTCCTGAGGAAACCATAAGGTAGACTCCCCTTGATGGCTCCATATCTGATGTTCGTTTTCAAGGCTTTAGTTCAAGAGGTTAGGATAGGATCCAACCAAAACACTATGGCAAGAATTGTTTCTATGTTTTTATAAAATTATATTTATTCACCTGGTGATTTTTTTTACTTCTTACTTCGTCCCAGAATCTCCTAAAACGCTGGCATACGCGGAACTTTCTTAGTATTTTTTAAATTTCAGTCATATGAATAGTGTATTCATAATGAATGACTTATGTCCAAAAACAGCCTAACTTACATATAACTCACTGCAGAGTAATGCCCATGAAATAATGCACAAGTGTCATTTCATGGACATTATGAACAATCAGTTAAATTTAAGTTGGAGGAATGAGGCCTGCATCAAAAGATGCAGGCAAGATTAACATAGCTGCTGTTTACCGCCTGCTCCCCAAAAAACAATAAAGACTCAATAAACACCACGACTCATGACTAACTTACAATTAACGTATGTCAATGATCAAATAACTTACCTGTATCCTATGTCCCACGTATGGCATACGCTGGTATTCATCTGGAAATTTTTAGACGTACGAGACGTACATTTCTCAACGTCAATGTCGACGTGTGCCAGCGTGTTTCAGGATGCTCATTACTTACAGAAAACGTACCCATAACTTATCTGACATAAGCCATCGTTTTTGCCAGAATTTTCGTACGTCAGGTATATGCTATTCTAAATCGTCATGATGTGACAGGGGCTTTGGACAGATTTTGATATTAGACAAAATAAAAAACTGACTTAATAAAAAAGGCAGTTTTCAAATCCTTATTCGATTTAAGGGGAAAAAAGTGATCAAACCAACATAAAGGTAAATTATAAGTTAAGCTAAATATCATTATATCATGAATTAAAGTTGATGAACCAAAACCTTTAGACAGCAGAGTCCAGGCTTTATTACAGCTTGGCCTGTAAAATTACTAAATTAAGACAAATAGCAGGCAAACAATAAGTTCAATGAGATCTTTCAGTCTGGAAAGACTGAAGATTAGGTACTAGGCTATTTTTAAGATTTTATATGTATAGATGTGAACAGAGAAGCAACAGAATTCAGAGTGGTTCAAAGCTGTGGAGGCATTCACTGCTTTCACCTTTCATTTTAAACTAATCACATACACACTCCAACAAGTCCAGCAAGCTCTGGAGGACATGTAGTGACCAATACAACCACCAGGCTGTCTGCCTCATAGAATTTGTTTCACTTATACTAGAAGCTAAAGGTAGTGTGTGGTGCTTGTCACTACCGGATCTGTACCGCTAGCACGATCCGTACCACAGGCTCATCTAAGTTTAAGTTCTTAAACATTTCAGTTTAAAATGTTCACAATTTACTGTCTGAGAAAATACATGTGTTTAAATCCTTTTTTGTTTTATCAGTCACCTGTGCCTGATATATCCTGGAAATAGGATCCTACTCTTCTTCCTGGAACTATGTTTTTTGATTTATCCATAAATGTCGTCTTTTTGAGTTTGTCTTTTGTTTTATTTTTATGGTAAATAGTGCATAATCTAAAGAAAGGCATGACTAAATGCGGATAAAACAGAGTGTAATCCTATTTTGCTGCACTCCTCTGATAATGTTCAGTGATGATGTCAACAAGCAGTTTTACTGAGAAAATGTAAAACGCAGTTAGTCTCAGAAAAGTCATTATATTCTTCTAAAGAGGTAGTTTAGCATTCTTTGGAGATTTAAGGATAGAAATAAGTACTTTTAGTATCATGATTATTATTTTTTTACGGCAAACTGGATAAATATCTTCCTGCACATGAGGAAATGATACGGATCGTGCTTCCGGTACGGATCAGGTATTGACACTGCTCCTGTAAATTCTCTGTCCTATCAGGTGTGTTGCCTTCGCAGACTCCCACTAATTTCCATGGGAGTTTGGGGTGCTAGACCTATTCAACAATCATATGCTGCTATTAGGGGGTCAGCACAGGGTAGTGCACAGGTACTGAGGGATCTCTCTCTGATGAGATATGAAAAAACTCCTCATGCTGCAGGAATGGTGTGATGGGAACTTGTGACTTTTTTGTGTCTCAGTGTACCTGCCAAATCCCGGAGGGCAGTTATGACTCATCAAGATGTCACAAAATCACCCAGGACAAATTTAAGACCACTGCTGGATGGCAACATGTTTTAACCCTGAATAAGAGACTGAACATGTGTACATCCATGGGAGAAATTAACATCTTGAGAATCCGTATAGCGTCTGGATAGATTATTTTACAGACTGATGAGACATTGGTAAATGTAAATCTGAAATCCAGCTTAATATTTCATAAAAGGTAACACTTCTTTTTCAAATATGGAAATGCTGGTTTTCTACAACATTAAATTTTTGATAAATGAAATGATTTTAAACTGTTTTTGTATTTACTCCAGTTGACTTTGAAATCTATGTGAATATCTTTAAGAGTTCAGCGTGTCAAAAGAAAAGGAACATAAGAAGATGGCCTCATTGCTGTGAGTTAGTATTTACCCCTTTAGAAAGAACAGCCTGTGTTTAGCAGGAGAGATCTGTTCAGGCTAGTTGTATTCAGTAAATTTTTTGCTTCAGGTGTTTTATTTCATCTTGGTGTCATATCTGCCATCTAACTCTGCCTCAGAGGTTACACATCTGAGTCACCCCCAAAGGATCTGAAGCCGTTCTTTGCTTGTTATGTTTCACTGCCTAACCTAAGCGCCATGATGTTGTTGGTATTTACAGACATTGTGCTATGGTAGCCAAACTGTGTAGATATACAGTTGTCTTTTGAAATTCATTTGCATCAATAATACTACTGTCACATTATTCAAATTGTTTTCTCTTTAAAATTTTTCTCAGTCGGACCTGAAATGCGTGCAGGATGCCAAAGGAGGCTCGTTTTACAGAGACCACTGTCCTGTTTTAGGTAAGTAATCCAGTGATGTGTGTCTATCGTCATTATTGCACCAAATTTCTCACCTCTCATTCTAGCGCAGTGAATTCAAGGGCATTAGGGCAATTATACTTGTACTTCCATC